>NC_046163.1:64826064-65201064 GCF_011064425.1 Rattus rattus
GCTTCTAACTGGTCTATGCTGTGCTCCATTCCCAACTCACCAGGCACAGGAAAAGCCACGATCTCTAACGGCCAACAGGACCCTGCATGAACATTCCTTCATTTGCGGTCTACTCTCTTCTCCTGGGATATGTGTGATAACCCCAGGCTATGCCAGGTCAGTCTGGCTGCTTCCTTCGAAGCTATGGTCTTCTCTCACAGATGCTCTGGTCTCCTTCCAGTCGCTGCTTAAACATTACCTTCTTAAACAGTACTCCCACGCCCTGCCTGTGTGAAACTGTTACTCATTCCCCCATCCACTTGCTCTCCTCCTGCTCACAGAGCACTTGAACATTTATCAGATCGTGCCTTCTCCTTTAATCTTTGCTAACAATTGACTTCTATCGGCAGAGTTAAGATCTCTAAAGGCAGCTGCTTGCTTCCATGGTATCCACTTAGTGGCAATATCGTGGCTACCCTGGTGCCCAATGAAACAGACCCTCATTAAAGGCTGTGAAGTAAGCCAGTGTCCCACACGGAAGTCTCCTCTTTACTTTGTGTCTTTCCAAGAGTGCTGCAAGCATTAGATGTTTGTTTTGCGATCCTCTCAATGACCAGTAGTTAATGTAGAGAGAGTAGTTAGTGTCGTGGAGTAAAATTAACCCTCTCAGCTCTTCTCTTGCCGCAGCAGTGAGGTTCGTCATGAGAGAAGAGCCAGGCAGTTCTCTAAATAGCGTGATAATCGCAGAAGGAGTAAGAGCTAGGCTGAAACATTCCTCCTGTAGGGTAAGACTCAGAATCCTGGGCGGTTCAAGGAGCGCATCAGAATTCTGGGAGGCATGGTGTTGCACAAGCCAAATGATTAATTCCCACCGGCTCTAACACCTTTTAGAAAAATATCATTTGGAAAGCGAAAACGGCAGTTACTGGAAGAAGCTCAGCTCGGTTCAGACGGCGGGGTTTACATTCTGTTGTTGGCTAGATCCTAACCTCCATGGGATGTGTCAGAATGGGATTCAGGCCATAATGAGGACCTCAGCGTTTTGGCCTAATTCACCCCGGGGATTACACATTGGCTTTCATCTGTACCTGTCTTATACGCATTAAACACATCTGGGGGCTGAAGGGATGGCTCAGTGGTCAAGGGTGCTTGCCGCTCTTGCAGAGAAGCCAGGTTTGGTTCCCAGGACTGACAGAGCAGCTCAGAACTCTAGTTGCAAGACTCCAGACCCTCTTCTGCCCTCCTTGGGCACTGCATGCGTATGGTATACAAACAGGCACACAGGCAAAAAAAAAAAAAAAAAGAAAAAGAAACGAGAAAACTTTACACATATAAAACAAAAAAATAACCTCCTTCAGACCCCACAGTTGCCTGGTTGAAGGCACTTGAATGAAGGGGTCATCCCCTGTCTGATTCCAAGATGGCATCTGCTACCTGCCATGTGCCTGTATTGTTTCCCTGTACACCCAAAGCCTTTGCCTGTGGTGAATCTGGAACAGGGGCTTTTCAGGATACTTAAGTAACAGTTCTAACTCAGTGTCTGTAGGTACGTTGGAAAATGGGGGACACATAGGGAAACCTCTGACTGGGTTGTGGACTCAGGGGCCCTCCCTTGCAGTGCCAGCTGATCAAACAGAGGTCCCGCTGCATCTGAAGCCTTCCACATGGGCCTCTGTGAGTCAGCAGGCCAGCATCGTCAGAGAGTCCACCGGCTCCCACAGCTGCCAACCTCAGTGATGTCAGGAGCACCTGCAGACTGTTTAGAATTTGCAACCTCCCAGCTGTCCCCACCCAGTGCTCCTGACTCCACTGGTCTAGGACAAGCCCAAGAAAGCTGCCATGGGGTAAACAAACACAAGGACTGGAAGGGCATCTTTTTATTTTATTTTATTTTATGTGCATGAGTGTTTTGCCTACATGTATGTCTGTGCACTATGCCTGTGTTTGGTATCACTGAAGCCAGAAGAGGCTATCAGATCGCCCGGAACTTGAGTTACTGATGGCTGTGAGACACGACGGGGTTCCTGTGACCCAAAACCAGGGCCTCTGCAAGAGCAGCCAGGGCTCTTACCTCAGCCATCTCACTAGCTCTCGTCATTAAATCTTAATGGGGCCACTGAAATCTTACATGACGTGTTTGTCTTTGTGACTGTTGATCTAGGTGTCCATAGAGAGCCTCTGCTTCCCTAGTGTCCTGGAATGATAGACACGCACCTCCACACCTCTAGGGTTAGGCACATCCAACCTTCTGACGTAGCAAAAGCACGCTGTCCCCTACAAAGCTCGCCCTTGGGAACCACATAATTGAATTTTTAAAACTTGCAAAAAAACAAAATGAGACAAAACTCAAGAAGCTTTAAGTGTGTGCTGAGCTGCATCTGCAGGCATCCTGAACCAGGCAAAGCTTTGTATTATATTAGAAAACGCTTACACAGGTTACCTCACATATAATATATATAGATATAGATATATATAGAGATATAGATAGATAGATAGATATAGATATAGATAGATATAGATAGATAGATAGATAGATAGAGATATAGATATAATACACACACATATATGGAGACAATATTATTATACTACATATAATAATATAATCGTGGACAAGAGAGAAGTGTTCTGCAAGACCACAGTCTGTGACAAGCGTGGGAAGATTGGATGCTTCGTTTTCCAGGGCATTGTATTTGAAGCTGAGAGATCAGCCCCTTCACCAGTGTCACACACCTAGATGTCCCCAGCACTTGGCTCTTGTGACAAGGATGGCTCTTGACCTGCTTAACACAGGCCGACCTCACTTAATGATTGTTCGAATCAAAGGCACGGAGAGAAATTCACCTAGACCACCAGCAGGCGCTCACTGCATTTTTTACTCAGTTACTATTTCTAAGAAGAGGGAGGGAGGAGGGGAGGGAGGGAGGGAGAGAGAGAGAGAGAGAGAGAGAGAGAGAGAGAGAGAGAGAGGAGGATCATGTGCTATCCTCATGATCTTTTGAGGCAGGGTCTCTTATTGACCTGGAACTCACTTGGGTTAGGTGGGCTGCCCAGTGAGGCCCAGGGATACACCTGTCGTCAGCTCCCTGGATCACACGTGTGTGCCACCATCCTTCTATGTTCCAGGCAAATATTTTACTGACGAAGCCATCTCCTGGTCCCCTGTTAGGGGTCTTGCCTGGAAGACCTGAAAGAGGTCCGCCATGTGGGGTGGAGAAGCCTCCTGTGTCCAGGAACCTGTGAAAGCCACCCCCTGTATCTTCCTTCACCTTCAGAGATATTCGGAAGGACGCCAGCAGCCTGGAGGAGAGCTGAAGCTTTCACAAGTCTCACTCACTGAAGGAAGGGGAAAGCTCTGAGCAATCACTGACTGGAAATAAGTCCAACCACGTGGGAGGATGTAAAGAGAAAATCTTATCCAGGAACCGGGAAAGGGCTCAAACTGTTTGCTAGCTAGGACTCAGCTGTTTGATGGGCAGGAGAGCGGGGAGGGCGGAGAGGGCAGGGGGAGGGGATTTCTAAGGAGGTGGTGGGCAAAAGACAAAATGAATGAGCTTAGGTTCCGGAAGGAAAGCAGAAGTGCAAAGTAAGTTTGGAACCAAAGGTAGAGCGGAGAAAAGCCAGGTCACTCTGAATTCCAATGTCAGCCTCACTACCTGTCAGTTCTGGGAGAAGGACAAGGGACTCACTTCTCCAAACTACAATTTCCAGAAGAAGAAGTAAAAGAAGAGGAGCAGAAGGAGGAGGAAGAGGAGGGAGGGAGAGGAAGAGGAAGGAGGAATGGAAAGGAAAAGAAGAAAGGAAGAGGAAGGAGGAGGAGAAGGAGGAGGAAGAGGAGGAGGAGAAGGAATAGGAGGCAGAGGGGGAAGAGGAGAGGGAGGAAGAGGAGGAGAAAGGGAGACCTTTTAACCTAGGTCCAAATGGCTCTGTGACCTGTAAAGAGGAATCAACCAAGGTTTGTCTTTACTCATTTGCTTCCATCCCCCTCCCCCAAATACCAGTTAGTGAACGAACGGCGGCGAGAAATAGCACATTTAACTCTTTGGTTTACAGAGTGGAATAAAATAAAAATTCAGAACTCAGAAACCAGATGCAATCTGTTTCACATAAGAACTATCTCAGCACCAATTGGACATTTTACTGATTTAATTCCCTCCAGCCACTGTGAGCCCTTCTTTATCAAACTAAAACCAACACAAACTCTTAACAGACTAGGGCTATTGGGGGTTTCTGTACTAGAAAACCTCAGCTTCGGCCACTGTATGTAACAGTAGTTCGTAAGAAGCAAGGCCAGGCACAGAAAGTTGCAAAATAGGTTCTCCAAAGGACTAGGCTTCGGTCAGGGCAGGAGAATCGCCCCCTCTGTGCCCGTGTAGAGCCTCCACATACACTCGAGTCCTAACTAACTTGGTCTATTTCTCTTCTTCCTGTGTATGGCTCAGAAACAACTCGGCTACTGAATTCCATGAGTGTCAGCTTACTCGAATCTGACTTTCTGTGGACTCATTGTCCAGAACACAGTACACATCCTATCAATGCTAATGGAACCAGTCATAGTCTACACAGAAGGGAGCAGAGATCTGTGGTTCTGGTGACCCGAGTTCTAACGTGGTGCTGAAGGGCTTATACCTGGTCTCCAGGCTCAGCTAGAGGAGGGCCTAACTTAGGGCAATCGATTTTTCTCATGCAACTCAGACAAGTCAACAAGGAAGGTCAGAGAGGATGGCATTAACACAACTCTCCCTGGAGCCTCCCTCTGTCACTCTGAAGGGCAGGGGGTTGCGGGGGTTTCGGGGGGAGGCTTCTTTTCCTTTGGTTAGTGCAAGAAGCATTAATGGAACAGCTACAGTGTGTCAGAAATAGGAGAGCAAATACAAGCTCTGTAAAAACCCCCTCCCCATTAACATTCAGGCCTCACTCTAGGGTCCTCCAGAAAATGGCCTCTGTGGGGATCAAAGGATCAATATTTTAAATCTCTCTGTGATCTCTGGCCCGCATAGCTCACACCTCATATCCATTCTTGCACATGGGACAGCATCTCACTTCCAAGCTAGGCATCAATTCTTCCCATGAAACAGACTAGAAATTCCCGGGCACGTTGGTGACTGCACACCTACAAGCTGTTTCTCAAAATCCTGTCTCCCCTCTGACCGATTCCCCACTGGAGACACACATAAAAGACTCGGTATCACCATGTCAAAGGAGGAATAAAGTGGACGAGTATACTCACCAAGGTACCCACAGAGCACCTGGGACTGTCTGGAGCAAAAGCTGCCCACTGTGCCAGAGGATGTTGTAACAACTGGGCAGACAGCTAGGAGTTTTAAAAAGCAGTCATTAGCTATTTTACTGAAGACACGCCCAGCCCAGAACTATGCTAAGATTCCAAGTAGAAAAGGGACGAGCTGGCTAGGCTTACCATCCCCCCACGCCATCCCTCCAAACTGCAGGCAGCTGATAACCCAGGGCAGGGTAACTCTCAGTTCCCACCCCTGATTTCCAGTCCCTGATCTTATGTCATGCCCTACCCAGCAGCCCACAGTGCTCCACGCAACTGTCCCCTCAAGGTGCTCAATCGTAAATCAGCAGTTTGCATTTTGTGTAGTTAACTGGGGAAAGGTAATCCCTTGAATTAGACTAAAGAGGAATGAGAAAGGCCTTTACCCGCCTATTGTTACAAAGTTTGAGCTTAGATTTCACGGTTCTTAAAAAAAAAACACACCTGTCCTTATTTTCCCCCCACGTATGCAAACTCATTCACCTATGGATGAGAACTCTAAGGGCCTGTTGGTTTGGAGCTGTGGGCCTATGGTTTCAAATGCTGGCACACATTCAAAGAGATTAGCCACGTCTTCCTTGGAGCTCAGCTGTCCTGACACCTGAGGCTCTTAGAGCAGCAATCAGACTTAAATGTTGTTACCTTATTCTTAGAGACAAAATACACCGGAAAAAATAAAAACAAAGCTCTCACGGCTGTATGGATGAGTATCAAGCAAAGGGAAGAGAAAACATGGCTGGGTGTTCAAAACAACAGCTTCCGTCTTGCCAAGGGAATTTTCTGTGTGAGAAGGTGCAGATTAAAAATCTGTTGGTTTCCCATGAGTTTAAGCCATGCTTCTGTATGCGAGAGGACCAACATGTCCTCCCCGGCCCCCAAGATGCCGCATTTTTAAAGACTGGCAGATAAAAGGCAATCTCGTGGTGCAATCCTATCAGTTATCTGGTGTGCAAAGTGGTCGAAGCCTACATCAGTTCCTGCTCAGAAGCAGTTCCTTTCCAGCGCTCCCACTCGCCTTCTGTGTGTATGTCTGTATGGGTGTGTCTTCTAGGAGTAACGGGCACCCTTCAGACCCGACTGACTTGAACCTCCTCTTGACAAGACACAGGCCCACATGTGCTTCCTCCCACTGTACTTTAGACAGTGATAGCTCTTCCCGCACTCTGACACTGACCATCTTCGGCATGCGGCCCACTGACAAGACCCCAGTGACAGATATTCACACATGTACACTCTTCGGTTTGGAAATGGGGCTCCCCTCAGCTGGTGTGGCAGGGATGATGAAGGCTACGGATGACCCTTTCGCAGTGTATGGCACTGTCACCTTGCCACCATATGCTGCTTCCAGCTCACATCTGTGGCCATCCCCGCCCCCCAACCCCCAGTAAACGACTGTACTGTTTACTTTCAGAGCTTCTCCGCCGTCTGATAGGGAGAGTATCCCTCACCCTGCATATAAACTGTTTGTCCCAAGATTAGCAAAAGGGGCTTTTCTCTTTCATATCTGCCCTTTACAAAGCTGTGCTGAAAGTTATCCTAAATAAAAATCTTAAGGCATAGAATCAGAGACGGGCAGAGATGCGAAGCAAGCCGCTTTCTCAGAGACGCTTGCTCCTCTGTGTGATGGCCCTATGCATTACTTGGGGGGACCTAAGTCCTTTCCCTGGGAAACAGCACCTTCTTCAGGCCAGTACATGCCCTGATACAGAAGAGACGCCATTCTGCCCACTGAAGTTAGAAGGCTGACATTGCCCAAAGTCATGTACAGCACAGGGACACTTGTGAGAACGAGGGGGGTGGGGAATGCACTATTTTCAAATCCTTTTAAGTATGCACTTTTGGTTTACTTCCTTCCCACTATGAAGTTGCAATATTAATATTACCCCCCCCCCTTCTCCTCTCCTTTTGTCCTATTCTGTTGCCTGCCCTCTAATCGGGGACCCAGAAAAGGGATCTCTGAAGGAAGGCAATACTGCAGACAGTAAGATCTGTGTGACTCTATAAAGAAGTCAATAGTGACTTCTCGGGCCACAGAAAGAAATCCTCACTGTTAAAATAACCATTATTCAACTCCTATGTGATTGTATAAGTGGTGATAAGAATACACACTTTTTTTTTTCAGATGAGTGAAGAGCAGATTACCCATGATGCTTCTCGACATAAGGAACTCGGCGAAAAGCCAGAGATGCTCAGCTCGGTCTTAGAGACGATACTGTTCAAAAGTACCTGGGTACTCATAAGTTGAGAAAGAGGAATATGAGTTCCACAGACTAGGAGGTAGAGATGGAAGGCTTAGCATGGATCCTTCCTAAGATAGCTAACGACTATGATGTAAATCACCAGAGCTCTGGAGTTGTTTTAGCCCAGGACTGGTAAAACAGGCGATGATAAAACAAACCCACAAGTTACAAAGGGACACTTTCCCTTTGATGTAGCTGGTTGGATGACCCTGAGGGAAAGCAAAAGGCCTTTCTGGAGGCTAAGAGACAAAGAGTCGGACTAGTAGTTTTCAAATTTTACTATGCCCAAGAGTCCCCTCTGGTGTTTGTTATGAATGCAAGTTACCAAGTCTTTGTCCTTTGTCTCTGGCCCCCACCCTGGCTGTAAAAAGGGTTCCAGACACCTGCATCTGGCCAAGGAGGTCAAGAGCTCCTGGAGCACCTCATTTAGAAACCATCTGGGAATACTGTGTGGAGTTCATTGAGTGTAATTAAACGTCACGTAAAACTCTCAGAAGGCTTGGTAGCTAAGACAGCCGGTTACTTCTTGCAGAGGACCTGGATTCAGTTTCCAGTCCCCACATGATGGCTCCAAACTGTCTGTATCTTCAGTTGCAGGGGATTAGATACTCTCTTTTGCCCTCCAAGTACACTACATGCACGCGGTGCACACATGTACACTCAGGCATGGCCGTACACATAAAATAAACATATAAATTTCATGTCAAATCAGCTCCGGAGAAACCCTCCCAAGTTCTCCATTCAAGCATCCACTGTACCTCTCAGTAACAATAATTGCACAAGTGGGTTTCTACCACTACCTCACGGTGCTAAACTACGACGACCTAAGGACTATCAACTTCTAAGGACTATCAGTTCTAAGGACTATCAACTGTCCTTAGAACGGTCTACCACCATTACTGGGCAAGGCAATCCTGGAACTTGACCCAAGGCCCTCTTCCCACAGTGTGAACACTGGCAAAATGAGATCTGGCTCAGCACGCATCATTTCACTACTGACCATGCACGACACTTCCCGACAGTGGGACTCTTCGGGAATATGTCCTCCTCCGAGACAGAGAGTTCGGCATGTCACGCCAGTCCACAGAAACAGAAAGCACAGGCTTCGCAGGGAGGAAAGGTGCTGTCAGGATACAGTCCCTCTCAGCCCACCTAGTGACTTTAACTAACACACTTAGCAACCTAGCAACATGACTGAGAGGAACAGGAGTGGACGCTGTTCAAACCAGCAAGGTTTCTGGGTTGTTCTTAATGCTTCCAGATGTCTCAGATAAAGACAAGATGCTGAGAGAGATGAAGAACTCGGGGGCTTCACAGACACTTTGAAAGGCAGGACTTGCTGGGACAGCACTGGGAGTGAAGGGTAGAAGTCAGCTTTTGTGATGCCCTACCACCTCCAGACCAGGAAAGGGTTTGGTAGCCTGCCTTCCTCTGTCCCTATCCTCAACTTCCAAAGCTTCAAATGCCAAGGGATGAACTCGGCTACACCAACAGAATCCCAAGAGCCATCCCAGGGTACAGTTCCTTCCATAAACCCTCTTCCTCTGCAAAGAAATGGTCTCTGTCTGGCATTGTTCTTTTCTTCTTCCGGCCCAGGGTCAGAGTACACTGTATGCGCTTCTTAGGACTTTCTGAGCTAGCCTCTTGTCTACAGAAATTCCTTATACACTGTGATGGTTTGCATATGCTTGGCCCAGGGAGTGGCACTATTAGAAGGTGTGGCCTTGTTGGAGGAAGTGTGTCACTGTTGGGGTGGGCTTGGAGACCCTCTTCCTAGCTGCCTGGGATGTTCAGTCTGTCCCCGGCTTCCTTCAGGTGTAGATGTAGAACTCAGCTCCTCCTGCACCATGCCTGGGTGCTGCCATGCTCTCTCCTTGATGATAATGGACTGAACCTCTGAACCTGTAAGCCAGCCCCAATTAAATGTTGTCCTTTATAAAACTCATGTTGGTCACGGTGTCTGTCCACAGCAGTAAGACCCTAACTAAGACATACGCCAAGTGGGAACAGTTCTGGAGTGATCATGAAGATGCCCAGGCAGAAGTGACAATGAGATTAGACTGGCGGATGATCTGTGGATGGTCCGCTAAAAAAAAAAAAAAAATGTCCCCAAATGGGACAATGACAAAGATGTGGGACCATCACATCTGGTATAGATGGAGTAATCAGTGATATGCGTGGTCTGAGAAGCACTGAAATTACCAAAGAGGAAACCAGCCCAGAGCTTGAGAATAAAATCCCATTTCCCAGAATACTCCCGCTTACATTCTGGCAACAATAAATATCCCCGTGCTGTTCAAATCCACCAAGGAAAAGCACCCAACTGTTTTGCTGTTGCTGTTTTCAGGTGGAATGATTTGAGAGCTCCCCATCACCCCCACCCCCACCCCATCCCAGGCCTGCGGTCATTTCCGCCTGTCTCTCAGAGCCAAATGGTGCGCTCTTGTTCATATGAAGGAGTGAATGAGAGGGTTCTATCGGCAGCACGCGTTATGAATGAATGCAGCACGCGTTATGAATGAATGGTGACCCGTGAACTGGCTTGTTGGGACAGACGTGGTGTTTGTCAGTGTGCTGTGGTCAAGACAGGGACAGCCATGCGAACAGAGCCAAGAACTAAGCCACGGCATTTTTTTTTTTCTTTTTCCATTTTTCTTTTTCTTTCATGAGACGGAAAAGGTCCTGTAGAATTTCCTGAAACAAACACCACCAGAGAGCAGTTCTCACATAGCTACTCCATGACTGTGCGTTCAGATATGTGGAGTCTCCTCTTCAGGAACAACCTGGCTCCTAATTACCCGTGTGGACAGAGCCAGGAAGGCCTGAGGCAGCAGAGGCTCTCCTTGGGAAGGGAAGATACGTGGAGCCGGCCGTGTGAAGGAAAACAGCTGCCTGCAGAGGGTTGGAAATGCATTCAAACTACTTTCAGACGGTTTGGGCTTCACAACATCCACAGAGCACTTCCCATCTGCCTTTGGTTTCTCAAGTCATTGTGGCTAGAGAAAAATCTGAGCCAAGCATTTCTGACTTCTCAGGTCTAACGAGTCCAAGCAAAGCTTGAGAGAATGAAGGGATGAGAGCAGGGTTTGCTCAGCTCCACGAAGCCTCCCCTCTTCCCAAAAGACCTAAATCCAGTCAATTTCCTCTTGAACAGAAGAGTTTTCTGGCACTGGTGGAGTGGTGTTCCCAAGCTGCTCTAACAAAGCCAGGGCACCAATTCACAGAGGAAACGTCGCACAGGATAGTTTTAAACATGACCCGGGGCTCAGCGTGGCTGGTCCCTTCGTCACTGGTGACTCCCCAGAAGTCCCTTGTACCCTCTCAGCCGGCTTCCTCCCTGAGACCCTCACTGTCTAAGGTCCTTCACTTGCTGCAGCCTTTGTACATAATTCAGGGCTGGGCCAGAGCTGTCTCCAGTTAAAGAAAGTCTATCCTGCTCAGCCATGGTTGTCTGACCCTGCTTGGCAGTGCTCGCTCCAAATGTCTTGCTTCCTTTTTCTCAGCAGAGACTCACTGAAGCAGGGGTTGAGGTGGGAGGGTTGAGGGTGGGTGGGTGGTGTTGAGACAGGGAACCACTATGAAGCAGTGAGACCAAGACCCTGAGGGCCAGAAGCAACTGTGGTAGGCATCCTAACCCTCGCTACGCTGTGGTCCACACCACTAGGAACAGCTGTTATTTTCTTCATTCTTACAAACTGAGAAACTGAGGCCCGGGCAGGTGATAAGCATGAACCCATGCTACAAGGCTGGGTAACAACACGGTTCTGAACGCTTGTACTGAAAGGGGCCCTGTTATAGTCAAGGGAGGTCCCCATGTTCACAACCTCCACCCCGCTTTCCTTTGGTCTGATCTCCTTCCACATGCTTCTCTTGCTTCTCCTGCTTACTTAGTGTGGTACTCAGTACTGCTCTAAAGCTCAGGTCTGTTTTGCCACCCAGATCGGTTACTTTTCTAAAATCATCATACGACATTAGGGTGGGCTTGCAACACAGCACAAGGCCAAGTGCTTGATAAATCATGTTTATATCAGTGCGCGGATGAAAGCTGAGCATGTTGAAGGGGGATAAAAATCCCTCCAGTTTCGTGCGGTCTTCAAAGATGCATCTGCTTTCCTAGGAAACTATTCCAAACTTGCAAATGTGGTGCTCTACTAAAGAACACAGTCATTCTCATAAGGACTGACCGGGGATGTCAGGTCAGGAAAAACCATGCTGAGCCACCCACAATGGCACGTAGGACTGTAGCTCCAGCACTCAGAAGGCTGAAGCAGTTAAATAAGGAGCTCGAGGCTAGCCTGGACCACCTACCCCAAGGTCTGGGATGCATATGAAGACCCCCATATCTACCAAGCAAAAAGAAAAGCAATGGTGTCCATTGCCTGGACTCTGTGTTAAGGCCTGCTGTTATCTTCAGGGATATAAGGTATCACTGATAAACTCATGGATGTAACCTCAGATGTCAAAATGAAAACGCTAGGGCCAACTTCAGAGTTGGCTTATGAAGATGAAATGGTGAGACACTTGTAAATATTCGAAGCCAGGCCTGGCACACAGAAGTGTTCGTGAAGGTGTGTTTTCTTCTTGCCCATATCGATATAATTCTCTAAAAAGGCAGGAACAGGAAATGAGCTGCCTCAGTCTGGAGACACTAGAAGTCCTTGCTCTTCCTTTAAGGGGGACAGCCTCTATTCTCCAGGTCTCCTGGTGCGGGTCCTGGTGGAGCTTCAGTCTTTCTCAGGAGGCAATGTCACTTGTGGAACATTTCCTGAACAAAGACAGTGTGCTAGGTTCTGTAGGAACAAAGAGGACCCGGGACATCTACAGAACCAACAACACAGGGGAGTGTGGAGAGGCAGAAACGAGAGCAAACCACAGATCAGGATCTCGGGATTCACAAGAGCCGATGGCATGTATTCAGACAAAACAGAGATGCTCTCTTAGGGAGGGGCCATCCTACGTCTGCAGCCATCCTCAAAATATTAAAAGACAGTTCGTCCAGTTGAAGAAACAACATCCACAGGGCCCAGAGCCATGAAAATCCATGACCTGTTCATGGATGAAAGCCAAAGAAAAGGTTGCCGGAAAGCAGTGCTATCAGGCAGAGATTTGGTAAGAGGCCAGGCTGAAGAGGGTGAGGGCAGAGCTCACCTTAAAGGTTTTACAGTGCTAACTACTTAAGAGAGCCGAACCTAAGAAAACACCAAAAGGTTCCAGGTCTCCTCGCAGAAGGGGTCACCGCCTTGCCAGTCCCTACGCCCTAAAGGCCACCTGGAGAATAATCAGATTGAACCAGGGATCTGGACCCACTGGGTGGAATTCCCATAGGAAGGCCTTGGGATTGCCAAGAACGCAGACGTGGTCCCTGAGGCAATCTCACCTCATGTAAGTACCTGCTGAATCCACTCGCAATCGTGCACTAGAATCTGCTCAGGCCATACTCCCTTCTGGTGGTGTGAAAACAATGGTGCATCTTAAAGTCAATGACATTTGGGGACACAATGAATAATGACTGCCATGCAGAGGCCTACTAAGTGTCAGGAGCTGCCTAGGGCTTCTTCACACATCAGACCCCTGCAATCTGCAGAAGTAGGTGGCCGGTAGAAATCTGAAGGTCTGCTTTATCCTGCAAACACAGCAGGGCACTAGATACAGATAGGCAAGATGGTTTGACCACCCTACAGAGGGACACCCATCATCTGGAAGGGTGAGGGGCAATTTGGATTAAAAGCCAGGGGCTAAAGAGGGTTTGTATGTGGAGTCAAAGCCATCCGGCCAACACAGGAAGCTGCTGGTCAGAGTGCAGCCTAACACCCACTTCTAACTCTCAGAGGTTAGAAAAGAAACCACCACCCACCCAAGGCAGCTTGAGGTTAGAGCAAGACACAAATTTCTTTTAAACAAAAGATGGAGGTTAATCTTTTGGTCTAAACAAGCCTGACCCAGGATCCCTAACACATTATTAAATTTAAAATGAAGTACCCAGAGAACAATGAATTCCAGGTTAAAGACTATCTCTGCTTAAAATATATTAAAGGGCAGAACACAAGCGCACCAGATGCTTTTTTAAAAATGACAACAGAAACATCTGTTTATCTCAGCCAAAGCCACATTTTGTCAGGCTGCTGGGAATCTACAAAGTGGATTCCTCACCGAGACTGAAGGACAGACGGGAAATGCGAGGAGGAGACTGCGGAGGAAACGGCTGCTCTGGGCAGGCACCTGCTTGCTGCCCACCTCTCTTGGGTATTTATGAAGAAGATGCCAGGGGCAATGGGGAAGGACCTAGGCCAGGAACCCACCCTTGCACACTTCTCCCCAGGCTCCTCCACCCTGCCTTCCCGAAACTTCTAGCGCTGCAGCTTCAAGTGTGTTGTAATCTCTGGGCAAAGGCCCCGTAGTCACTGGCCTCCTCGATTCTAACCCAGATTCGATGCGAATTCAACAGTGAATCATTAGCCCTTTTTCACATATCCATTTCCTCTAGGCAAAACAACTTGTCATCCTTTCATATCTTTACACAGAAGGTGCCTGAGGAGGTTTGAGCCAGCCTCTCTCCACCACGGAGAAGACAGTTTTCAAGACCTGCACTTCCTGGCTTTGACCACGGGAGACGCTGTGGAGACGCGGAGGTGTGGTTAAGCGAACCACATGCCCTTTAATCTTGGAGGACCCCCAGCCTTTAAAACACGGAGGTCTACTCAGGAGCGGCAGCAGCAAAACTACCTACCTGGTCCAGCTATAAACTGTGTTTTAATTTGAGGCTTCACTTACCTACTTTGCAAAGTAAAAATGAAGGAGATCTGGGAGGAGGAGAATGCAGAGGTACTCAGGTGTAACCACAGGAGACATTAGAAGTAGTGCTGGCCATGAGTCAATAAAAGGAGGGAGTGAGCGTCTGCTCGTTGTGCATTAGTAACTTATGCATTATGGAAGTCAAGAGGTCCCAGCTAGTCTTTACTCTCCAACCCCCCTTCCTCTCTCTGACCCACATTCATCTACAAGCATGCACAGGAAATCTTTTAGGAGAGAAGGCAAAAATCTGTCTTTAAAGTAAGGCTGCTACTGTGTTCTCCTAATATTCCCCTTCCTTGGCGTTTGGCCCATTGGGCCAGCAATCTGTATATATAGACAGATTCATGAATAGAATATTAAGTCACATTCCTTAAAACCATCATGACACTGGCATTTGTTCCGGCAATTTCAATTGGAGATTACAGGGGGGCCAGAGAAGGAGAATTGCTTAGTATTAAATGTTTTTAGCCTTCGTGTGAAAGATTTAGAAGGGCAACCTCTTTGTGATTTTTCCAGGCTGTGTACTTCAGTCCACCAAATTCCCAGAGATAGAATCAGCCGGCGTGGTCATTTTTTACTGTCTTTGCCTGCCCAGCCTGGAGATTCCACCCTTCATTAACACAAACTGCTTATTTGAAAGGAAAATCCAAGATAATTCCTCTGTTCTTTCTGTTTCCTATGTGCTGACTTGGCGTTCCTAGTGAATGAGGGGCCAACCCTGTTCATTACTGAAGGCAAATGAATGGGAAAATGGGAGGTCTCTAACCTAGGAGCTCCATTATCACAATAATAAAGTATAGGTCATACAAAATAGCCCAGTCCATAGTCTATTCTGATTATTCTCTATCTGATGGTTCTATTTTCATATCCTTTGATCATAAAGGTATTTTGTTGTTGCTATTACTTTTTAAAATATTACTAGGAGCAGAATTCAACATCCCAGGCTGCACACCAGGGAACTGTGGCTTCCCACCATGGACAACACTGACATTTGAGGCTGAATAACTCTCTGGTATACAGAGGCAGGGGCAGGCTGCCTTCTTCATTATGGTAGAAATATCCCTGGCTTCTACCTAATGAAGGCCTGCAGCAGCCTCTCACCTCAAGACAGTGAAACATTATATTCAGACGATAGCAGCTGTCACAGTGGAAGCCACTGGGAGCAAGGAGAGGAGAGAGCAGGAACTGACATTGCCGGAGATAGACCCACGTCATGTGGCTGCTTCATCGTGAGAAGCAGAGGGTGGCTCTAGCATGGCAGTGTGCATAGGTAGTCCCAGCACTAGGGAGGATGAGGACCGAGGGCCATGAGTTGGAGGACCGCCTCGACTGTATGACAAGTTTGAGACCAGCTTCAGCTACAGTCTGAGGCCTCATCTTAACAAAAAGGTTTGGAATCTAGATCAGTGGTAGGAAGTGCTTCCTTATACAGGAGAACCTCAGACTTAAAACAAACAAACAAACAAACAAACAATAAATAAATAAATAAAAATAAACAAAAAAAGATGATGACTTCCCCTTCCCTTATGATTTGTGTATACTTGTTTTGATATCAATTTAGATATTAAAGATATCTAAGATTCTTCTTAGATAGAAAAGAGTCACTTTTTCCCCCCCAGAATTTCTAAAGCCTTATATGATGTCTTTTGAATAGCTGCACCTTGAACTTCAAAGGAATAGTCAAAGCCCTTGGCATCTACTAATTCCTGCTGGGCAGGCTATCAGTAAACCCCAGCACAACTCCACTCTGAGTCTTAAACTAACAGTATGCGAAAAGATCAATATGCAGAAATTCAAAACTAATCAGATCCCTTCTTTAAATGTTGACACAGTATTATTTATACCCCCATAAATACATTCTTGGCTAAAATTCGTACTGGGAGCTTGGCACCTGGCCAGTTCTATTAATATCTACATATTTATACAGCACACTTGGCCAAGGATAATATTTAAGACAAAGTATGCCTGAGGGCATATACAATATCTCTTGTATTTTCGGTTTTAAATCTCCACATTGCTAAAAATATTGAGTCTGAACTTTATAAAATGTCCCACCACGGGCTATCAGCCATCTGTAGTGATATATAGTCACCAACCATAATTAGGGCATATTTGTAATACTTGAGTTGAAGTCACTCCCTAAACGCTAATAAGTTGGTGGAAAAAAAAAAAAAAGGCGGTGATCTTTCCCATGACTTCTCTATGGGCCCATGACCCTCTCTTCAGACTCACTGCAAGATGTAGCAGGCACATGCCCTCCCTGTGCACACCATAGTGAGGCAGAAAGTGCTGGTATATAAGCCAGCCAGCCCTGCCCTTCCAACTCTCCCTGCTTTAAAAATACAATGGAAGGGTTTTATTTTCTTTCTCTCTTTTTTTTTTTTCCTTTTTTCTTTTTTCTTTGGAAGCTCTCACTATAGTCCAGGACTAGGAAGTCCTGGAAAATCAGTTAACATACTTTCTATAAAATTATCAGTTAGCATACTTTCTATAAAATTATCCACAGCACCTGCACAGTTGAGTTGCCTCTGCTGCTATTAACACACTTTTCCACTCCTAAGCTTCTACACCGAACACAATCTTCTTAAATATCTATTTTCACATAAAAACAATAGCACGTGTGTGCATATAGTATGTGTGTGCGTGGGTATAGTACTATGTGTGTGAGCACAGGTACAGGTTTTCCTTTATTTGGAGGTTCAGGAGCGGGATACAGAAGAGCCCACATGTTAATGTTATTGTTATTGATGCTCTTCAAAGCCTCCCTATAACCTAGGAGCTTTTCTAATTTGCTCATGACCTTGGTGCTGGGTTGTCCTGTCTTTGCTCATCTTCATGCAACAGACTGAAGTGGTTGCCCGGGCGGGCCTGCTCCCTGCACACCTATGCAATGTGAGATTGGATCTTCCTCTTCTTTGCAAATTTCCTGACAGCTAATCTGAGCTGTTGCATGTAAACACCAAAGAAGGAGGGAGCTATTCAGCCCCGCACAGCATACCTGTCTGTCAGCCCAGATGTCTGCAGAATCAACACACACATGTGGGAGAAAGCTAACTGATTCCACCCATCACTCGGCCTCAGTGGCTCTGGACTAATTACAATGAACTCCCTTCCCTAACATCACTGTGGCTCCGCCCCAGATAGAAATCCTTATTTCCCAGGGGGAATAAACGGGGCAGAGTGTATCACCACTGTGGTGGATAGGGCCACAATTATAATAAGAAAACCATCCTGCCTGGGCAGGGTTCCCTGAATCTGTTATGCCACTAAACAACAAGAGACACTACAGGGTAGGAAAAGTGACCAAAAAGAGTGTGGTTAGACACATGGGTAGACCGACACTCTGAGGACACCGAGTACAAGACGCGGCAAGTCGAATAGCTATGGCTTGTCTAACTAAAAATAAATATTAGGAGAGAAAAGCACCACCCTGCACTTCTAACTTCTGGGATAAAATTACTAACATGGCTGCATTATCTATTTAGGCAAGACACTGAGACTTCACAAAGGCAGCCAGCGCGGATATAGGGCATGGAAGGGGAGGAGAGAACAGATCAGCCAATGAGAAGTTTACGACAGGGACTTGGAAAGCAGGGATGCTGAAGTTTTTTTTCTTTTAGTGTTTCTTCCTGGTGTTTAACCCTCTCAGGTAGCATTGCTGTTGCTGCTGCAAAATCAGTCTCTCTCTCTCTCTCTCTCTCTCTCTCTCTCTCTCTCTCTCTCTCTCTCTCCCCTCCCTCCCCCCTCCCTCCCTCCCCCCAAAGAACTCTGAAACAAATCTGTACTTCTTCCCTTCCCCCCAAAATGTTCCACAATAAACCACCGCTACTGTATGCCAGCTGTTTTCGAAGCTATTACTCTCATCGAAACAGGGGGAAATATTTTTTTAAGTAGTTGTCTTTCCTATCCTCGATTTCAGAATGCACCGAAGACCCTGCTGCTTGTGAAAGCTCTGGAGCATGGAGTTCAAGGTTGAAAGGGATCACGGAGAATCCCCCTAAGAAAAACGACCTGCTCCCAGGCTAGTGAGGGCTACCTAGAAAAATCGAACGGGAAGTGAAACCTAATTGAGCCCAGTTAGAACAGTATTTATCCTTTCTAACTGTCCGAGTGAGGTCAAAAGGGGACTTGGCAACGCGGTTTTGCAAGAGGACTGGGTGTAAAAACACCTAGAGAGAGCAATAAATGACCCGGGAGGATTTAAGGAGTTTTGAGTGACCCCCACCCCCACCCCGCGCGCCCGCAATCCAGTTTGGTATTGGTGATGGTGACATTCTTAGAGGAGTGAGAGACAATAGCAAAGGCTTGGGGAGTCCCCAGATAGGTCAGCGGGGAAGGGGGGGCACCTTTGGGAAGGCTAGTTTGGAAGCACTATTTTTAACTCTTTGTGTACCAGTTGGGGGACACCCCCACCCCCACTGCAGGCCAACCGGGCAAAGAAAACAAAGTCCACCGTGGTCTCCTAGCCTAAAGTCATCCCGGGAAGCGCTTTCCTTTTGACAGAAGGGAGCTGATTCGCTAGTTGGTAGACCAGGGAAGAGGAGAAATCCAAACGTCTTATAAAAGGTCTGGGGCGTTTTGTGGGAAGGGAGTCATGGAGAAATAAATAAAATATCAGTTGGAGGTTTGCGAGCTTGTGGATATCCATCCCACGACTGGAAAGGCAGTGGAAGGGAGGAAGGACAGAACGGAAAGGAAGCGATCGGGACCTGGGGACTTGGAGAGGAAAGGGCGAACGCCTAAAGGCTGCTGTGGATCTGAGGAACTCCGGGCCAACCTTAGACTCGGGGACGGAAAAGGCGAAAACCACGGAAACTGTACTTACTTTCGGAGGGGAAGTGGGACGGCATGTCGATTTTATAAACCTCCTTGGCGTAGTACTCCTCGTCGCTTCGCTCGCGCTCGCAGGCGGCTGCCCTCCGGCTTGCCTTCTCCTGCAGTAAGTCCCTGGTACTGTTGTAGATGGAAATCACCTCCGGGGGGACCTCATCCGGCTCCGGATAGTCTTCCGGGGGGCTGGTGAGCTTCAGCTTGCTCAGGATCTGCCCGCGGATGGCCTCGATCCTCTTGCGCATAAACTGGTCCATGTCGAGGGTGCTGCAGGTAGACAGACTGAGCGCCACCGGGACCAGATGCAGGAGCAAAAAGGTTCTCAGCACACAGTAGTGCATGTTTTTAAAAGGAGGAAACGTTGTTGTTGTTGTTTAAAGTAAGAAAAAAAATATAAAAAGAAACTAGTAATTCTCAGAGCGGGTCAGGTAGAGTTGTTTTTAATACGAAACTTTTGCAAAGCAGTTGAAAGTCAATGCCCAATAGAAAAACGTCCCTGGCTGGGATTCCTTTAAAAAAGAAAATGCAACGCGTTCCCAACGTGGAGATATTAATATGCGATGCTGGGGAGGGAGGAGGGGGATCTCTCACTTTAAGGAGTAAGAAAGGTTTGTTTTTTCTCCTGGAAGGGAGAGGGTGAGTGGCTCTGAAGTAGAAATAAACTTAAGAGGAAGAAATGGAGTTCAGTGTGTCAGGCTCGGGTGCGGAGTGGCTGATCTGAACTCCGATCGTCCGGCCAAAAGGGAAGAGGCAAGAAGGTCCGGGGGCTGGCAGGAGGCACGCAGGGCCGCGGGGAGCGCTGAGCGGCGGCCGGGACTGCGCCGGGCTCTAACTGAGATGTTCAAAGACCGAGCGGCTGGGCCCTGCCTTCCACACGTGTGTGGATGAGTGTGCGTGTGGATGTGTGCGCGTGTGCGCGCGTGCGTGTGCGCGCGCCGAGGGCGAGCCTGGCGAGCCGCGGGGAGGCAGATGCGCCCCGGAGCGGCTCACTCTCGGAGACTCGGTGGGGCACTGTCCGCCCCGGAGATCCGCCAAGGCCTGAGCAGGCAGCCACGACCCCCGCTCCTGCGGGCCGTGCTGTGGCCTACACCCGGCTGGGTCGCTCCACGTTGCAGCCGCCGCTGCCGCCTGCAAAGAGGGCCAGCCTCCAGCTCGGTCCAGCAGATCCTCCTTTTCTTGCTTCAGGCAGCCAAGGGCGACAGAGATCAGCCACCTCCTTAACCCCCAGTGGAACAACACCGCCTCCTGGGCGCGTTAGCTACAGGCTGTCCCCGGACTCACACCCTTCTCTAGCTTCTCCTCCAAGCTCGCGCTTTCTCGCTTAGGGTAAGTAGGTACTTGCGACCCTAAAATACACCTCTGCTGATACCTTCTCTCTGCAGCTGGGCTGCACCAGAACGTCTCCTTAAACCCTAATACTTCTCTCCATCCCTGGCGCCTGCCCTGGAGCTCAGCTCTCTGAGCCTTTTCTCTCTTCCTCTCCCACTTGCTCTCCCGCCCGCTGCTTCAGCAGCTCCGCTCCGAGCAAACCTTCGGCTGCCAGCAGATAACATCACGATCCTGCCCAGAGCAGAGATTTATAAGTGCTCCCCAAACCACGTGTTTGCCTTCAACAAAGTGACGCGCTAGGGTTACAGTCAGAAGTTCTCCGTTACTAAGACCACGAGCTCTCGACCACTGAGGGGGTGTGGAAAAGGGATGGCCCGAAGGGGAGGGCTACTGGCTTGAGGAATTTGCAGTAGTCGCTGTGATCACCAAGGGACTGTCTGTGGAGGGGCAAGCAGCTAAGCATCCCATTTCTACACAGTGGGGATCATTCATTCGCAGCTTCCCAGATTGAGTCCCTCCTGTATTGAGCACGTGCGCACGCATGTGCAGTCTCTCTGTGTCTCTGTCTCTGTCTGTGTGTCTGTCTCTCCCTCCCTCTCTCTCTCTCCCTCCCCCTCTCCTCCCCCTCTCTCTCTCCTCTCTCTCTCTCTCTCTCTCTCTCTCTCTCTCTCTCTCTCTCTCTCTCTCTCTCTTTCTCTCTCTCTCTCTCTCTTCTCTCTCTCCTCTCACAACCCCAGAACACTCAAGGCCATTCCAGCTCAGCCATGAAGACATGCCTTCCAATTTGAGATTCCTGACCTAAATTTTGAGTTCTCAGGGATTCCACAACAGGTTGTTTTTTATTAGTCTGTTTACAATCCAGCCCTCTGTTTAGCTGTGAACTAGCAGATAACAAGGAGTCACCCCTTTCACCCAAAGCATGTTCTGAATAAAAGAGCTGTTGCCTTCTTTATGGGAGCCCTGCTAATGTGGCTTTCTCCTCAGCCTTCCTGGCCAGGGATGATCCACCATCTTCCACCTGTCACAGCTACATCTAAGACACCTGGGTTTTAAGTGTTTGCTGTCTCCTGTCACAAAATACTCACGGCTTGACATTTTCTACACCAACCTGCCCAAACTGGATGGATACCGGAATCGTTCTTGCAACTGGTCTTTTTCCCTTTCACCTTTAGTTAGTCAAAGTCAACAATTCACTCTTAGTGATGGCTCTGTGGTCAGCCACACGCTGACTAGACAGGTAATTAAAGCTGGAAACAGTTGAGTACCCCTCCCCCGCCTCCCAAGGTCAAGATCTCTGTATCATTTCCTAGTTCAAAAGGGTCAAGCCTTCAGGGGTTCACACCGTACATGTACAGGGGCTATATTATTAATAGAAGGAGCTGTAATGATATCGCTGGCAAGCGTCATACACAGCAGTGAACATTGTCATTTGTATTTTACAGACAAGGAGACAGGCTGTAGGAAGGGAGGTCTGTTATTGTAGAAAACAGGAAGTGGTGGGCCTGGATTTTGCAGAGAAGGCCTACTCCTGGGTTCTCTCCCACCATACACTTCTAAGAAGTATATCAGGCTCAGAACATCTGACTAACAGGATCTGAGGTTCAGTAAGTGTGGGAGATGCAGAGTAGCCTACTGCCCTCTTACAGAGTTTTATGTTCTATGTTCTAAGAATCCTGCAGAAGACTCTCTCTTTAATCACCTCCCCACCCACCTTGAGCACAAAATCCCTCTTCTCCACTGACCCTGAAAAACCCTGGAATGAATGAATTGTTCTAACGCGCAGCTAAATGATTCTGAAAAGCATTTAAAAGCCTCCCTTACGAGCAGACTTCTTCCTCCCTTCAAGGTCAGCTCCAGATGGACACAGGTCTCTGGGTTAGACCACCGCCTAGGATTCTGTAATCTGAAACAGAACTGATCGAGAGCTACTGTGCAGCTGATGGTCCCATCAGCTGGAGTCGTCCTCTGAGTCCCATTTTGATCCAGCTGTACAGAGAGGACACAGAGTGGGAGCTGGGAGCTAGAGCTGCAGAGGACCAATGTCACGTTGGAATACAGTGGTTTGTGGGGATGCTGTCAGGAAAGTCTGTTGAGCACATAGGTAGGGGGTCCTCTGCAGCCAGTGAGCCTTTCAATGGGGCCGAGCCTAGCCTGGGGAGCAGCCATAGGTACATCTTAGCTGATTCGGTTGAGGGCATGGGTGGGCAGAGCAGCAGCAAGCCCCTTGAACTTCATCCGGGAGAACATGTACTCCATCCATGCAGCCAAGTACCCCTCAGGATCAGTACCTCACTCCTGTGCGTGACAGTGGCTGAGCACTTTTAGCTCTCTACCCTTTGGACCTGAGGCCAGACCTCTTTCTAAAAGGCTCCTTTAGTCTCCCCAAATCCCAGGAGGTGAGAGACACATCTTTTCTGCACAGCAGACTGAATTCAGCAGGAGAGGAGCCTCCTCTCATCTCACAGGAGAGCAGTGCAGCAATGCTAATATTCAGGAGACAGAAGCACCACATTTAAGGACCATGTGCTCAGAGATCCACCAGCAATAAGGTGAGAAAGCACATTACATACACCATCCTGACTACCCCGGTGGTCAGGGGGACCACTCCGTGAGTTCAAAGTCCTGCATTGTGGCTTTATGAACCTAAGGAAGTTCATGGCATCACCTGTGAGAACGGGGACATATGCGGAGGACTATAGGGAGGGGTCTTCATACAAGGCACAGAAAGTGTTTATAACAAAGTCAGAGCCTGGCGTCTGCTCCTTAACTATTAGCTGCCCTCCCCTAGCCTCTCTCCATTGCAGTCAGGGGCCATTGCTAAGCATGCCTATGTCTGTTCTCCATTCCTCATCCAGGAAGTACACAGGGAAGACGTCACCCGCATCTGCCCCTCCGTAACTGTAGAATAAATAGTTAAGAAATGGGCTGGAGAGATGGCTCAGTGGTTAAGCGCACTGACTGCTCTCCCAAAGGTCCTGAGCTCAAATCCCAGCAACCACATGGTGGCTCACAACCATCTATATGGGATCTGATGCCCTCTTCTGGTGTGTCTGAAGACAGCAACACTGTACTTATAAATGAATAAACAAATAAATAAATCTTTAGAAAAAATAGCTAAGAAACACACTTTTGATGAAATACAATACAGACCTGCTATCAAAGTTCGGTTAAGCATTAAACATTAAGGCCTCTAAGCACCTTCAAGTGAACCGTTTGCTTTCTAGGCCAGAGAGGCTGAGCTGAAGAAGCAGCTGTTTTGACCAGCAACTCTGACTACTCATTAACGGGTCTGTTATTCACTTCAGCGTGGGGAGCGCCCACAAAACAAGGCTGTTCACTGCTCACCTGGAGGTTATCCTTGTGTCACGGTAATGGTCTGGCCTGGGATCTCCTTCCTCTCGCCAAAGAATAACTTATCTGTGACAATCTGGAAAGCTTTCTCAGTGCTTTCTAGCATTAAAAACAAAACAAAAAACAGGAAGTGGGGGGGGGTGGATACGGAGCCGCAAATTTTTTTCAATCCTTGGGGCTGAGTGCAAAGATAATTCTTTCCCACTTCTCCTGGTAACTTATGTCTGTACAGTTGTTATTTATGTGAGCACGCGTGCCGAGGCACACCTGCGGAGGTCAAAGGACAACACTCCTTCTACCATATGGCTCCTGGGACTGGAACTAAGGTCACCATGCCTTTACCCTCAAAGCCACTCTACCGTTCTGGCTCTGTGATTTCATCTTTGAGTCCATAATCGAAAACAACTCCGGGTCCACATCAGTTCTCTTTTTTCCTAATGACCTGTGTGTATTTCAAAAAACAACTTTAACCATGGACTAACGAGTTCTCAGTAGAATAATACAATAGTAAAAAGAGCCACAGACAAGGCTCCGTCAGTAAAGTCCTTGCCTTGCAAGTGCAAGGACCTTAGTTTGATCCCCAGCGCCTACATTAAAGCTGGACACAGCAGCAAACTTGTGTAACCCCAGTCCTGGGGGGTGGGGGGACAGAGACAGGAGGCTCCCTGGGGTTCGGCTCCCTGGGGCTTGGCTCCCTGGGACTTGCAAGCCAGCTGGGTCAGTGCACTTATGGCTGAGTGAGAGACTCTCGCTTTAAAAAAAAAAAGATGGCGGGTAGGAGAAGTGATGGAAGGAGTCATCTGACACTAACCTCTGACCCATGCACAAGCACACGCACATAGGTGTGCATGTAGCACCCCCTCATGTACATAGACACACATGCAGCTCCCACCCTGAATAACAATTATCTATTCCTATTTTACTTGACATCTGCACACTGAGCTCAGGATGAAGTGATGGGGCAGGGGACATGAAGAGAAGGCCTTTAAGAGACCTGTGCTGGTCGGAGGGAGAATGGTTAAGAACAAGGAAGGCCAGCACCCAGGCAGCCTTAAAGAACGAATCACTGTGAAGACCACGCTCCCAGGCCAGACCACCTGGAGACAGTTCCAAGACCACAGTTCCCTTACGTACTAACTGTGTGGTCCACAGAGACACTGGACAGCGTGAACCACCAGGGCCAGGGCACTGGGGAAGAAGAGCAAAGTATTTGGGTCAAAGAGAAATTAAAATGAAAGGAAAGTCACATGACAGAGAGAATAGGGCTATGGTCCTCGGTGAGTCTGACAGAACAAACGGATGTGTTTGTGCGTGAGTGTGTGTGTGTGTGTGCATGCATGCACATATTCCCTTGCATGTGGGGTGCTGGTGTGTGGAGGTCAGAGGACATCATCTGCTGTCAGCCCTTATGTTCCATCTACTCTTTTGTGAGACAGGTTCTGTGACTGACCCTGAACTAGTGCGTAAGCTAAGCTAGACTGGTCAGCGATCCTCCAGTCCCCACATCCTCAGCCCCGAGATTATAAACTAATCTATCATGAAAGACTCTTTCTGGTTTTCTATGTGGGTTTGGGGGATCAAACTTAGGTCTTCTTGCTTGCTTGAGAGACAAGGGCTTTACTGACTGTGCCATCTCCACAGAGCCCATATAGGAGCATCTTTAAGATGCGTAAGCTGTAGAAGACTCAGCATTCGCCTGGGGTTGGGGGGACTTCAGACAGTGTGAAATTCCAAACACATACAATTCTACTAGCAAAACCACCAACCTATATTCCAAGCAACTCGGCAACTTAAAAACATGAAAATAAAGCAGAAAACATGGGGCAATGGTAATTGCATAAAAAAAAGAAGAAAACCTCCTTGTGGTCTGTATGGCTGAGGAAAAACTGGTAAATAAGTATTTTAAGAAGCAAAAGTATATGTTAATAACTTTCTGAAAGTACAGTCAGATAGATGGCTTTGATCCGTAAAGCTTGAGTCCTGACCGAAACTCTCTGGTGACTGCTTCGACTCTCAGGAAAGAATGTTAGAGGACTTACAGATTTAATCAAAGTTCTTATTAATGAAATCAGCCACATCGTTCATCCCGCAAACCCAGGCACCTTGAGAAGGGACGAGAATGTCACTCGCAAACGTACCACAAGCGAGGAGGCAGGGTACCTCGAGGCTGTCCTGTTAGGATAGAGCTGCTCTCAAGTCTCCATCTGCAGGAATGGCTCTGGTGTTCCCTCATGGGAACAGGGGCCATGTGGCCCTGTGCGCACCCACCCCCATCCCCCCACCCCACCCCCAGCCTTGTCCATCTCAATTTCACAGCTCCCCTTTGAAAACACTTACCCTGCTTTTCAGCACATATAAAACTACACCATCACAACAGTGACATCTGCAAGAAGCTATGGGTCCCAGGGCGAGTCCATCTCCCACAAGGAAGAAATAACCATAAGAAAGATAAGGAGGCCAGCAAAAACCTGTTCCATGGATGAAACTGCTTGCTCTAAAAGCTGGTGACCCAAGTTTGATTGCTGGAACTCATGCAAATGTGGACACTCACTATGGACACACATCCCCCACACTACTGATAATATAAGAAAAAAAATGGGAGTTTACAGGTATTCCATGCATTTAGTGCATTTTAGAAAACAAACAACAGATAACCTTAGACATGAGAAACAAGTGTTGCCCCCGCCATGCTGTGGTAGAGCTGGTAGGCTGGCTTAACAGGTAACACACGAGTGGCTTCAAATCTAGGGGCAGGAGTTCAGTTCTCCAGGGAGTTCTTAAGGGAGCATGGCACTCCCTTAAGTTGCTGTCTGCCCCCCACATGCTCAATAATAAATACAATTTTAAGATATTTTAACTACCCATGGATCAGAGACTACTGACTTTGTCATGTTGCTCTTTCCTGTCTAACACAAGCTGTTGCTTCCACGGACCAGGGCCTCCTGGAAAGTGAACATCAAGTAACTGAGGGGGTTGTGTCTCAAAATGTCTGATCGATATTCCCGTGCTTTGTGGGTATTGAACTGGGTCTGTGTATGTCTTTAAAAACACAGGCATCACTAGAGTGCCTAACAAATGCAAGCTATCCATCATCTCGAGAAAGAAACCAGCAGCAGCACGTCATGGCGACCCAAGCTCAGCGACTCGGAAGCCATCTTACCGATGACTGGTTTTATTTGCTCCTTGGAGAAGTTCTCTGTCTTAGGATTTACGTTGAGTGGGATCATTTGTGAACATACTGTTCTAGGGTCAGTCTGGCTATCTGAGCAGCTGTAACAATTTAATCAATGCCAGCTACCCTCCTGCAGAAAGCAACTACTCAATTTGTGGGAAGAGAAATTCCGTAAGAGGACTCAATGACAGCAGAAACTCTGCCACCTGGGGGACATTAGTGGTATTCCACAATTTCCAGAAACAGCATGCTCCCAAGCTAGAATTTTCCTCACAGCCAACACATCGCCTGATATGAAATCGTATAAAAGCAGGAGACAGGCAGGAGGATCTAAAGTTCAAGGCCATCCTCTCACATTGAGGCCGGAGCTAAATGATACTCTGCTTCAGAACAAACACCAAGTCCTTACTCAACAATGGGGCATCCTTAATTGTTTGTCACCTGTTATGTCCTAGATGTCCAAGCTAAAACTCTTTACAAAAGCATAATGAAACCGCCAGCCACCATGTTAAGCCAAGGCAACCCACTGCGGCTCAATACTAAAGGGGGCCACACCAAGTCTGTGGGTGCCACACGGCACCCAGATAATCAAAATACAACCTTTTAGTTATCAGACATGCTCAGGCAAGACCTTGTAATGGCTTCTCCAGCAGCATACTATGCAATTTCTAGAATCCAATTTGCTAGAAGTTGTCAGTTAACAGGGTGGGCATTCCTTATGGACAGGGGGACAGTTGAAGATGCCTGAAGGGCTGTCTTTGAACTGGAAAGCAGCAAGGCCTATTTATACTATCTTTATGCCTATACATACATACCTATGGTTACTATGTATAATTCCCTTTCGTATATAACTAGATTACTAAAATATACTGTAATAAAATAAATGCATTCTAAAAGTGGTCCACACCACACTTACACATCTTTTCGCAACCTCGGTAATTTCACCGTTTCATTTAAAGGAAGCCTCCGTACAGACTCTATTTGGCACAAACTGCTGGCATCCACTACTGTACATTGAGGTCACTCTTGGGTTTATTTGAATAGAAGCACTGCAATATAATGACCGACATGGCTACCCCTGGGTTGGGAGTGCCATGTAGATCCAGTGTACACGAAGAGGAGCCATTCCTAGGCAGGACAGTCAAGCATTCTCTCACGCTGCTCAGAACAGCATGCAGCTTAAAGCACGTGAACTATTCCTGCCTTTTTGCACTTCGTGTTTTAAAAACATGGTTTCCACAGGTAACTGAAATTGCAGAAGGTGTCCTCACTTGGAAGAGGACTACAATAAACCAAGAGAACAGGTACCCGTGGAAAAGTCAGTTTTTACTCCTTAAGAAGCAAGCACAGGGATGCAGATGAAGGACAGGAAAGAGTTAGGCTTCTGTGGGTCATGTTCCCCTGGGATAACTGGTCAACCTTCTGGGACAAAAGTCTCTTCCTTTTGTTTTCTAAGAAGCAAAAGGCAGTGAGCATATTTCTTCAAATATTATTTTCAACATGGGGCTTGTCTTCTCCAATTCTGAAAGGTCGGTCTTATAAAAGATGGCTTACTCTATTAATCTCCAGTACACTTAAATTCTCACCTACACCACCCATGACCACACTGGCATCATGGGCATGTTGTTCTTTATCTTCAATGAACATCCCAAAAGGGAAAAATATGCAATTTTCAGGTAACATTAACAACATCAAAAAAAAAAAAAAAAACCCAACAACAAAACACCACCAACGAATTTGTGATTTTTGATCTAATAAAAACAATCACCCAAAACAACCCTTCTTTAAGTGGTTTCTTGAACTGAAAGGGACTTCCAAAGACCAGTAGACTGCCGAGTAGCTGCTGTTGCTAACTGTCAAGCGCTTTAGGGTCACGATGTCCTGTGTGGCAAGGCTGCTGCCGCTGTGGGGGATGACAACACAGTGACCCTCTTGGATCTGAGCCTTTATGTCAGTCACACGCTCAGAGAGCCCAGTGCTATTGTACAAAGACAAATATTATTGTGCAGATGTTATGTTTCTACGACCCAGTATTTGGGGCTAACTGCTGTGTCTAGCGGCCGACCCGCCGTTTTCAGAGCTGATGTCAGTTCACTGTTTATGTCCTCTCTGCGGCTGGGTGTGCATTTTTGCCTAAGACTAGTCTGGATCCACAAAGGCAGAGAGGCAACTGTCTAGTAGCCTGGTCAACAGCTGCAAGGCCACCCACGCACACAGGGGACGCGGCTCTCAGCTGTCTCTCTGCTATGAGCCCCAGTTAGTTAGTCCTGACCCCATACAAATTTGGTATTCCCACTTTGATGTTTATGAACTGATTGCATTAAAAATGCAGCATGATCCCAGGGCTAGAGAAACTATTATTTATACAAAATGTGGTTAACACCTCATCACTGACACTGGCTGGGCTAATAACACCCACGGTGTTGTTTTCCCGTCTCTCTCGTCTGGACCGTTTGCTCTGGCAGAGGGTCCAATGCGTACTGGGACAGGATGGAACCCTGAGATAGCTAAAAGCACTTCCTAAGGAAGCTCCTAAGGAGTGAGCCAGACTCGGATGGAAACTGCAACAGAAGAGCTCATTACTTAAATGGTGCCCAATGTCAGTGCTCGTAAGGTCCTCTGGGTGCACCATAAACCTATCCCCGGAGTACATGGTGGCAAGGCTTAAGTACAATGTATCCATCCTAAAAACCTAACTCATGCTAAAGCCCAGAAACTATTTGTTATTAACAGTGACTTAAGAAGAACGATAGCTATTATGTATCCTGTAATTATAAGTCTCTCTCTCTCTCTCTCTCTCTCTCTCTCTCTCTCTCTCTCTCTCTCTCTCTCTCTCACACACACACACACACACACACCGCTTTTGCCCTTTGCACACGCACAGGCACACCGACACACACGCACACACAGATTTCAAAATATGTCCCCCAAACTGGATTGCTCACTATTAAAATAGTCCTTGTGTATACACTACACTGAGGAAAGTATGGGAGACAAGTTACTGAGTGTTCTGTTGCTGTGATAAACCAAGAAACTCTCAGGATAAGTGTATGTGGGTTTACTATTCCAGAGGAAAAGGATTCCGTGATGGCAGAGCAGAGGCATGGTGGCAAGCAGCAGGCATGGCACGGGTGAGGTGGGGAAGAGGGGCACGGGATGACGACGGGAAGCTGGGAGCCCCTTCTTGAGTTGCGAGCGCTAAGCAGAAGGAAGCCCAAGCTCCACACTCCCCCAGCAAGGCTGCATCTCCTAAGCCTGGCCAAGCAGCACCGCCAGCTGGAGACCAAGGATTCAGACCCCCAGTTGCATGTGGGGAGATTTTCACTCACACTAGCACCGAACAGAATTCCAAAATCCACCACTGTTTTAATCACACTAAATACATGTGCTGTGTAACTACTATTTCAGAGTCAAGGCATGCCGAGTAGCTCCACGTAGCTTTGAAAATTTTTTAATGAAAAGTAAAATTAAAAATGCATTTCTTCTCTTATTTCTATCCACGCTAAAATGGCCAACAGCCGTCTCTCTGTGCCAGTGTCACTAGAGTGCAGTGTGCAGATTGGAGGGCACTGGCTTAGAAGCAGAAGGTGCCATGCTCACTTGGTTGGTGTGTCTGCTGACCTCAGTGGAAACCTAAGTGTTTTCAAGGCGTGCTCCTGCTGTGGAGATTAGGTGAGAGAAGGGACCTCGTTTAACAACACCCAAGAGGTTCACCCCGCACCTACATAAGGAGCCATCAATGCTGACTCCCCAGATAATGCCCCGTAGACTACAGGAAAATTCTGAGGCCCTTCTAAGCTAGAACACACTACTGGTTTACAGGGTAAGAACTGGTTAAGATCACCTAGAACCCTTGTACGGAGTCTGACTGCCCCATCAGTACCCGCTTTTGTGTTCAGATCCCAGTGTCCATTCAGACCCCAAACCGTTCACTGACAGCCCCTCCCCTTCCATAATCTGGGTTCCCTGGACACTGGGTACGTCTAACAGAACTCCAAAGACCTACCCCCAAAAGGTCACTCAGTCCCGCTCTGTTACAGCCCTCAAACTCCAGAGTCTTTTGCTTGGGGAAGGAGAGAGCTATTTGCAGGCGTGGCATAGCCCTGTCCCGTTTTCAGAATTAGTTCTTCCTGCCAGCTCCTCTCAGAGTCCTTGTGCTTGTTACCTGTGTGGGGCACAAAGCCTCTGCATCCACCACACCCAAGGGGAGCGGAGATGAGGGTCAACCATTGCAACAAACCCCACTATGGCAGCTTCACTCTCAAAAGCTGTTGGCAGTGGTGCACATATGGACGTGTCACCTTCCAGCGTTCTTCGTCAGGATCAGTGTTTTCAGACGGGGTCTCTGACTAGGTCTTAAGGGCCACTGGTTAAGCTATGTTATCCGCCCAGCCTTCTTCCTGTCTACACCTCCCAAAGACGGACACAAAGGTTTGCTGCAACACCCAGCCTTTCACGTGAGCTCTGGCAAATCAAACTCGGATCCTCCATGCAAGCATGTTAGCATTACTGTGGACATTTAACACCAATGAGGAAGGGGAGATTCAACTTCACCGTGACAGTTTTAAAGACCCCTCGTTATGATGTCAACAAAAATAACGGTGACACAGCACCTAATAAGGGTGTCCGATCAATGCTGGCAAAGTGTGTGAGATAACTTTCAAATTCTACTACACAGATAAGACAATACATGTCATTAGCTAAAGCTCCTGGCCAAGTTAAAACCTGGGGGCTGGAGCAACGGCCCAGCAACTAAGGACGCTGGTTGCCCTTGCAGAGGACCTGGTTTGCCAGTGACCACGTGGTGGCTCACAGCTGATAGGGATCCAACACCTTTAGCCTTTGAGGACACCAGGTACACACATACCATGGTGAACAAACATATGTGCAGACAAAATACCCATTATTTTCTGTGGAGACAGAAAATAAGTATAAAGTGTTATTTATTTATTTATTTATTTATTTTTTTTTTGGATCCATTACCAGTTACTTGACTGCACGTTTCCTAAGAAACACCAATGTGGCCTGGCGGGGTGTGGCGGGGTGTGGTGCACCTGGAGTCCCAGCTCCTGAAGAAGGCAAGAGGACTCTCGAACCCAGGACTTAAAGGCCAGCCTAGGCAATGCCGCAATGCTCCATCTCTTACAATGTATTTTAAAATAATAGGAATTACAAATCAAAATCTCTCTCTCTCCCCTCCCCCCTCTCCCCTCCCTCCCCCCCTCCTCCTCCTCCCCCCCACCCCCAGTCTGATCCTCCATCAACAGTGAAACTCATGTGGCACAAGCCCACCAACACGCCAAACACAGTCGTCATGAAGAGACCCTTCTTAGCTCAGTCAGTCCCCCATCCTTTACAGGATGCAAAAACAAACACTAAAGGGACAAAGCTGTCCGCAACCCCGGAGCGCCGACTGTTTACCCACCCTTCTATCTTTTTCATAGAAATGTCCGCGTGCCTTCAGGATTCCACTTGAGGCATCGTCTCAGCCCCTCCACCTCTTGGCTCTCTTCTACGTTTGCTGTGTGTGTTCTCTGCAGCTAGGCCATTTTACTTTGCCTGTGTTAGGCTTCTATACACTGCTTTATCTCCCTGTGGGCTGAAGACCCTACAGGTAGCAGTGGCCACCAGGTGTGCTTCTGTACACATAAATTAAAAAGCCCTTGGAGCACCCTGAAAACGCAGCACCCCCGTCTTCACTCATTTTGTTTTTTATTCTTGAACAAATCTATGTTTTAAAGGAGTAAAATTTTAGTGACTCATTTCTATTTTACGTGCACTAGTATTTTTCCTGCATGTGTGTCTGAGAGGATGTCAGATCCCCTGGGACTGGACTTAGACAGATGTGAGCTACCAGATGGGTGCTGGGAATTGAACCAAGTTCTCTGTTAGAGCAGCCAGTGCACTCTTAGCCACTGAGCCGACATTCCAGCCCCACTGTCTCTCTGCTTTTCAGTAACTCTCCATGACTAAGGCTTGGCCCCCTTGACACACCAGAGGTAACTTAGAGCTAGTCTACCCAAGGGGGTTCAAAAGTATATTTGAAATCTGTTAAACAGCTCTCGGCAAGGAAGAATCAATACTAGGTCCTGAAGGTGAGCCAGGACCCCAGTCCGTGCTACGAAGACATGACCTGTAAGTTACGGTTGTCTCTTGTTCTGAAATGATACGGCTTCCTTCACACTCCCAAACAGTAACCAACGAGAAACTGTACTTCAGTCTTCCAGAAAAGCGAGTGAGACATACCATCACACATCAGTCTCCGTAGTTCTTTCTAGATAAATAAAATTAACCTCTTTTCCATGAAAGGCAGTTGGTAAAGTGTTTAGCATGCAAGCAAGAACACTTGGTTCAATGCCCACAACCGTGGAAAAAGGCAGGCATACTGGTGTCCAACCGCCATCCAAGCCAGGTAAGCTAGCCAAATCTACAGTCTCTAGGCTACAGTCTCTAGGCTTGGTGTAAAGCCCTGTCCAGATAGATCAGACAGACAGACAGACACTCACAGACACACACACACGCGCGCACACACACACTGAATGAATGAATGAATGAATGAATGAATGAATGAAAAGCAACTGAGGAAGACATCCATATTCACCTCTGGTCTTCTCTCTCCCTCTCTCCTTTCCCCCCACCCCTGTACATGCTGCCTCATAACTGTAACTCTGGCCCTGAGACCCGACTCCTTTGGCCTTCAAGAACAATACATTCACACCCGCATATTCTATGGAGACACATACATATGAGGGAACTAAATCGGTCTTTCGGAGCAACAGTAACGGGGCTGGAGAGATGCTCGGCAGGTCAGGCACCGGCTGTTCTCTCAGGACTCAGGTTCGATTTCTAGCACCCACATGGCAGCTCACTGGCATCTGTAATGCTCTGCCGCCCACTTCTGCCCCCCACAGGTACTGAGCGGCCATAGTCTATACACACAGACTAAGCAAAACAGCCTGACACATCTTTTAAAATAACAGTAACGATGCAAAGATGCTGTCATCCTTGGATAGCGACAGGGAGGAGAGTGAGACGGAAGCCCCTGCTCTGTATACAACTTAATGTGGAAACACAGAGACCTGGAACCCTAGGTGGCAGAGGAACGTTACTGGTGTAGAAACTCCTAGGCTAAGTTAACAGAAGTAGGCCATTGACTACATCCACTTAGGGTGCCCCTAGCGGCTGAGGTGGTGCACGCCTGTGCGGGAAGCTGAAGCCAGGTGAGGGGATTTCCAAGACTACCCTGGTATCTCAGAAGTCTGACTCAAGAATTAGACAAGCTCACTTCAGAGTCCTCCTCGCACATATGACGAGCTCTGCTTCAGTATTTCACAACCAAGACACAGAGACGCTAAAACCTACAAGACACGCCCTCATGACAAAATTATGTCACCACCTCTCTCACAAGTGACACTCTGGTCCAGGGGCACCTCGATTTTATTATGGAATAAAATCCCTCGGAAAGAAGAAGTCTGTGAACATTCTCTTCCTTTTGTGCGTTTTGAAAGCTGGGCTCAACTTCCTGAGGTTAACTGAAGGGCTATAAAAGCCAGCTCTCTGCTCCAGGACCACCTGTACATCACAGGCACGTGCACACACTGTGTCATCCACACGTGAGCTCCAGAAAACTGCAAACGGGAGTCTGACCCAAACAGTCAGCGGAAGACAATGAGGAACCGTACTTGTTCTGAAGAGGCAGCATTTGTAGGCAGTACGATCCCCCCTCCCCCCAAGTAATGTCTGGATTACTTCACATTCCTGTATCACTCTGGGAAACCCACATAATTTATGCGACACTTAAGTTCCTGAGTGCAATGAAGACAATCACCAGTTAGAGCTTTTCTATAATGAGCGTACAGTCCTACGGGTGAGTCCTTCATTCTGATAGCAAACGCCAGCCAGGGCCCCTGAGGTCCCAGAACATTTCTAGCCCTTGGTTGGCCTGAAAACTTAACATCTCTGCTCCAGCCCACTGGGCAGGGTGGCTCAGTGTGGACAGAGTCAAGTGCACATGGGTGGTGGCACGGTTCACTTCATGGAGAGACCGGGAGACAGATCCTTCTCAAAGGCAGACACGTCGCATGAGTACCTAGTTCCCTCACGAACTTGGCAACTCAAGTTTCACAGGAATCACGGGTGGATATCGGACAGCTTTATCAGTGTTTCTAAAATTCAAATAAAAATTATTGCAATTTGAAGTTTTCCATACCTTTTGCTTAAAGGCTTAACCACACAACCCCATGACACCAGTTATCCACCCTCCACGACAGACAGGTGCATGGATCTGAGTAGACATCTCACATCAAATTCATTTTAATTCTAAATGGGTCTGCACTTTAACGCTGGTGTGCATGTGTCCACAGGAAAGGGTCCTAGAAAATGCACATCTTACTGCTCAAGTAAAAAACATATTCCATTGTACAAATATTTTGGAAAAACGGCTTGAATGTATATAAGAATTAAAAATACAACTTTAGTACAGTCTGCACGTGGGGGCCCTGAGCTCAGGTTCTCAGGAGGTCCCGGCACTTAGATGGCCCCAGGCTCCCGCCGCCGTCAGGGCTGTTTGCAGGAGAGCCGGATGCTCCCAGCGTCTGCTCAGTGGCTGGCCGACCCTGCCTGGCCGTCAGCAGGCTGCTCCTCACCCTCGCTCTCCTTGTCCCAGTCCTTCATGCTGGCGCCCATCATGAAGTCATCTCGCAGAATCTTCCACCCTGGGCCCTCCTCTGATTTCACTTCGGTCTAAGAAAATACAGAACCAAAACGTTCACAAGTCAATTTAACCATAAAGAAAAATTTTAAATTATGCACTTCAAAAAAAACTTTTCAGTATGTACTTTAAATGATAAGACCAAAATAATATAAAATTGATTCTGTATACTGTGCTCATGTACAGTACATACAAATACAGAGTAAAATCTCCAACAATGAAGCATGAAAGCAAAATAATCTAGAGTTGGGGAAAACAGAGATTTGGTATCGGTTTAAAAATATTTGGGCATTAATTAACCTTCGGTGATGAAGTCCTTGGCAGGGTCTTTCTTGGAGCCTAAGGTTTAACCCCAACTGCACTAACACAAGAGAGGGAGTGACTGGCACTATAGCTGCCTGAGAAGGCGCTCATCCAGATTCTGTAGAATTCGAACGAGGTCTCGCTGCCTGACACAACTGTGGAAACTGGAACTAGTGAAACACAAAGGTTATAAACAACTGAAGCAAGAACAAACTCAGGAGGCATTCACCCACCCAGTCACAGCTAAGGACGGACACGCTCCTTCCTCTGCGGTACAACAGCACCACCTTGTGGCACTGGTGAGTACTGCAACACATTTCTCTGTTACTAACCACTGTCCAGCAGGGCCCCGTGCAAGGAACATGGAGGTGGACATCAAGTCCTGTTCTCACAACTGCAGGCCTGTGCACATCTACCCCATCTGGGGGCTATATCTATGCCACAAGCATTTTTTAAAAGGCATCAAAATGTTGTCAAGTTTATCTCAAGAGCACCTCTGTCAAGGAATCCTTCTGGTTCTATTTATTTATTTTTAACACATGACTCTGCCTCGTTTAACTTTACTCACTCGTTACTGAGTCAGCAAGTACGGGCCGGATGCTCTACAGCACCACCACATTCCGACTCTCCTACGGCCCTGCCAGACAGGAATCATCACTCTCATTGATGAAAGGAAACTGAGGCTCAAGACCTGAAGCTGTTTCTGACGTGTTCATGGACAAGTCAGCGCTGAAGCAAGGCCCACATCCTTGCACGATACACCGTAACGGGCTACGGCGACAGCATCTCTCACAGTTCTGCTACCTGTTCTCTTCCATCAGCAACACAGCAGAACCAACGCTAAAACACACAGAAAACATCTGAGTGTCTAAGATTGTGGGGTGGGGGAGGGTGGGGTTAACGCGCCTCTGGTATTCCACGCTGGCTTCAAACTTAACTGTGAGACAAGCATGACCCTGACCTTCTGATCTCCCAGCTTCCACCACTGACTGTGGGACTACAGGCACGGACCACACCACACGTGGTTGACACACGCTCTGCGGGCTAAGCCACATCCCTAAGCTCTGTGTAAGTAACTTCTAGGGAAGTCCTAAACTGAGCAAAGTACACTGTTCTTGTGCGGGCCATCTACTGTACTGCTCCATATGCCATCTCACCACCGAGCAGACTGCCTAACACACCCACAGTGAAGACAAACCAGACAATCACAAGGTAACACAAAACAAAACCAGGCCTGGAGCCATTTGAGGTCTAAACTACAGCACTGCATCCCCACCTTCTGTGCAGACCACGTCATGCAGTGTTCAGAGCTGATGTGAGGTTGATTAGATGATGGCCTAGAACAACTTGTCTAGAACCCTTTATGCTGACACTAACTGAAAAAGAAAACTGAGTAGGGCTGGTCACATGGTTCAATGCTCACCGTGCAAGCAAGAGGACCTGAGTTCCAGTGCTGTGTTTATAGAATAAAGAGAGGGGTGATGTGTTCTATGGCGGTGTAGGAGAAGGGCGTGCCTCTGCAGACCCATGCTGAGACATCCCTTCCCCCTGAGGGACCAGCCACAAGATGAAGGTAGAGGATAGAATGGAGTTTATTCAGGGCATGGGGAAGGGAGTTAAGAGGGTAGCAGGACAGAGAGAGGGGGGAAGTTGAGGGGGAGAGAGGAAGCAGGGGAGAGGGGGGAGCCAGCCATGAGCATGTGGAGAGAAGGGGGAAGGGAATGGCAAGAGAAGGGACAAAAGGATAGAGGGGAAGAGCAAAGGAGAGCAAAAGCAAGAGAGTGAGGAGTGGGCAAGCAGCCCCTTTTATAGTGTCAGGCACACCTGCCTGTTGCCAGGTAACTGTGGGGGTGGAGCTTAGACAGAATGCTAACACCCAGTGCCTACGGAAAAGAATTGGGTATGGCAGCATTCACCTATGTCTTAGTGCTGCAAGGGCAAGACAAGAGGACCCGACTGAAGCTCCAGTTCAGTGACAGGCTGTCTGCCTGCTACAGGGAACAGCATTCATCATCCACCTCTAGCGCGCACACGCACGCACGCACGCACACACACATCTCTCTCTCTCTCTCTCTCTCTCTCTCTCTCTCTCTCTCTCTCTCTCTCTCTCTCTCTTTCTCAACTGTCTGGTGCTCAAAATGAGTTTTTAGCTAGAATCAGAAAATACTTTTCAGATTTTAAACTGTGTGCTACAGACACAGGTACAAGACTCCGGTGTACAATGCATTTCACGAAGCAAGAGCAGGCCCAACCTCACAGGGCATCACTAAGTTCAAGTTAGAGACAGAAGCTTCTCGAGAACTCCACGCCTGTAGTTCTTACACCACCCTTGGCCCATATTCCCAACCCAAACACAACTTACTCTGAATACAACTGCTGTTCATGTCAGTCAGCGTCCTACACCGTGACTACATGGTGTTTTACGTGACTACAGTGAGGAAGTAACTTTAAACTCTTCCCATCCACCGTAGAGGATCCTGTTCCTTGGTTTCAAGCTTAGAGTCTTAGAGTCTTGCTTTGTCTAAACTCTACTATTTAAGTATTTCCAGTAAACAAACAGTAAGCTGAATTATTTACAAAGTTGGCATTCCACACATTCCATCTGCCGATCTTCCCAGCCCTGCAAGGGGCTATCTAAGGACAGTACCTTTCTCTACCCATGCCCCGGCTTCTATGCCTCCAGATCAACTGGAAATGTCCTAAAGCTGCTGAGGCCACCTGGAGACCTGTGCGGTCTCGCTTCTAGGCTCCCTTCTCGGGGCAGGGGTCTAATCACTAGACAAGTACAGTTTTAAAAGTACCTAGAGTCCCGGCCTGGGTGGCAGACACCAAGTAAGCCTGTTTCTTCACACTGCACTGGATGCCTGGCTATGCTACAGGCCGCCATTTAACAGACACAGTAAGCACCCCACCACCACCACCATCTCTGTTCAATGTTTAAAGACTTCACATCACAAAACCATAAAAAAATAAACAGCTCTGTCTCAAAAGAAATGGCTTTCTCTGCATAAATGTAGACTGAAATTTGTTGCAGTGATTCTAGAAATTTCTGTCCTGTGCTGTAACTCCCCCCTTCCCCCCTGCAAAATCACTGTGACTTAATTATAGCAAATCTCAAACTGACATAGTGCCAATCTCTAATAAATGAAAATCTTGCAGAAAGTCTGTATTAAAAGCAGAAGTCAGGCTGGAGAGATGGCTCAGTGGTTAAGAACACTGCAAAGATCACAGACGTGCTGAGAATCTCTCCTTTCCCTGGGACAGGAGCTTGATACACAGCCCTGGCTGGCCTAGAACTCCTGAGGTACACTAGGCTGGCCTTCCGAATGCTGGGATTAAAGATGTGCACCTCACCTTTCTCAGCTGGTGCTTGGAATCTTACTTACCCCCAAACCAAGCATCACCAAAGCTGCTTCAGCAGACTGCCCGCCATTGCTCCTCCAGATCCACATTACAAGTTACACCCCACCACAGCCATGTTTGTCTACAGGCCAGATTTCAACATAGACGGTCATCTTCACCCAGAGTTCCACTTCCACAATGTGGAATGATAGGAGTCCAGGTGGGAACAGCCCAAAGCCCACTTCCCACACCTCTGTGACTCCCTTTGGTCCCTGAGTTCTCTCAGGGGTGACGATATCAACACCTGCTAACTCCCACCATCAGGAAGCTTTAAGTTAGGCTGTGGTAGGACAGGAACCCATGAAACCCACGGAACTGCGTACACAGCTTGCCGTGCTCCATCTCAGAGTTTCAACAACAGGCGGGTCTGCCCACCGTGCCAGGGATGCCCTACCTGTCTGGCTTTGGGGCTCTTCCCAGCAGAACTGCTCTCACTTGCACCATCCATTCCTCGCAGAACACTGATGAAATCCTTCTTGGAAACAGTTGACATCAGCTTAGCTCGCTTCCGGATGGAGCCTCCTACTTCCTTAACCTTTTCGTCAACATTCCTCTGGTGTTTCTGAACAGCATTGAAGAGCTGCACCACGCCCCTGAGTACAGAGCATCAGGGCAACATGAGACACACAAGTACAGCAGGACCTGGTCTCTCCACCTCTGCACAGAAGAGAGGCGAGTGCTCTCAGGAGGCCAGCACGCTAACCTATTCCGAAAGCAAGCTCTGAGCTGAACTCAGTCTCACAGGGTCCCCTTACTCAACAATGGAGGGACTTAGCAGGCACTGTCTTTTTTAGTCAAATCAGGCAATAAACTCACTTTACTTTTACCTTAAAGCATGTTGAATCGACAAGGTGAATTTTCATGTTGCTATTTTAAATAATGGTTAGACAGTACTGAAAACTGTTGTATCATTTCCTTTTATTCAAACCGCAATGCCAAGGTGTCTCAATTTCCAGGGATCCTCACAGGCTGCAAACAGTTACCCTCTTTTAACAGATGAGGCAAGACAGGGACATTCAATGGTGTGTGCAGATTCGCACATCTCCCTTGCAGCTCCCACAGGTCGGAGAATGACTAGGGTAATCTGTTAACCACAAGTTACAAACCACTCCACTAAATCCAACATTTTGTTGTTTTGTTTTCTTTTTCCAGACAAAGTTTCCCCATGTAGCCCAGGCTGCCCTGGAACCCATTCTGTAGACTAGGCTGGCCTCGAACTCCCCCCTGCCTCTGCCTCCCAAGAGCTGGGATCAAGGGTGTGTGCCACCACCAACTAGGTACTGCTGTGTTCTAAGTAGCACCTTCCCCAGTCCCCCAAGCTCCACGGTTGTCACTGCACACAATTACATCACTCTAAGACACAGCTACACAGATGAGAAGCAGACACCGTATCCTATCCAGCTCTCCACATGGACGATGACAACTGTCCGGTGCCATGTTGGGGGGATGGGGATCAGAGGGAAAAGGCTAAGGCAAAGCTGGCGTAGTATGTGGAGCAACATCCTGTAAACACAGTGCCAGAGAACAAACCCAGCACCGTGCATTTAGAAAGCACCAGAAAAGAAGTGCAGTCAGGGGTTGGACTGCACCGTCCAACCAACATAAAAATGATGCCCCAAGCAGATTCAGGCCAAATCACACTTGACACACTCCAGCTCTGCTTCCAGACACTTCAAAGTCTTTGTCAAACTCAGTGTCCATCCGTAGGCTGCAGGTGAGTCACTTGGTTCTGAGAAGGCAGAGCTTAGGAATCTCATCTGAGCACAGGAGTCAGTAGCAAAGTCTCTGTATACTTGTTCTTACAGGCGTCTGAAGCACTGTCTTACCTTGTCGCAATCCTCTGAAGGTTCCTCTCTGCCTCTTTGTCTTTGATGACATCTGGCTTCACTCTGCACAGCATTTCCCACTCCCGCTTCTTATCAATCTGTGTGGTGAATACAGTAATTATGAAGTGGTTATATGAATGCGGTACTAGGCGGTTTTGAAGTACAGCAAACTCTGATATTATATTCTATGAAAGGACAGAGGTAACAAAGCATCCTACCTCTGTGTGTCGGAGCCTGTTTCTAAAACCCAGTTTCAGGGGCTGAGCCCCGAGAGCCTGTGGTCAGCACTCTGTGTGCCTTGTGAGAGGCAGTCTCTAAGAGGTCGTCCTCTGGCATCAGCTCTGGAGAGCTACCAGTATACGCAGCCAGGCAGTGCACAGCAGGTGAGCCGGCCACCCACTGAGCAGCACAGCAGCACCAGGGGGATGTACAACACACCGCCCACCTCGGCAAGGGCCAGTCGTGCCACTTGTTCCCTGCCAACAGACTCATCAGCCCTCAGGATCAGGTCTGCACCAGCTCTGGATAGAACAATATCATATGCAGATACTCAAGCACTATCTACTTCTCTTTGTATAAAATCACTTAAACCTATTTCTCTCCTCCTGGCACATCTAACCAATGTTCTTGTCACACACAGCCTTTTTAGTCACAAATTCAAGTAATCAAGTGAACTGATTTCCTACCGCTGTGCAAACACTGAAGGGGAGCTGGAGAAAGAAAGGCTCGCAGACAAGCACAGGCGAGGGTAAAATGCTCTCTGGGCATCACCCTGTTCCAGGTGCCTGACTTCACAGAACAGCCACTAGGTCTGTTTCCCAAGCTAATATACAGTGGCCTGGCCGGATGAAATACTCACCTAGAGACCATGAAGCATCTACACTGAGGATCGTGGAAAATGCCAACTTTTCTCTCCCCTCCTCGGTTGTATGTTAGGAGCATGGCTAACGCTCCTTACTGGACATAACCTCACTGTTTCCTTTAGAAAAAATCTTCTTCCTCAAATCAGTGCATTTTAAAGTCAGCAGATGGTTCTGAGTGCTCTGCACAGCTCGGCTCCAGCACTCAGAGCTGACCCAGACTGCACAGCTCGGCTCCAGCACTCAGAGCTGACCCACAGGCTGCACAGCTCGGCTCCAGCACTCAGAGCTGACCCACAGGCTGCACAGCTCGGCTCCAGCACTCAGAGCTGACCCACAGGCTGCACAGCTCGGCTCCAGCACTCAGAGCTGACCCACGGGCTGCACAGCTCGGCTCCAGCACTCAGAGCTGACCCACGGGCTGCACAGCTCGGCTCCAGCACTCAGAGCTGACCCACAGGCTGCACAGCTCGGCTCCAGCACTCAGAGCTGACCCAGACTGCACAGCTCGGCTCCAGCACTCAGAGCTGACCCACGGGCTGCACAGCTCGGCTCCAGCACTCAGAGCTGACCCACACTGCACAGCTCGGCTCCAGCACTCAGAGCTGACCCAGCGCTGCACAGCTCGGCTCCAGCACTCAGAGCTGACCCACAGGCTGCACAGCTCGGCTCCAGCACTCAGAGCTGACCCAGACTGCACAGCTCGGCTCCAGCACTCAGAACTGACCCACGGGCTGCACAGCTCGGCTCCAGCACTCAGAGCTGACCCACGGGCTGCACAGCTCGGCTCCAGCACTCAGAGCTGACCCACAGGCTGCACAGCTCGGCTCCAGCACTCAGAGCTGACCCACAGACTTGTCCCTGGCTTTCAAGCGCTGTTCCTGCTCTCCCTCCCTCCCTAGAATTTGGAGACTGTTATAGTCTAGTATCTAGGTAGAATCTGGACACAGATTCTATCATTTTAACAAGTTGTTCTAGCCTTTGCCAGTTAATAAACAAATATTCACATTTCCACTGAAAAGCTTTCTCTCTAGTTTAGAGACAAAAATCTCTCTTAAAGAACAAAAAGAATCCTGAGTGTGAGCAAAGCTGTGAGCAAAGCTGTGTGTTGAGGGCAAGGTCCTCATCCCAGCTCTCACGCAGAGCAGCCAAAGAAGTGACGTGGGCATTGCCAGACATAAAGGGCAATATAACCTAATTCATCTGTACCTGGAAACTACTCCTTGGAAGTTACTGCTTCTATATTGTCAGTACAAATATGGAAGGTTACCTTTCTTTCATTAGAAAATACTTATTTTCATAGGGAAATATTTTTGACATAGTGATACTTAAGAGTAGTACAGGGGCCCAGAAAACCTCACTACAGTTTCTTTTATATTGTAAAATGGCCAACTTATATGCAAATTTAGGTCTATCAGGTGCAATTAACCAGAGCAAGAATCCAGGTATCAACAGAAAATAGCCACTCCAGAACTGCACCCACTCCAGTATCTCAGGTTTCTGTGGTAGGGCTGGGTTTGTTCAATGGGCCATAGGGCTGTGTGTGTGACTTGACCCTGCCTACCCACCCCTCCCCAGCCCTTAAAGCAGAGACAGCGGAGCACGAGCACGACACACCTGCTTCCTTTTCTCCAGCCTCTCCTGCTTTAGCTTCTCCTTCTCCTTCTCCAGCTCTTTGTTTTTGGTTAGGATGGTGGGTTTGCTTTTAGGAGTCTTTTTGCTAAGGATTTTTGCCATGGCATCTGCCCAGCCTGAATTAGTCCCAGCACTCGATTCTGCAGCGACTTCATTTTCCTCCTCACAGGATTCAACGTTGTCCTCGCTGTCTGCTTCTACAGCTCCATCATCGGAGTAGTCCATCTCTGACTCACCGCTTCCTACAGACCACAAGAGCAAAATAAATGAGCCTCTAGCGCCCAGGGCAGAGCACTGCCAGAGCCCCAAGGCCCCGGTCTGCAGCACTGATGAGCACCAGGATCTCTGTCACTAACAGCACGGGACAGCAGCCCACAGCACTGACATGGTAGCTGGTGGCTGTGGGTAACTGACAGGGAGCACTGCAGCTGCTGGCGTTTGCCGCTTTTTGCAGTAAACATGCTCTGAGGTTCTTCCTTGGTCTTGGAAATAAAATGCAGAAATCACGTATAAAGTGATATGGGATGCCATGTCCAGGGACTTCTAGTCATGTTAGACACCTGGGATTACTTTGTGCTGCTAACGACTGGTTATGAATCCAGTCAGTGCAACAGAGACAAATCCAACAGCTGCTCCACCTCGCCTCTGTGAGGCCAATGCTGAGTGCTCTCCACACCCAGAGTTCTAAACTTAGTGAACAGACCAACCAAGATTACTTTTTAAGTACTCAAGAATTAACGCATTAATTAAAAACATTTTGGTGTCAGTGTACCAATTCTCTAAGAGATTTGCCCAATATTAGAATTCTAAACCTGTGTCCAGAAAATACTAAAAACCAGCCTAACTTGTTAAAAGGTGAGTGCAGCACTAAAATTATTTCGGTCAGTTATTTATTTATTTATTATTTTAATTTTTTTAAAGAAAAACAAAACCAAAACTAAATGACACAGTCAAGGTGCTGAACTGCAGTGCTGAGTCAGTCCCAACGGCTGCTTCCGGCTCCTCCGAGCTGACTGACCAAGCTCCTGGGTGTGCAGCAGAATCCCATCCTGCAGAAGCAGCAAAGCCAGCAGCCAGCACCAGCTACAGGACGCAGGGCACTTTGTGGCGCTCACTGGAAAACACTTCAAAGGGGAAGTCACCCAACAGCCGAGTGCCTTGGAATGTTTTCTGGTAAGAAGAGCTAACAAGGGCAGCTGAGAGGTTTTCAGAAGAAAAGTGCCTGGGTAGTTACCGTTAAGAAACAAAGGTCCTTTCTCAGGTTGATGTCTGTGTAGACGTATCCCAAAAGTTAGTGAAAAAACAAACGAAAACAAACACACACACAAAAAACTTACTGCCTCAAACTTACGAAAAAGTGGAGGAGGAGGAGGAGGAGGAGGAGGAGGAGGAGGAGAATCGGGCGTGAATTTCCCACTGCTCCTGCCTCACTACAACGCTGGCTCCTCCTCACTGTGGCCGGCTGTGGAACTATCTCAGGCTTTAAGCCATCCATCCATCCATCCATCCATCAGAAAACTGCTGCTTAGACATCTTACGCAGACTAATTCTAGCACACCCTTCAGTCATTACTTTTGAATAATACAAGCTGGGCACCCTAAGTTCGTAACTGAAACCCCAGACACTACAACACGGACATCTGAGTGCCATATCGATCAGCTGAGGGTAAGTGAATTTAATGTTGGAGCACGTCCTTAGAGTTCCAGATTAGGGAGGAGGATAACCAACCAGCGAAGTCCACACAGAGTAATGTTATCAATGCAGTGATAACTGTATCCAGTCAAGGACCACACAACTTCTCCCCAGAGCATCTCTGAGGTCCCTGCGGACTAACACTTAAACAACAAAGTTAATTGAAAACATGCTAATGTATCTTTTAGCCCTCAGAGTCAGCAGCACTATGGATGCTAATAACCAAAACTTCTAAAACAAAACCTATTCTTTTATTAAATGCTAACCAGATGAAAGACATACAACCATTAAAAGTTTACGGACCAACACTACCTGGAGCATCAGAAGCAGAATAGGCTTTACCAGCTCCTAGGAAAACCATCAAAACTACAACACTGACATCTAGTGTTGGTCCTGATGCACCTGTACAAAGGCTGCAGAGCACTGTGGCCGAGAGGCTGTCCAGGATGCAAGCCACCGCAGCTCACCACCGCAGCTCACCACTGCAGCTCACCACCGAGACCTGTCTATTTTACTGTTATGGGTTTCTTACCAGGAGTAATGCAACACACATTACACAATCAATCTTATATATAACCTCAACTCACCATACCAATGAAAAGAATTCCAGAAGAATTTGGAAAAGTGATTCTTTTCTGTGGTTGATGAAAGGTATCTACGGGGGTGAGGAAACTCACATATGAAGCAGAAACACAAAGAAAAAGACAGGGAACACAGGAAGCCAAAAAAATAAATAAATAAATAAATAAATAAATAAATAAAATCCCTACATTTTATTTTATTTCATTCCATTTCATTTTAAGAGGCTCAGGGGACTGAGTTGAGCATTTGCTGCCAACAGAAATGACATTCTGCATAAATAAAAATAAACTTTTTAGATGCCACTGTAATAAGATCTGCCAGCACAAAGAAAGAGAATTTTCCTGTAAGTTACTGGAGATCACCACCATGAGAACCAGAGAGAATGGCTCACATAGCATCCTATATCACTTTATACATGATTTCTGCATTTTATTTCCAAGACCAAGGAAGAACCTCAGAGGATGTTTACCGCAAATAGTGACAAACTCCAACAACAGCAGTGCTCCTTGTCAGTTACCCACAAGCCACAGCTGCTATCCCATGCTTCTACTATGTCCAGCATGACTGAGGGACCCAATTCTTCAACTGTTACCACCTTAACTCTAACTGGCCTGAGGAAGACATGGACACCTCTGCCCTGCTGCCTCTCCCAGGCCTTCCACAGTCTCGCACACCTGCCTACCTATTGTTCCTCAGCCCAGGGATGATTAGTGGCCGACAGGACAGTAAACTGTTTTCACCAGGACTCACGCACACTCTAAAACATGCACACTCCCCAGCATTTCTGAGCACCCATGAAAAAGAAAACACACGAGGCTTTCCCTCCCTGGAGAACCTGAGTTTAGCAGGTAAAAGAGATGTTCAATGAAAGTTGTGACTGCTCTAAGGAAGAAGAATGAGGAGCCTGTAGCAGTGAAGAGGGAAGGTCCCGGGAAAGTTCCACATAAACTGCTGCCCATGCTGCCTTGCTATTTTAAGCAGTTAAATGATGAGGAAGGCTGCAGGAAGGTGGAAAGCACACTTATCTGCCCGGTTGCTGCATCTTACATGCAGCGTTGTAGTTCATCAAAAAGGAAAGGCCATCTCTGGAAACAGGACGTCATAAAGTCCTGTGTGAGAGTGGACAGCCGCCTTCATACACTGCTATCTAGAAATGACGTCACCACCCACCTTCCTATGCCACAGTTGCAGGACGCTTTCTCTGAGGGGTGTGGACTACAGAAACTTTGCCCCAAGAGCACAAGCTTACGAGCCTTGTTAACATCATGCCTGCACCTCCTCCTTTGGTCCAACTATCTGAGTAGTAAGCCCAATTAGTCTCACCTTCCTTCCTCATAGTATCTACTTCAGCGGCCACTGTTTTCATGTTTTGACCAAACTGCAACTTAGTAGGGATGATGGGGGAGGGAGGGGCTTATTGCTTTTGTTACTAAACTACAAATTGAAGGACCCAGGATACATTTTTATCTGAACCTACAAATTATCTACTTAATCTGCCCAGTTCAAGGACAACTCTTTCAGGATATCCTCTTTCCCTCTTACACCAAGTGGCATTTATACTTTGCTTAAGATGCAGACTATAGCTGATCAAGTGGTATAAGTCTGAGGCAGGAGGACTACCAGGTCAAGGGCCAGCCTGGGCTAACCAGTGAGTTCAAGGCTAGCCTGCATAACCTAGAGAAACCATGTCTCAACAAAGAATATGAGCTGGGAATGGCTCAGTGATTAAGGACCCAGGACCAAGGTATGGCCCCTAAGACCTACATCAAGAGGCTCACAACTGCCTGTGACTCCAGTTCCAGGGAATGTAACACCACCCTCCTGAGCAATACACATACAATCAGGTGCACACACGTATGCACAGAGAATAAAATAAATACATGAATAAAGAGGTGGTTCAGTAGGTAATGTGCTTGCTGCTCTAATCTGAGACCAGGAGATGAATCCCCAGAGCCTGTGTGAGGTGGAGCCCAGGAGTGCACATCTACAGTTCCAGGGCTCTCACGGAGGGAGGAGAGGCCAACTGTAGACTGAAAACTTGCAGGCCAGCCAGCATGGTACTTGCAGTGGCATATAACAAGAGACCAGCCAACACCACCACTTACACCTCAGACAAGCTAGAGAGCAAAGACCTATACCCAAGGCTGCCCTCTGACCTCCATGTGCATGACATAGCACAGGCATGTCCCACACATACAGAGAGCTGAGGTACATCTGTACTGTGGAGTAAAGCACTTACCTAGCAAGTCCAAGACCCAGGATTTGATCCTTCCTCATATTCCCCCACAAGACACAGGCTGTACCATTTTTATAGCACGCATGTCTCTCTGGTTCATTAACATGTTTTATTTTGTCATAACCATAATTTAAATAGTAAGTACTGAAAAGTATGTCTGCTTATCAAAGCTCAGCCCAAGTCTCTTTACCACCATTCAAGCTCACACTGCTTAACACTGCAGATATTTTTAACTTGAGGGTCTAGTTTTCTAATAAAAAAAAAAAAGTAAAACAATTACATTAGGAGAGGTTTCACAGGCAAGGACTTTCCAAATGAGACTCTACCAGCCCAGGATGTAAAGGAAGAACTGACAACTGGGAAATTAAAGCTCAGAAAGCTTCTGTTGGGCAAAGGAGAAAGCATGGGAGAGAGTGTGCAGCAGGAGAAAGCCTTCAGCTACACAGCTGGTAAAGGGGTAATAGCTAAACTATTAATCAAACTCTCCACACCACACACTGATGGAGCAAACAGTCCCAACACTGACTGGGAGAACAGACCATGCAGACACTCAGATGACAAAGTGCAGATAGCCAAAATACACTAAAAATGCTTACTACCTTTAGCCATGAAGAAAATACAAATCAAAACTATTGTAATACTCCATTTCCCTCCAGGCAAAATACCAACAAAGCAGAGCAAACCACATATGCTGACACTGGAGGGTCAGAGGTGGAGAGGATGGAGGAACAGAGGAAGACCTTCAACTGGAGGCCATTGTCAGACACACAGCAAATCCGGCCTCATAATCTCATCTTTAAAAAAAAACAAAACAAAACCCACTCTCAGTAAAAATACACACTGAAAGCACCTATAAAAAATTAGCTTGAGGGTTCTTCAAAAAGTTAAAAAATTTGTCCATGACATTTTGAAATCCATGAAGCATAAAAAGATGATACATGATAAAGCTATACAAATTCTTAGTTTCCTACTGCTAGAAATACTACATCTTATATAAAAACAGATATTTTAATAACAAAAATTAAAAACTGAACCATGAATCAGTACTCCAGAGACACCTACACAGCCGTGTTTGCCACAGCAAGCTCTGGTATCAGCTTAGGCACCCATCAGTGGGAGAACAGAGATCTTCCCAATGTACCCAGTGAATAAAAGTCTACTGGGCACTGCATAGGCATGAAGCTCTGTGCTAAATTCTGACACTGCTGCTATCAAAGTCAGTAATTCCTCAGTCTCAGAGATCAGGGAGTTTGTGCAACACGCAATATTTCATAAAACAAAGATTTTTATTCTTGTAAAGAAGTCAAAAGAAATCAAAACCAGAGAACATGAAAAGTATAGCTCAAGACCTATAAGCCAAATGCAAGCTTTCTGTGAGGCAACTGTCATTCTACTTTAAGGACACTGCTTGAAGTCTCAGTGAGGCCCACCCTTCGTCACTGTGATGCCCAGTGGACAATCAACCACGTCTCTGGTGCAGCTGCCTGAGAGATGGGCCAGTACGACCTAACCATAAACTGGTAACATGCACACAGTGGACTCCATGGCCCTGAAGCAGAGCTGTTCAGTTCTTAGCATCTGAAAACTTAGCAATATTTCTATAATCCGTGGGTCACCCTTCTAGAAAGACTGAATTCACAAGAGGAAAACAATCATTTTTTGGGTTAAATACTGAATTCTGAGTAACACTAAAGAATGTGCATTAACCTTTTACTACCAAATTCACCAAAGGCCCTGCACTACTTGTCACTGCCACAGAGATGGCGTGTAAATGCTGGGAAGTCATGGAGAGCATTGGACACAGTGGTAGAGGTCTAACCTGGCATCTATGTGGTTTGACACCAAGCACCACAGCACAGAAAACACACAGTAAAGTTGGCTTTGTTTTGCTTTGTTTTGTTCTGTTTGGGGGTGGGGGGAGGTAAGCACATTTGGTGCTCTTCAGAGGACCTGAATTCAGTTTCCAGCACTTATGTCTGTAGGTCCAACCCCAGGGAATATAATACCTCTGGCACAGACCCACATGCAGGGACACATGCATGTGAATAAAAATATTAAAAAGAGCCAGGCAGATGGCTCAGCGTGCTGATGCACTTGCCCTAAACCTAGTGAGGACCTGAGCTGGATCCTCCTCAGTGCATACGTAGAGACCCTACAGGTTGTCCTCTCGCCTCCAGGGTGCATGCGTTGTTGTAGCATGTCTGCCCCCCAAAAATAATGCAATTTAAAACTTTTAAAGAGACTAATATTAGAGATACAACAACTCTACTGAAGGTGGTTCTAGTTAAGAAAAAACAATTTTAAAAAAAGGCAACCAAAGAGTTGGCTTAGTAAATGGAGCTGGAAGAACTGAGCCGGAGTCATTAGTGACTAATAAGACCTGATCCTAGAAAGTAGGCTGTGATCATCACAGAAGCTGCAGACAGGCTGTTACCGGTTCAGAGGATACAGCTGACCTTCCTAACTGTGGATCCTCTACTCGCAAGTTCACACGCACGGCATCGTTCCTTCTGAACAACAGGAACACTCCTGCACGTGCTCTCACCAGACACATTCCATCCTGACCACTTCTTGTTCACGTGGCCCTCCTTATAACTGTAACTCTAGGTCAGTGCCTAGAAGGTCACCATAACATAACAGAGCGCAAGCATTCCTTGGATAATCAGGTTTCCACGTAATTCAGAAGCCACCTTGACATAATCTATAACCAAAGAAAACTTTAGAAACTAATCAGTATTTATGGTGAAAAGAACATGTCCCCTCGCAATTATCTAGTTCTGAGTAAAGAAATCCAATTTCCACCCAAATCTGAAAGCTGTATTGATATCTTCCTTAAATGTGATAGTGTTTTCTTCTTAGACAGTAATGCTTACAATTATTCAATCAAAACTGTACCATAACGAGATAAAATGGCTGAGTGGTAATGGCACCTACAGCCAAACTCCTCCAAGTCCTCAGACCTCTGATGTGGGCATACAACAAATATACAAATGCAGTAAAAAAAAAAAACAAAAAAACAAAAAAACAAAAAAACAACATCATCCGGACCAGAGATAACATCAGGACCGGAAGCTCTAACTCCTGCCCAAGACCTTGCTTTTCCTAACACCTCCGGTGCGGGCTGAGGCCTTCAATTACCATCCAAAAGCTTAGTCAGCTGCTTTTGGTCTTGAAGTCCAAGTTCACGAATTCACTTACTTATGGACCCGAGGGACAGGTGTTGTTCTAGGAACTGAGGTTCAAGTGTCAGGGACCGGAGACCCCCACATACGTGCTCCTGCATTCACATTCACTTCCCTCTCACACACGCAGCACACATACACACGACCTAAAAATAAGAAAAAACAAGTCTAAAGAAAGCAAGGCATCAAGCCACAAAGTGAGAGTGACAGGAAAGTATGCACTGGAAAAATCTCTTTGACAAGCACTGGACCAGAGACTGAAGTCTATGAACAAGTAGGTGACGTGCAAGCACTTCAAGAAGCCCTCTGTGCCCAGATCCCACCGAGAGAGAGCTCATCTCCCCGGAGTGCTGACACGCCTGGGAGCTCAGGTGAGCCCACCACTTCTGCTCAGACGGACCTGCCCAGGGACCTTGGGACACAGGAGCCAAGGAGCAGTCTGGGACAGGATCCTTCCAGTGTCCGTCTGCAGCTAGAACTGACCCTATGCCACAGCTCTTGTTACCCAGATCTCACCAGGAGAGAGCTGGTCTCCCAGGAGGGTCAAATGCGAACACCAGAGATAACCAGATGACGAGAGGCAGGTGCAAGAACCTAAGCAACAGAATCCAAGGCCACTTGGCATCATCAGAACCCAGTTCTCCCACCACAGCAAGCCCTGGATACCCGAACAGTCTGGAAAAGTAATATTCTGATTTAAAAATCACATCTCTTGATGGTGTTAGAGGACTTTAAGAAGGACATAAATAACTCCCTTAAAGAATTACAGGAAAACACAAAAAGGTGAAGGAACTGAACAAAACCACCTGGATCTAAAACTGGAAATAGAAACAACAAAGAAATCACAAAGAGAGACAACCCTGGAGATAGAAAACCTAGGAAGAGATCAGGATTCATAGATGCAAGCATCACCAACAGAATACAAGAGATAGAAGAGAGAATCTCAGGGGCAGAAAGATACCATAGAAAACATCGACACAACCATCAAAGAAAATGCAAAATGTCAAAAAAAAAAAAAAAAAAAAAAACCTAACCTAAAAAACATCCAGGAAATCTAGGACACAATGAGAACATCAAACCTAAAGATAATACATATAGAAGAGAGCGAAGATTCCCACCTTAAAGGGCCAATAAATATCTTCAACAAAACCATAGAAGAAAACTTCCCTAACCTAAAGAAAGAGATGCCCATAAACATACGAGAAGCCTGCAGAACATATAGATTGAACCAGAAAACCTGAGTTTTTGATCTGATGCTGGCAAGGATGTGGAGAAAGAGGAACACTCCTCCATTGTTGGTGAGATTGCAAGCTGGTACAACCACTCTGGAAATCAGTCTGGAGGTTCCTCAGAAAATTGGGCATTGCACTACCTAAGGACCTAGCTATACCACTCCTAGACATATACCCCAAAAATGTTCCAACATATAACAAGGACACATGCTCCACTATGTTCATAGCAGCCTTATTTATAATAGCCAGAAGCTGGAAACAAAGGAATGGATACAGAAAATGTGGCACATCTACACAATGGAGTACTACTAAGCTATCAAAAGAAATGACTTCATGAAGTTCATAGGCAAATGGATGGAACTAGAAAATATCATCCTGCATGAGGTAACACAATCACAAAGAACACACATGATATGCACTCACTGATAGGTGGATATTAGCCCAAAAACTGGGAATACCCAAGATACAATTCACAAACCACATGAAACTCAAGAAGAAGGAAGAACAAAGTGTAGATGCTTCAGTCCTTCTTAAAAGGAGGAACAAAAATACTCACAAGAGGAAATATGGAGACAAGGTATGGAGCAGAGACTGAAGGAAAGGCCATCCAGAGACTGCCCCACCTGGGGGATCCATCCATATATAGACACCAAACCCAGACAATATTGTGGATGCCAAGAAGTACATACTGACAGGAGCCTGATGTAGCTGTCTCCTGAGAGGCTCTGCCAGAGCATGACGAATACAGAGACGGATGCTCAAAGCCAACCATTGAACTGAGAATGGGGTCCCCAATGGAGGAATTAGAGAAAGGATTGAAGAAGCTGAAGGGGTTTGCAACCCAATAAGAAAACAATATCAACCAACCAGACCCCCCTCCCAAAGCTCCCAGGTACTAAACCACCATTCCAAGATTACACAGAAATGGACCTATAACTCCATCCACAAATATAGCAGTGGATGGCCTTGTTGGACATCAGTGGGAGGAGAGGCCCTTGGTCCTGTCAAGGCTAGATGCCCCAGTGTAGGGGAATGTCAGGGTAAGGAGGTGGGAGGGAGAGGTTGCATGGGTGAAGGAGCACCCTCATAGAAGCAGGGGGAGGGAAAGAGGGTAGCAGGTTTCTGGAGGGGAAACTGGGAAAGGGGATAACATTTAAAATGCAAATTAAAAAAAATACCCAATAAAAAATTGTTTGGGGGAAAAAATACTGTAGGCAAAAGGCAGAGAACTCCAGAATGAGAGCATGTTCCATGTGTCAAGCAACCAAGATGAATAAAAAACAAATTATCCAACAGCAGAGCAGCAAGTGACAAGATCTATAATGCAAGTTAAAAATTCTGAATGTTACTCATGACATAGTGGTTTCACATAGTAACTGAAGCCACTAGTTCATGGTTAACTGACAGAATGGGAGACACCCGGAAAGTACAGCTACACATGAGGCTTCCTTCTAAACTAAGAAGCTAGTGCCAAGAAGTATGTTTAAAAGCAGCAGCAAGGGCAGACACACAACGGTGAGGCCTCCTGAGATACGCCTTCCTTTCATTCTGTTGCCAAATGTTACTTCAGTACCTATCCTTTACCATTTGCACTTTTTAAATACCTGTCTCTAACTCCCAAAGGCTCGCAATCCCCCACTGCACAGAAACAGTATTTCTTCTCTCTTGTGGTTTTTTGTTGCTCACTTTCTGAACCTATTCCATCCATTATTTCTATTGCAGCCCTTCCTTTCACTCTTTGCTAGGGGGTCCAAACTGAAGCTGGTACAGCCTTTTCTATTTCCTGCTAAATGCTTACAAGTTGACTGTCAGTAAAACAGCCAAATCCTCCCATCTTAAAGATGTGACCATTCTGCGAGGTTTTCAATACCAGCTCTGATTCGTCTCTGCCAAAACATGTAGCCTATGCTTCGATCTAAGAAAATTAACCGTGTTTTACTTCACCTCTAAGTAGGTACCGAACCTGGGGATATCACCAGTCCATCTTTTTTGCTCTGCTCTTCATTTGTGTACTGCCTTTACTGTTAAGTTTCTTTCTTTTTTTTTTTTTTCCGGAGCTGGGGACCGAACCCAGGGCCTTGCGCTTGCTAGGCAAGTGCTCTACCACTGAGCTAAATCCCCAACCCCGTACTGTGAAGTTTCTAATTGGCATCGGTAGTTTCGCCCACCTTAGTAACAGCTGACTGAGTAGAAACATGAAATTATAAACACGACAGCAAGGCGCCTCTGAACACAGAGCTCCTCTCTCAACCTCAGACTCTACGCAAGGAAACTCAGTCTTGCGGTGGGAAGCTCAGCCCGACCTTCTCAGCCGGCGAAGCTCCGCCCGGCCACATTACCTTCTCCGTCGGAAGAGTCTTTGAGCTCATCTTTTAGCTTCGACACTGCAGCCTTGGCTACCTTCTTCATTTTTTTCTTTTTCTTCGGGGAACGCTTCAGCTTTCCCCCCGGGCTCACACGTGAATCCTGAACGGCCGCAGCCATTTTGGTTCGCCGGAAGTGCAAAATGATAATTCAGTCGGGTCGCAACAAACCGAACTTCCTCCTCTAGTTCCGGAGTTACAGAGTTCCGGAACACGGTTGTCCGACCTGAAGTTCCGCTGTGGGAGCCTCCGGTGTAGATGGAGAGAGACTCGACCCACCCGGATTCTCCAGCGGAGTCGGTTCTCGGCTTCACCCCTACCCCAGCGGTGCATTCCGGGCGGCGACTGCAGCCAGCTCTTATTTCCTTCCCCTAGAGGTTGGTTCCGAGTTAGAAACCGCATCCCCACCCACTGACTTCATACCCTCCGGTGAACGAATGGATAACAACGGAACAGCCACGAAATCAGAAAGCAAAGTTGACTTTCACATCTGTTTGTTGTTTTGTTTTGTTCTTGTTTTTCCCCTGAGGACCAGGCATGTTCTAATAGGTTTTCTAAAGCTCGGTGTTTTCTGAATTGAAGTTTCTGGGTTTTGACAGATCAGGGAGGCTGCCCAGGTAAGGGGCAGAGTGGGGGCGGGGGAATGAGCCACGCCCTAAATCCTACTTAGCACCAGCCTTAAACTACAAAATAGCCTTGCAGTAGACCCAAGATGGCTTTGGGGGGCAACAATGAGTATCCTCCTAAATTAAACCTTTAAATCCTATCAGTTCCTTCACTAATCTCCTAAACTCAGACTCCAGCCTTCCTTCGAAAGTCTATAAATGTAAGGAACTCCCTTTGTTTTGTGAGTTGCTCTTGGATCTGCACCATATTCCAGCCCACACCCCAAAGCCGGCTACTGTTATTAAAGGACCTGAGCTCCTGAAATAAGTCCCGCACGTGTCTATAGCGAACCAGAGGGTTTTTCTTCTTTATCTAGTGGGTTTTTAGTACCAAAATCTGTCTTTAAAAAGAGAAAAGCAGCAGAAAATATGAATCCTTATGTTGATTTATTGGAGTTGGTGTCTATACAGGAGATACATATATGCATCCTAAAAACAAGGATACATATTTTAAAACAGCACGGGAAATACAGCATTGTAAGTACAGTTTAGGACAAGATCAGATGCCAGCATAAGTCTCTGAAAAGAACAATTCCAGTGCCACATAAAGGAGTTTCCCAGGTATTATCTCCTCCTGGGTCTTCTCTCCTCTATAGCAATGCAATGCTCTAATTAGAATGCTGTGCCGGCTGGCGCTGATGCTACGTCCTGCTGTCTCATATTTAGCACTGTAACAGGGCCCCAGACCTTAGCATAACTGACTTCATGATGGAAGCACCATTCAAGCTGTAAAAACTGTAGACAGTAGCACCTGTCAAAACTAAAACGAAGACCTAATCCATCAACGTCCATATAGTTCTGAGAAAGTCTCAGAATGTCCTAACCTTCCGCTTTAGCTTCTGCAGTTCCATTTCTGGCTGACTGTTTTTGTTAACTGAAGTAGATCAACCCAGAGCATGAGGTTTGTGCTTAATGGCTCACCCTCAGAATGGCTCAGTGGTACACTAGGGTCCTAAACACCCAGTGTAGTTGCTGGTCAGCTAATAAAGACTTTTTATTGACTTAAGCTATGTGCTCGTCTTCTCTGGTGGATACTCGCACAACAACACAGTTTATTTTTAATATTTACTTTCATTTTTAATAATATATATACATATATATGTATGTATATTTTCTCCCTTCCCCCAAGTCCTCTGAGATCCTAGCCATCTCCCTACTAACCCGACACTTAATATTCTTTCCCCCTCCCCCAAACTCCCCCCCCAAAAAACAGGGAAAACATCAAAAGAAGTTTCAAAACAGACAAACTATTTTTTTAAGATTTATTTTCTATTTTTGTAAACCTGGGTGTGTTTATGTGCACCACCTGTCATAATGCCTGCGGGGGCCAGAAAAGGGTAGGATCCCCTGAGCTGAAATCCACTTCTGAGTCCTCTGCCATGGGGGCTGGGAACTCTTTTGCAGGGTCCTCTGCAAAAGTAGTAAATATTCGTAGTCACTAGACCATCCCTCCAGCTCCCAGCCTCTCTCTCTTAGTTTTTTTCTACTTAGTCTTTGTCAAATTCATGGGTGTCCTCTGTGAATCTTGATAAAATCTACTCCCAAATCTCTAACACCCCACACCCTACATCATGTACCCCTCCCATTTCAGGTCCCGTTTCTTTTTTTTCTTTTTTTTTTTTTTTGTAACCTACTGAGTCCAGTTGGTGCTTTTAGACAACCTACTATCAGTCACACCCTTGAAGAAAAAAAATGTATCCCCCTCCACATCAATTCCTCAGCTCCTCATCTAAGGGCCGGGCTTCACTAATCTCCATCCTATCCAGGGACCCATTTCTTTTTTATTTTAGTTCTGTGGCAACATCTTACAAAGTTCCCCAGGCTGGCCTTGATTGAACTCTGTAGTCCAGGCACACAAATTTTATAATGCTCCTGCCTTACCCTCCACAGTATGTGGGGTTTCAGGCCTGTGCCATCAGACCCAGAATTTCCATCAATATAATAGTTTATAGGTAAGAAAAAAAAATAGTGTTTGAACAATTACTTTTTCTCTGCCTCGGTTTTCCTCATCTGTAAAATGGCAACAAGCTCACTGGTTTATTATGAAAACCAAAGGAATACAGATGCTTCTCACGGAGCTGTATCCATTTCTGATAATCAAATTTCCAGATTCAGAACCTGGATTCCACTTTATATTCTTTTAATGAAGAACAAAAATTACTGTGTAATCAGTTAACTACAGGATCCTGTAGCTGGAGCTGTGGGCAGCTCTGAGATGCCCAGCAGGATGCTGGGAACTGAGGTCAGCTCCTTTGCAAGGGCTGTAGTCACCTTTGACCTCCGAGGCATCTCTCGGCCCCTTCATCACTCTCTCCCAGCATGCCACTCCTGCTCGTGATATAATTAAGACCTAGTCAAGGCTTCCTTTTGATTCCTAACTAGCCTGAGCCCTCGGTGCTGTCAGCCTGTTTAAAACATTCCAATCACAGACAGGAAAGGGACGGACGGACTCTGGCTGATGTTAAAAGAGCAAGTGAAAACTGGAGAGGGGAGCAGGCTTTATTTCATGTGAACAAATTGTTCTTGGACTCCTGGTCTCAAAGCCTGCATTAGTGATCTGGGCACTACCATGCATCAAGGAGATACATCGAACCTTGCATACGTTGCCCATAAATACCTGCCCTGCTAGGGGAGTTAATAGTCTCCTGGGCAATATTCATCAGCGATGACAAGATTTCCCCAGCTTTCCTGAAGTCAAGCTAACAAGAGCAGAATGGGTTTGTGAATCCTGCTAGACTAACTTCCACTTCAGCTAGAGGGAAGGACATTCCCCAACCCTGTGTGAGGAATCGTGACTTCCTTCCTGAGTGACAGGTGAACACAACCTGTGTGTCCCCAGCAGACCAGAGGTGCAGCCAAAAGAAACCCCCCAGAGCTCAGCCATTTTCTTTAAGTCTTGAGAAAGGGAGAGGACACATCTTCTAAAGCAGGGGCTGATTTGTCCAGTGATGAGAGCCCAGAGAAACTGCCCTAAGTCTGCCATTCACTTATGCATTCAATCAGGATGTACTTGTTTGAGCCCTGAATAGGCACGGGCACTGTTTTAAGACACTGGGGATTCCCATGAGAGAAGACTATGCGTATTTGTGATGCTCACAACTGCACAAACGAGGCAATGACAAGTACAAAAACACACAATAGGAAGAGAACTCCCAACTGTTCCTCAAGCATCAGCCTAGTACAGTCCCTGGTGCTGGCCCAGCTTACTCAACTGCAGGCCCATTTGGACCTCAATCCCACCCTTCCCTGATCTTATTACCAGCCTTGCAGCTGGACTCCATCCTGCCATGTCTCCTGGCTCTCAGTACCAGAAGAATTCATCAATAGTAACCCATCAATAGTCATGGGTTTCTGAGCCTGTTGGTGGCACAGCATCCTGTGGCTGTAGGAATGTGTGAAGGGTGTAGCCGTTCATCTCTTGGTGAACAGGAAACACATGGAGAGACAGGAACAAGATACAGCCCCTCCAAGGACTCATCCCAGTGACCCACACTTCTAGCTAGGTGCCATCTAGAGTTTCCACAACCTCCCAAAAGAACATCAAGGGTTATTCACTCATGAGCCTCTGGGGGATCTCACACTCAAACCATACGACTACAAAAGCAGCCAGTTACCATTTCACATTGAAGGAGAAAGTGCTCACGTTGTGGTCTAGCTTAGCAGTAGAGCGCTTGCTTAGCATATACACAGCCTAAGTTCTATCTGCAGCATTGATGGTGCAGGGGTTAGGGCAGGGCTGGGATGGGGGTGCCATCATAACCATGAAAAGAGAAAACAGTGAGTCCATGAAACAAGTGGTTCCCAGAAACTTAGAGAATAGAAATGTAAGATTTGATGTAGAGGCTATGTCTCTCTGAGGAGACTGAGATTCGAGATCAGTTTCAGCCTGAACTTTAGAAGGAACAGAACTACATTCGGACAATGGCGACCGTCCCAAGGGTCTTAGTAGCTACTCAGGTTGACTTCCAACTCAGAGACCGTCCTAAACAGCTACTTGGCCAAGAAGGTTCTTTTTAATAGGAGGAATATCATGGGAATCTCCTGGGAAGAACACTCATGTTTAGAAAACCCATCGGTAAAACCCCTGTTACCCTTGGAACATCTATTGACGAACTACCCGTGCATCTCTCACAGGAAAAACAACAAGAGTCCACTGATCCATTTTTCTTTTTCTAGAAGGATTCAGTAATGGCCCAATTACATTCTCTACTAGAGGGTCTCTCTAATTAGTGGCTGCAGCTTGCAGGGAATCTCTGACCTTTTGTTCCTGCTTCTACTAATGGAAAAGGCCTTGTGCCTCGTGAGGGTGGGCATAATGAGATTGGGCTGAAAGCTGTTAAATAATGTCATAAATATGTTCGGACAATTGTTGGTTTTTCCATGCGGCAACCGTAAGATGATTCTGTTGACTTCAGCACATGCTCCGAGTGGGGCAGACTCCACAGAGCGTCCTCCCATAAACACGTCATTTATCCCTGGGTATTACTTTTCCACGAGAGACAAGGGGAGGGGTGGGCGGCTGCTTGGGCTTCATTCCAACAAACGGTACACAAAGAAAAAGTCTACCATGAGAGGAATTGCAAATGGTGCCCTTCAGATCACAGAAGCCCAAGGTCAATCTCAATAAAACACGATCCAGAGACAGAAATTGCCCGTTATCAATAGTGAGCAAAGGAAGTTTCAGAATCTGGGGTACGAGTACCTGAAGAGCTCAGTAGTCGATGACAATCAGGAGCCAAGTTCAAGGCCCAGGGAAGAACCAGCCGACAAGGCACAAATAAAACAGCGATCGTATCTGAAATTAGCAACCTCTCCCCACTCTTTCACCCCTGTGTCGGTTCAAACTTATATAACCCTTCCGGCAGACTTCATAGTCTCCAGCAGACTGATAACCTGAGTTGTCTCCTGCGTGCACACAGGGATATAGTGAGCTTTAAAAACGTGTGCCAAGTACGTGTCTCCCTTTTACATCAGTCTTCAAATCCTTACACGACTTCCAAGACCCCGCAGGCTTTGCCCAGAAGTGCAGGAACAAGAGATATTTCAGACTGTCCCACGACCAGAAGGAAGAGCTGCTGTATCTAAGATGCATGCCTCGGACGTGCTACAAGGTACCGGACAGACCCCACAGGGAAGAACTGTCTCGTGTTCCACACAAATGCTACGGAGACTGAGAACTCTTTTGCTCTTCGCTTACTGTGCACAGTCAATGGGGGGTGTGTCCATAAGGGACTTAGAATCCTCTGCAAATAGTTCGTGCTCTTGGGCTTTCCGTACCCAGGAGCTATCCACAAACACCCCATCATGCCATCACTGTTCCCCCGAGTTCCTGTGAGCCCACGGTGACAGACTTGACTGTGAGGAAGGTAGTTGAGAGAAGATCTGAGCAATTTCACTGCCAGAGCCCACGTGTCCGTGGAGAGGACAGTTACGGTTGCTGGACTGAGGATGTAGCCTTCTGTGGTGACAGACAATGCTTATTAACGATGTCAGAACCCCTAGCCTTTAAAATCCATATTCATCTTAGCATTTTGTGATTCCTCTGTGGTGGTAAAACCACACCCTTACATCGCTTGGCTTCTCCCAGTCTCTCGGGACTGTTGTGTAGCAGGCCGCAAGTCTATGTGGTGTGGTAAGGCAAACATTGAAAAGAGAGCAGGAAGGGAAGCCTGGTGGAGGAGCAAGTGGAGTAACTCTCCAGCCCCTTCGCCTTTGGTTTAGGATCTCTCCTAACACAGCATAAATTCATCTCAGTCCGAATGCATCTCTAAAAATCCTTTTGCCAAATAATGTTGCATTCACAAGGGCTACAAGGAAGGACTTCAGCTCATTTTGGGGTGAGACATACTCAACCCTCAACAACCTTTTCATCCGGGGATTAAATTCTTGTGACTGTGTCTTCTACCTTAGTTCTTCACCCAGTTCATCGGCCATCCCTTGGTCAACAAATGTTCATACCCCAGCTTGGGTCTACCCATCTGAACTGGTCTACAGCAGGCTGGGGTTGACTGGGGCAGGCGGTCCTTCCAGTTGCTCAGGAGCTGGGATGAACTGCTAAGCAGCCATCAGAGAGTCGCACTAGCCTAAAGCCTCAGAGGTCTTTCCTAGGGCTTGCTAATTACTATGGTGCCTCTGTCATCTAGTAGCTAGATGTCAGCGTGCCTCTGAGTGAAGGCTATGCCACTTACGAAAAATCCACGGCCATCGTCCCTTCCTTTGTGTCTTGCTTTTCTTAATCTCCATCCCACTTTTGCTCAGACAGAAGAGAAGGCAGAGATAAGCACTTGTGAACAAGCAGATACTATCACGCTTAAATCCTTATTGTAACTCCATGTGTTGAATACTCCCTCCTCTCTTGGGAATGCTTTTGAGGATTCGGAGATTATGAAAGGAGGAAGAATGATGTTTCTATTCATAGTTACACAATTCCGAGTTTATAACTGCTCTTTAGACTACAGAGACCAGCCAGGCAGTGGCGGTGCACGCTTTTAATCCCAGCCCTCTGAAGGCAGAGGCAGGCAGATGTCGGAGTTTGAGGCCAGCCCTGTCTGCAAAGTGAGTTCCAGGACAGCTAGGGCTACACAGAGAAACTGTCTCAAAAGCAAAACAAAACAAAACAAAACCCCTAAGCAACCAAGACAGAAAAGGCTTCATTTAGAACACAGAGATCACAGTCTCTAATATGAAAGCCTGATGACAAAAGGGAAGGGAAGGGTAGGGGACTCTAGGCCTTTTGTATTTTGTTATCACTATATTGTTAAGGGAGGGGACCCTCCCACAGTAGGACACAAACAACAGGTCTTGTCAACATAAGAAACACAATTCTCTCCTCAAAGGGGAGAGTTTCCTCTAGAGCCAAATATGAGTAAGCATGGTCCAGGAACAGAAATTCAGGTCACCTCAATGTCCATGTTCAAAGGTGGCAACAATTTGTGAGCAACGAAAATCACAAGTCAGCACAATTTTTAAATACATCCATATAAACCTCAGGTCCCAGGTCCCAGCAAATCTCTGTGCATTCCCCAGATGCTATCTGATAACATTCTTAGCTTTGGGATTGATAAGACATAGTGGTCAGATCATAGATCCCCAAAGATTTATCTCCTAGGCATAAGGATGTTAGGTCACACTCAGTGGTAGGTGTGGTGGGTTAGTTCAGATTGACAGCTTGACACAGTGCAGGATCTCCTGGGAAGAACATCTCATTGAGAGGTTGTCTTGATCTGTTAATTGATGTTGGAAGACCCAGTCCACTGTGGGCAGCACCATTCCCTATGCTCTGGTCCTGGCCTTTCTGAGAGTGGATAGAGTAGGCTTAATGGTAGACACGTCTAGATTCATTCATTTTCTCTGCGGCTGACATTCCTGCCTTGATTCCCCTGCAATGACAGTCTCACCTAGAACTGTGAACCAAATAAACCCTCTCCCTCAAAGTTGCCTTTGTCAATCAATGTATTTTATCACAGTGATAGGAAACAGCTGTGGCACTGGACAGTAAATGGCTATTACACGAGGGTAAAGTTGGTCCATAATATGGCTCTAGACTGGAGATACTCTGACCTCTCCGCACCTTTGGAGTTCTAGTCAGTTAATCAGCCTTCGTAGTCACAGCTTCTGGTACTGCTCACCTGCAAGATCAAATCTACACATTCTGTATCCTTTTGAATCATACTGTAATTTATAAAGTACACTAGTGAGCTGTATGTGAGTGCTCTCATAGAATGATTTTTTTTGAATGTCTAGATTTCGAAGAAAACTTTTTTATACTGATATGAGAAACATACAACTAAAATAGATTTTAAAAACATTCCTCTCACACTGTTTATAAATAGGGGAAGGCAGGTAAAAAGCTTCTGGCTAATAACTAAGTGTTAACACATTACGATGACATTTTTACTACGTTTGGTGATCTTGTCTTTCTGACGCAGCATCTAGGTGTGTCATTTCAGCTTACCCTGGAAGTTACAATGATCCTCTTGTGTCTCCTTCCCCAGAGCTAGGATTGCAGTGTGCACTTCCATGCCTAGTTTAAAATATTTTTATTTTGATAAACAAACAAACAAGGAATAAATAAAGTTTTTGAAACAGGGTCTGACTCTATAGCCCTGGCCAGCCTGGAGTCTTCATATAGGCAAGGCTGGCCTGGAACTCACAGAGAATTGGTTACCTCTGCCTTCTGAGTGCTGGAATGAAAAACATGAACCACCATATCCAGCAAAATATTTTTTTAAGGAGAATTGTATACAAGAATACTTTCACTTGCAACGGATTTCTAGGTATTGGGAATGCTCTTCTTCTGAGCCTTTGCTTAAGATCTGTGGGGGTGGGGTGGGGTGGAGTGGGAAGCCACATTCCCTGTGGTCCAGGTCCCTTGCAAACATTTGGGCCTTCATGGTGAGGACAAGACATAGAAGCTGATCAGGTCAGGCATGGACTCCGGGGCAGCAGATTCCAAAATGTCCTTCTAGAGGCCAGAAATGGCAGAAGGGAGATTTCTTTTTATCTCTTTTAAATTAGTGCCTCTTCCTAATGGGGAGTGTGACGAGAGCAGAAAGGAGGCATCTGAACACATTGTCGTCTGGCCAGCTGAACGGACCAGCTCATCCATCCCCATGCCTCCCCCAGTGTCTACCCAGAGTCCTTTAAAGCGCCCCAATAGTAGACACTCAATGTCACCTTTGCTCCTGGGAGCACAACTGCTGTGCCCTGTCCTTTCTCTAGCCATCCCCTACACTCACATCTAGGAATCTATAACAAACATCTATCCAAAACTTACCCTCTGTGGCCCATCAGTTTCATTTTTTGAATTTCTAAGAACCCAAAGCCATCAGCTCCAAGACGCTCTCATAGCCTGGGAGTTTCCTGAGATGCTAGCACAAGTCAAGCTCACAAAAAGCCAACAAGGACTCCAACACTCTCCCAGGCACCCCAGCATCGCCATGTCACCCCCAGCCTCTTCATCTGCAGTTCTTTCCTGCAGACTGCTGGTCAGTCAATCTGTAACACACACACACACACACACACACACACACACACACACACACACACACACACGCATGCACACTAGGAAGTTTGCATGTGCTTACTATTAAGTAGAAAAAACAGCCAGTTCTAAATGGCGCCCTTACTGGTCCTTCAGACTGCACAGTGAAAAACAGCCTTGTCTGAAATTTGAAAAGGTGGAGTTTGTGCCCTTGCTGTGTAGGCTCTTGGGGTGCTTCCCTACAGAAGTCCCTTCCTTCTCTCATTAGGGGGCTGTAGCCTCCCGCCTCCCTCTACTCTCCATTCTTCCAGTGTGCCTGCCTTTTCCTCGCACATAGAGCTGTAAATCTTACTTTAGAAATAGATACTGCCCGGTGTGAGTGCCTGTGGAGGAGGGCCGATCAATAATGTTAGTTACGAAACCTGATCATGAGTGTGTTTACTCTGTTAGCCATTTTGCTGTATTTATGTCCCTTTCTGGGGGACCTGAAGCCAATGCTTGAAAGACAAAGTTTAGATGAAGAGACAGAGGCACAAGAGGATAAAGGACACCGCCATATGGTTTCACAATGTTCTTTGGGCCCTTTCTCTAGATGGCTCCTGTTTAGAGATTGCTTGTTTACTGCTTGTATTAGCCTGGGTTCTCTGGCATCACAAAACTTATGGACTGTCTCTATGTATTAGGGAATTTATTGTAATGTCTTACAGTCTACAGTCCTACTACCCCAACACTGGGCAGCTGTGGATGGAAGTCCAAGAATCGAGTAGTCCCTCAGCCCCAGAGGCTCGTCGTTTCAGCTGCTCCTCTGTAGAAGCAGGTTCCAACAGATGTGCTGCCTAGGAAGGTGCAAGCAGGTGAAGAAGAGAGAGTGAGTCTTCCTTCTTCCAGTGTCCTTATGTAGGTCTCCAGCAGAAGGCGTGGCCCAGATTAAAGGTGTTTGTTCTACCACTTCTGGATCTGGGACTTGTTTTGTCCCAGGCTGACCTTGAACTCAGAGATCTCCTTGCCTTAGTCTCCTGGGATTAAAGGCGTGTGCTACCTTGCCTGGGTCCAAGTATTTTATGGCCACTGTGCCTCAAGATCTCCAAGCCAAGAGCCAGGTCAGAAACCTGTGTCTTCCAGCCTCAAGGTCTGGATCACAGGTGTGCCCTCCAGTTCTAGACTGTGGTTCATTCTAGATTTTTGTCAAGATGACAACCAGGAATACCAGGAATAGCCACCTTAGTGCTTATTTCTTTATTGGCTGATTATTTCACGATTATTTATTGCTTATTTGTTCATTGGTGATTGGTTGATTGATTATTGCTTGGTTGCTTATTTATTTACTTATTTATTTATTGCTTATTTATCTATTTTGTGTGTGTGGTCTGTGCACAGTTGTGTGTGTTATGGCAAAAAATAAAAAAGGGCAAGTGCTTGTCTCAACTGGTTCTGAGCGCACCAGTCCACGCCCTTTCTCCTGAGCCCCCTCTGACCCAGGTGGTCCATGAGCCATCCCAGCTCATCACTCTGTCCTCACTCACAGTCCCATCCCATCGCACATTGCCCATGGCTACTCTCTGAGCCCAGCAGCAATCTCTCTACCCATCTAGTTCCCAGGGCGGGTTGTTACCACGACAGGCATACACATCCCAATTCCATGGAGGGCCCAGTGATACCATCTACTCTCTTGAACTCTATTAAGTCACCACATGAAAGAACACACCACACAATAACCTCTGATCCAATTGATAAGATATAATTTGCCCATCACAACACAAAATCCTGTACACACCCACCCCTTAAAAATAGTCGTAGCAACCTATATCTATGCGCAGAGAAGAACCTTAATATCTGCTGCCATGTTCTCTCAGCTCCTCTCTCCTCCCTCCTCTTGTCTCTGCCTCTCCCTCCCTCCTAAAACCTCTGTGCCCGCCTCCCTTCCTTCTCGTCCAATGACAGGCCTCATTTTATCTTGTCTGCCTTCCCCTGCGTAATGACATCAGCCTACATGTGAGCAGCTGTGTGTGTCCATGCATGGAGGCTAGGGAAAGTTTGCAGTTGTCCTGTCTATCAGCATCCACCATCTTCCCTTGAGACAGAGTCTCTCACTGAACCCAGAGTCAGGCCAGCAGCCAGCAAGCCTCGGCATTGCTCCATTCTCACAGCCCTGGAGTTAGAGACGCTTGTGCACACAACTCTTTCTTCATATGGCCACCGAGGATTTGAACTCAGATCTTCATGTCTGCACAGCCAGTGCTCAACCCACTTGGCCATCCCTGCAGCCCCTTGCAGAGCCTTAGGATCAGGGGTCAAGTGTTAAGATTGCCAGTGTGTGGCTACTAATTTAATGTCTCTCCGAAGCCAATGCTCGGTCCTCTTGTAGCAAAACACCTGTAGAAGTGTCCGCCTAGGGACTTTTCTCAGTGCCCTGCCTGAGCTGCAGTTAGTCCCACCCAGAGCTGTGCTCACCATGCTATAGGGTCCAAGGGGAAGGAAGAGAGAAGGGGGCATAGGCAGGAGAACAGGTGTTCTCCTTCCCATAGCTGTCTAGATTTTGCTGGCACCATTTCAACCCCATTGCTATATGAGCACAAAGGACAACGTGTTCTGTCCCATGTGTGTACATGCTAACAGGCATGTGGTGATGGTGGTGGTGGAAGAGCGTCACTCGGGAAGATAATGTTTAGCTCAGGGTCTGAAAACAGTGAGTGGGGCTTAGCGGCCCACTTAGCAATGAGCCTCTGACATCACTTTCGCCTCGTGCCTATCTAGGTGCCACTCCTAAAATCTTCCCGCAGACCTGGAGGACCTCTGTCTCCTCCGGTCACCAAGCCCTTCTCTGCGGAATCCTGCCTAATTGAATGTTAAGATCAAAGTGTAAGTTTATAAGAAAGAAAAACAAGCGCAGATAAATAGTTATTATCTGACATCCTTATGAAAATTCATGACCTGCTGCTTTATCAGGTGGCCTTAGAAGGATTCTAATTGTGAAGTATGCCGGGCGATTAAATAGCCGGGGTGCCTCCGTCTCTTGATAAGGAGTGAGTGAAATAATTGTCCTGTTTAACTTCTGCTTGTTAACCTATAAGGTCAACTAGTTCGAACATACGTTTAATGAAATCCTAGAGCCGGAATTTATGATATTGCCACTGAATGTTAAATTGGACAATTTACATAAGCAGGGCATTAACCTTCCAAGCACTGAATACCGTTTCAGCACTCAGCCGCTGGGGACAATAAGGGACAAGTTCTATATATTTGCGATTAGCTTGCCTGGAAACTCTCAGGATGACCAATTGGCCTACCAAGTTTAGCAGTATAATTAAATGAATGGACTCAGCCTAAGTAAATTATCAGCGCTGTGTACAGTATATCATTATAGGCTGGAGGAAAAAAAAGATATGAATAATTTAATAATACATTACTAATTTATCAATGCTAAGCGACTTCAAGGAGGCCCATTGTAGTTCATTGTTTTAGGTTTGATACCTGACTTACTGTGCACGTGATTTAAAAGGGACAGATTCCTTCTCTCCCCCCAAATACACTGAAGCTTTGTATTTTTGTTTTTCCCTGAAAGAAAGAAGCTTTTTTTTTCTGCTTCGGTAATATTACAAAATGCCCACTACTGTGCACTGGTGGTCGGGTCACCTAGCCATTTGTCACCGTAGAATGTGTGGAGTCCTCACTACCAGGCAGCCTTAGTGAGGGGAGGGCTCTGACCCCTGAGTTGTTCAGAAACCCAGCTGGCGACACTGCAGCAATTATCGTTATGGTTTGGAGGGGTCAAGCGCCCGGAACAGCAATTTACAGGGCACCCGGGACCGCTCTGCTGACGGGGACCATCGGTCCTCTCTGGGCTGCCTGTCTCGGTAAATTCAGTTCTGTAAACTCAGCCAAATGCTGGGTCTGTGGTGTTCCAGGTCGTATTATGGGCGTATTTGGTGAAATGGTGTGTCGTTTTGAAGCCAGATGAGCCCTATGGGCATTGGGTTTGTAGAATAATCCGGACCTTAGCCAGGCTGAGCGCTTCGTTTTTAGAGCCCTTTCTGTGTTTTTTACCGCCTGTGGTCTGTTTTCACTCCTCTCTTTCAGTTACACTGTAACACTCTGTCTCCTTTTGTTTTTAGCCTTTTAATGGCTACTTATGCTGAAAGCCTATTCGACTCCACTATTTCATGGTCTCTGTGTGTGGGTTCCTGATCCTGGAGCTCACTGTCTCGGCTACTGGCTAATCAGCTACTTCCGGGACCCACAACAGGAATGTGGTACCCAGTATGCTGATGTGAACTAAGGTCCTGTGGAAGAAAGCTTCCTTCTTTCTGCAAGTGGTGACGGTCACATTGCAAGGCTGATCGGCTGATTTGACATCAGTGCTTGTGGAGGGGCTGGCATACTGCAGACCGGGAGCCTAATTACAGTTTATCTTGGACTATCTTTGCCTCCTTTAAGTAGGTATTTATTGCCTGCCTCCTTGTATGATACACATACGTTAAAATGTCATAGGTAAAATATTATTTTACATACTAAATTAATAATAATAGTAGTAATAATAATTGTAGTCATCATCAACTACGAGTATTATTTTATTTACTTATTTACTTAACTGTTGTTTGGGTGTTTTGTCTTCCTGTCTTCTTTGAGACAGGCTCTCATGTAGTCCTGGATGGTTTCAAACTCCTAATGAAGCCAAAGATGGCTTTGAACTTCTGACCCATCTTCCTTTGTCTCTCTGTTGCTAAGACTATGGGTATTTGCCGGAACACCAAGCCCAGCAACTGACTAGCAGTATTAAAACTTCCCTCAAATAATTGATTAAACAGTTAAATTAACCTCAGATAAAACTTGGTTATTTGTTTTTGATTATTGAGTTACTGATACTGAACTATTAAATGAGGAATGTCAAAGGATTATAGTAATTTAGGATGACTTTATAAGTGCATATCATAATACTAACTATCAAATGTTAGTATTATGAGATGCACATTATAGAGGAAAGGCATTTTACTATTCAGATGAGGATTTCCAGGTGAGATCATAAGACATTTATGAGTCTATTAAGTATAAGAGTATTTTGCCTATAGGTGTGTGTGGAACACGGAGTGTGTGCCCAGTCCCTGAGGAGGCCAGAAAGGGGCATCCTATCCTCCGAAACTGGAGTTACTCTGGTTACGGTCCACACCACGGAGGTGCTGGGAACCAAGTTCAGGTCCCACTGAAGAGCAAGCAGGACTCGTAAGTGCTGAGCCATCTCTCTGCTTCCAGGATGTTAAAATGATGTTCTAAGGGTGTTAATTCCTCATTGTTTCCTTTCTCAGTCTCAACTGTCTTGTTACACTTTAAGATCTCTTCTCTCATTTTTAACATTGCTGGGGCAAAGTAAAGGAAACATAGGACACAGCTGTTTGTTTCCACGAGGCCCAGATTCACTGTAGGGAGTTGGATTCCTTAGTCTGACATTTCCCCTAAGGACTAGTCTAGCGAATTGCCTTCTGGGATATTTGGTTCCTGCTGGATTAGCCCAGGTCTCCTCAGAGTCTTTGCCTCCAAATATTCCAGCAGGTGACACTGACCGACAACCCAGCACCCCATGAAGGGCATTTGAATACGGAGTTGGAATGATCGAGTATTTCGTACCTTGCATGGCTGATGCTGAAATCTGCTGTTAAAACGCTGGGTCTGATTAACCCTCAGGAAAACGGGAATGATGGCAACACCTTTTGAAATGAGAGAACAAGGAGGAAATGTCCGTGACTGTTGTCATTTTTTTAACTGTACCAAATAGTTTTTTGTGACCAGGAACAAATGCCTAACAAAAAGGAAATGGTTGTTCATTTTCCATGATGGGTTCCAGAGAGGTCAACCCATCACGGACAGTGCAGTGTCTCAGCTCCCTTCATAACCAAGAAGGAGAGATGGAGACCAGAATCAACAAAGGAAAATCCATCCCCAAGGACCACCCATAGCGACCCACTTCCTCCAGCTTGGTTCCAGGTACTGAACATCTAGAATTACCCGTTCCCCAAAACACACTCCCATCTGGGGACTGAGGGACTCAGGGTTAGGGTTAGGGACCATGTATTCACATAATACAGGGGTCTACTCTTCAAATAATGTGCCTATGGGTAGCATTGTATATTCAAGTTAAAATAATAAATACCATTAAGAAACAAAACAACCACCATAACAACAAAAAACAATGTTCAGAGTCCAGGATAGAGTCAGGGGCCAGCAAAAGAAGGAGCTTTGTCAATAGGGTAGGAAAAGCCTTTTGTCTTCAAAATTATCTGGTTTGTATTTTCGCTCCAGTATGCAATCTCCCCAGTGTTCCTGTTAACTACAACGGCTTCTTCTCTTGCTCCAGGGTCTGAAGTTTTCCGTATGTATGTGTGGATAGCAGGACTGGGAGAGTGATTGTCTCTCAGCTTTTCCTTGTATATTGTTGCAAGGGTTCCAGCTCAAATTGTTGAGTTTCTGTTTCTCACTCAATCTTACCCTAACTCCTAACCTACTTTTCTGCTCTCCAGCAAGTCACACACAGGCAACAAGCTCACGGGAACAGCAGTCAGATCCGAGTGAGAAGAGCAGCAGGTCATGGTGGTGGCACACATTGCCAACCTAGCATTTAGACTACAGAGGCAGGAGGGTAAGGAGTCACAGCCCAGCCTAAGGACAGGAGACCCTGTCTCAAACAAACAAAACAACAACAGAGAGGATGGCTTTAGCCCCTTCCTTGTGAACCCTGTGCTTTTGAGCCCTAATTGATGTGCTTAGGGATTAACTGGTGCTTTGGGTGGGCCAAGCCTACAATTCTCTGTCCTGTGTTGGATACTTCAGAGCTCATTTTTAGCCTAATTCAGGGGGTGCACAGCCATCACCCAGCTCCTGGGAGGCTGACCCAGGAGAATCTTGGGCCTGAAGCCATTCCCAGCTACAGTATAAGATCCTGCTTCAAGAAAAAATTAAGTGCCTAACAATTTAAATAAGGCAGCATTTACCCCCTTCTCATATATATATATATATATATATATATATTTTATTTTTTTTTTACTAGTATCCATTACTTGTACAAAATTCAGAAGGTTCCATTTGGACCTTCTCATTTACACATATAATGTTCTTTGTTTATATCCACCCACTGTCACTCTCACTCGCCCTCCCACCCCAGACAGCTGGTCCCTGTCCTATGTATTAATTAGGTCAAAGCATTTTATTTACTTGTAGTTTATGCGTGTAAGTAAGTGTTCTGCTTACACATAAGCATTTTTACTAGATGCATGCAGTACCCACAGAGGTCATAAGGGGGCGCTGCATCACCTGGAACTGGAGTTACAGACGGTTGTGAGCTGACGTGGATGCTGGGAACTGCACCCTGGTCCTCTGTAAGAGCAACAAGTGCTCTTGACCATTGAGCCATCTCTCTACCTGCCCTCCTCATTCTTGTAAAACGCAGCATTTCACATAAGAGGAAACGCATGTTTTCTTCTGTCTGACAGTCTTAAATTTCACTTAAGAGGATGATCTCTATTCCCAATCCTTTTTGTTTTGATGAGGTAATGTTATTCTTCTTTGTGTCTAAGTTAAATCCCACTGTATACAATGTTCCAGTTTCATCTGAACTGGGTCTTTTTGTTTGTTTTTGGTTTTTAAATTTTATTTAACCTTTTACACTCCAGATTTTAATTCCCCTCCCAGTCTACCCTCTGACTTTTGCACATCCCACACCTCCTACCCCCAACCCCCACCCTTGTCTCCATGAGGATGTCCCCACCTCCCCACTCACCCTCCATCCCACCAGACCTCTAAACTCCCTGGGGCCTCCAGTCTCTTGAGGGTTAGGTGCATCTTCTCTGACGGAACCCAGACCCGGTAGTCCTCTGCTGTATATGTGTTGGGGGCTTCATCTCAGCTGGTGTTTGCTGCCTGGTTGGTGATCCAGTGTCTGAGAGATCTTGGGGTTCAGGTTAATTGAGACTGCTGGTCCTCCTACAGGGTTGCCCTCCTCCTCAGCTTCTTCTAGCTTTTCCCAAATTCAACCAGAGGGGTCAGCAGCTTCTGTCCATTGGTTGGGTGCAAATATCTGCATCTGACTCTCTCAGCTGCTTGTTGGGTCTTTCGGAGGGCAGTCATGATAGGTCCCTTTTTGTGAGTGTTCCATGGCCTCAGTAATGGTGTCAGGCCTTAAGGCCTCCCCTTGAGCTGGATCCCACTTTGGGCCTGTCCCCGGACCTCCTTGTCCTCAGGCTCCTCTCCGTTTCCATCCCTGCAGTTCTTTCAGACAGGAACAGTTATGGGTCAGAGTGTTTGACTGTGGGATGACAACCCCATGCCTCACTTGATGCCCTTCCTGTCTTTCTGCTGGAGGTGGGCTCTACAAGTTCCCTCTCCCCACTGTAGGGCATTTCATCTGGGGCCCCTCCCTTTGAGTCCTTGGTCTTGTAATAGCACTGCGGGAATGGCGCTGGAATAATTCTGGGCATGCAGACGACGTAAGATGACGTCCGTCCCTTTGCTTCATAGCACACATCTCTTTTCTTTGTGTGTGTGGGGAGGGTACTGGGGATACCCCTGGGTGGCTCACATGCTAAGGCACTGCGTCTCTGAGTTGTACTCCCAGTCCCTGTTTTCTTGAGCCGGAATCAGCTATGTTGTCTATGCTGGCCATAGACCCTTAACCACCCTGTCTCTGAGATTGCAGGGTGGCTGTGACATACACCAGAACACATCTCTTACATTAATGTTTAGTGATTGATTGATTGATTGATTGATTCTTTATAAACAGTAATGATTAAAACAGACCTCGGTGCCCAGGAGCTGCCTGGGAACCAGGACACGCCCTAAGTCATGAGTGTGGAGTGACTGTAGTTTCCCATGTAGCCCAACTGCTTTCCAGAAACTGTAGAAACCTGACCTTTGAAACATTCCTTTTTGGAAGGAATGCAAAGGGTCTTGTAGCTTCTTCTTCGTGCCTGGTATGATCAGAGCTAGAGATGTTCTTCAACCAGGCATGTTATGTCTCCAAAACTTAGCTTTCCTTGTCTTTAGTTTACAGTTTCTTCTTTCTCTTATTCTCTTCGCTTTGATTGGAATTCGTGACCTCAATGGGCAAGGGTTCGTTTTCCTATGGTCCCGATCAGCACTTGGCTGGAAATACATACAGACAGTTTTCATGTTTTATCTAATAGGAAAAGCTCGAGAAATTTGAAAAATGAAACGTTCTTTGAAGTTCGTGGCTAACCCTCGCCCTCTTTGCATGGAGAGCATCCTTCCCGCTAACTGAAAGGGACAGAAATGTCTCTGACAGGTTTCCCACCCGTCCCCCTCCACAGTGATTCTTTTCATTGCTTTGGTTAAGTCAATCACGCTAACAGGTACCAGTTATTCTGTGTCTCTGCCTTGGGCTAAATAGAGCAGGCGACAAAAGCCCCTTCAGGTTGTCACCGATTGATGTAAAAAGCCCACAGACCTCCCAGCTTATCATCTTCGTCGCGTCGACTCATGCTTTTCCCATGCCGTTACGTGTTTGGTAAATTAGAGGAACCTGTTAGACAGTTCAGTCAACAGTTTACTGAAACGAACCTCATTAGTGAGAAGCAGCTGTCACGGGGGTGTAATTTAATCCTATTGAATTATCACTCAAAAAAATGCCTAAGTGCCTGGTTTTTATGTTCTGGATAGAGGATTTGCTACTAATACTGTCACATCTCCAGCTGACAAAAAAAAAAAAGGAAGAAGCAAAAGAGTACCAGGCAGGGACTGTCTGTTCCCACCTGCCCCCCTCAATCAGAGCACTAAGGCCAGCCCCTGAACAGAATATTGCTTTTCACTGCAGATCAAACGCATCCCGCGGATCTCAGATTTTCTTCTCAGATGTAAAGGGCGGGTGTGTGGAATGCTAGCTCTCTCCCTATTTCCTTCGTTTACAATCGAAAAAGAAAAGAAAAAAAAAAAAAAAAAAAAAAAAAAACCTCCCTGGCACAAAGCCGATTTGAACGATGAAGTTCAGTTTGTCAAGTGTTGATGGAACTGTTTAAGGGTGGGACGTTTGTGAACCGCTGTCTGTAGAGCTGTGCTTCGTATAATGGCAAAGCCAGCCCATCAGGTTTCTTTCTGATAGTTGTGTCCTTGCTGTGATTTCTGAAGTGTTTGGAGGCAAGCTGTGGCTGGGAAGGAGAAGACCTGATTAGAAGAACTGAAGACATACCATTGAGTAAAGGTGCTTCCTACCTCTAACGCCTAGAACATACATGTAACTGTCTCCCTGAGCAGTAAATAATTGGGATGATACTGTCAAAGTATGATTCCGATTTACGATATATGATTAATGATTTCATTAATCAGCCCATTAAGGAAAACTGGAGCGATATTTTTATTAACCTAAGAAAATCAGCCAAAAACTGTATAGCTAAATTGTTGTTGTAAAATTATTTTTAAAAAAAAATGCTGTCTTTTATCCCGCACTGGATCTGGCACCGCAGTGCCCCAAGATATCTGGTAGATCTCTTCATCTCAGTCAGCGAAGCCTCTCACCCGCTTTGCTACATCCCATATCACACTGCCGATGGCTTCTCTCTGAGCCTGGCAACAATCTCTCTACCCGTCTAGTTCCCAAGGCAGGCTGCCACCATACCAGACATAAACATCCTAATTCTGTGGCGGTCTAGTGTCTCCAGCTTCCACATACTCTCTTGAACTTAATTCCCCACATGAGAGAACACTCAACACAATGACCTCTGATCCAACTGATAAGATATAATTGCCCACCTAGACATACAAAGCCCTGTACACATCCATCCCTTAAGAATATTCATAACAACCTGTAAATGTGCAGAGAGGAATCTTAACATCCGCCTCCATGTTCTTCTGGCTCTCTCTCTCTCTCTCTCTCTCTCTCTCTCTCTCTCTCTCTCTCATCTTCTCCTCTCTCTAAAACTTTTCTCCCGCTCATCCTTCCTTCTTGTCCAATAACAGGCCTCGTTCTATCTGGTACCTGCCTTCACCTGTATGACATCATCCTACACTAAATCTTAAAAATTATTTATCAGCTCCGTGGTTAAGAGCCCTGGCTACTCTGACAGAGGACCTGGGTTCTATTCTCAGCACCTGTATCAAATGGTGCACAACAGCCTGTAACTCGAACTCTCGTCTAAGTTCTATAGGTAGCCACCTCAATGTACACATATCACACACACACACACACACACACACACACACTCTCTCTCTCTCTCTCTCTCTCTCTCTCTCTCACTCACACAATTAAAAAGAAAATAAATTTTAGAAAAATTATTCTCAGGAGCAGGAGAGATGGCTCAGTGTTAAGGAGAACTTGCTGCTCTCACAGAGGACCTGGGTTGAGTTTGTGACACCCACATGACCGCTTACAAACACTGGCAACTCAGTTTCAGGGGATCTGGCGCCCTCTTCTGCTCGTGGTGAGCATTACATCACATTGTGCACATGCAGACAGAATCCTACTACTGATAAAATAAACACCCAACATGATAATAAAACGAATGAACTATTCTGGCATGGATGAATTTCTGGTGATTCACTATAGTCATAAGAGCCAATATTTCACATGTCCTTAATATATATCAACCCCTATATGGCATTAATAATATGGCATTATTTTACGTGAGTAATTTGTTTCATTTCTTTTAAGGAGTCTAAGACTTGGCTTTGTTTTGATCAGAAATTTGCGTCTAAAAATGCCGAAACATAATTCAAGACGATCCAGTTGACAAATGGTAAGAGGTGTGCTCGAACCCACAACTCGTGAGTATAACCCTGCTGATCACTGTGGTAACAGATGTGAAGTTGCAGAGTCAGAACCAGATCGGGAGTTCTAGATGTTCGCCCACCTCACTGTTGCTGGCCACCAGTCTTGTTGCTGTCTGTTCTCCTGCACTGTCGTGGCAGACTAACTGTGGTCCTGGACCTGGATGTTACCATCCTGCGGTGCAGTCAGGTCATGCGATAATGTATTGGCTCCGGAAGCATCTGGAGGTCTGGCTGATGTCCCTGTGCCAGTGTATTGGCCCTTCCCTGCTCGCTGTGCTCCTGTGGGTGTCAGGACTGTAAATTATATGGCTGCTCTCTTAGCACTCTTATGTCCCGCCAACCTCCTCCCGCTGACCCTCCATGTACCCGTCAGGCTTCGCTAAAGACGCACTAAATTCTAAAGGCTGCAAACCACTCTGTACCATAGGTGGATAAAAGTGGGCAGTGGAGCTTCATGACCCCATTCGGCAGAAGCCAGGGTGAAGACGCCCGAAAAGCACGCCTGTCCCTATGTCTCGTTTTGCCAGTGAAGAAAAAGATTCAGAACTAGACGCGGCCGTTCATCTCCATATCCCCCCAGTGGAATGAAGCCTAGGAGCAACTTCGACGTTACTCTGCATGCACGTCTCTTCTTGATCTGAACATCCATTTAAAGCTTTATTCTCCACGCACGTGTTTCCGTGTGTATGCACCATGTGAGTGCGGCGCCCACACAAGATGGAGGAGGTTGCGGGATCCCCTGTCGCCGGGGCTGCAGGTGCTTGTGAGCTACACAATGTGGGCTCTGGGAACTGAGCTCAGGCCCTCTGGAAGAGCAGCGGGTGCCTTTATCCACTGAGCCACCTCTCTAGATTCAACTTCAAGGTTCTGCAGGACACACAGACACATAGAACACGTCTGCCACTTTAACCAGTTCTGGGCACCCGCATTTGGGAAGTACTAAAGATGCAGTGAGCTAGCCCGCAGGTCTATGTTCTAGTCCCTGCCGCACGTGTGATTTACAATCAGTGTCCAGGGATCCTCTGGCATAAGACTGCCTGTGGTGCAAAGGTGTTGCCTGTTGTCACTGCTTCTGTTTGACTCGAGGCTGTCAACAGCACTGAGCACAGTGGAGTAAGGCTTCAGGTCCATGAGCACAAACCCCATAAATGAAAATCCGAGTCACCGAACTGTCCCCAGGAATGGCAGAGTGGGGTGTCCGTGTAGAGAGTCCGCAGAGGGTTCATAGCCTTACCTTCCTCTAGACTCCACTGAGCTAAGTCACACACAGCACAAAAGTAACTGCAATTACAATTCCTGCCCTGCCATCTTCACCAAAAGTGCGTGTGCTCTTTCTATGAACTTGGTAGCAAACACAAGAAGCACATCTTGTATCCTAGCTCTCCTTGGAATTGGCACTTCAATGCCGTCCTTCTCGAACTTTCATAATTACTCCATGCAGGTCACATGCACACAGCAGTCCACTCATCCTTGCTGACATATAGAGAGTACATACACACAGGCAGCATCATGTCTGGTCATTCATAACAGCCATCACTCTTTTTCTCATCTCATGACTGCCTCTCCTCTCTGACGTGTCTCCTTCAACCCTATTGTCCTTCATCCACTCTTGGGATTTTCCAGGTTCCCCCTTTAGAAGTCTGACAGGATCAAAGAACTCTTTACCCGGTAAGAGTGTTGGGAAAGGATTAGATTGGAGAGTCTGTGAGTGGAAAGGACAGTTCGAGGCTTAACCTGATTGGACAAAGAGAAAGCAATCTCCCCGGTGCAGCTTTCTTTTTTTTTTTTTTTTTCCCTTTTATTTCCGGAGCTGGGGACCGAACCCAGGGCCTTCCACTTGCTAGGCAAGCGCTCTACCACTGAGCTAAATCCCCACCTCCCACCCCCCCACCCCCCGGTGCAGCTTTCTAAGTAAATCTGTGCTCACAGAGAAGTTTTGTATGGAAAATAAAACTGCTCCCAATAATCAAAAGTCCAGAGGAAGGTGAGAGCTCGAAGAAAGTGAAGAAGTGTGTGGGGGACTGAGCACACAGTGGGTACTAAGCACACGTAGGGCTCTGGCGCTGGGGGAGGTGTAGGGGAGGGGCTCTTCACAGAGATCTCCGGCTCAGCTAGATGCGTGGGTGCGTGGGTTCGTGGGTTCGGGCAAGGGGGAGAGAACTCAGACAGGGAGAGAGGACTGCTTCCTCTGCCTCCTGCTCCACCTCCATTTCTGCCCGCAGCTGATTCAATTGCTTGGGCTGGGCTGAGCCAGCAGGAGACTGACTAGCTGGGGAGGGGTGGAGGGGAGCTTCTGTTAATGATTTCCGGAGAGCAGATCTCTTCCCCAAGCTGCAGTGTTGCAGCGTTTAGGACAGAAGCTCTCAGATGATGGAATAATTTCTGCACACCTTTGATTCTGAGCGCTACACTTAAATACAGTTTTTTTGTTTTTTTGTTTTTTTGTTTGTTTTTGTTTTTTGGATGGGTCAGTGTCTGACAGCAGGTACTTCCTACTGGTTTGGCCTGAGAGCTTGAGAAGACCTCATCTACATATTTGGAGGCGTGGTCCTGCTTCTATGATTGATCTGTCTTGAGCTTATGTGACCTGTGGTCACATCCTCACCTGGGGAGGAGGGGCTTGGGGCACTGAACTGCACTGGTCTATCTCAAACCTCCCTACAGGGGTCCGAGGGGTGCGCAGCTATGTGAGGCCTTGGTGAGGCCTTGATATCCTGGGAGAAGCCCCTGCCATCCCTTTTAGGGTCTCCTGGGGATTCAACCTATTTCAACCAGGAATCAGGGTACCTTTCACAGCCCACTGCCCCACAAGCACACAGTAGGAACTGAGCACACAGTGGGAACTGAGCATACAGTGGGTACTAATGAATAATTAGTATTATAGTATATGTTTGTCACAGAGCTCATCCCACTTCAAAGTAACTTTAAAGAGAGTTATCCCCAGAGATGTTCTCCTAGACAATCAATGTCAGGTCAGCAGGTAAAGAAACTTAGACGAGGGAAGGGAGGGCCCCAGTGATAGCTGAGGGAAGGGAGCCTCAATGGTAACTGAGGGACTTCTTCAAGGCAAGGCAAAACCAGCAGAGAAAGGCTGAGGAAGCCCCTGGAGACCATCTCCTCCCAGCTGGCAGAAACCTCAGCCACTGTGACTTGGTTTAATGTTATAATACGAAGTTCTGAAGATGCTGGGGACTCTCACTGGAGCAGGCTGTCAAAATAAAGACCTGGGAGACTCCACGTTAACAATGTATCAAGTAAATCTTGGCAGCTGAGGAACAGCAGAGTTTCCCCTTGACTTCCTTTTACCCATTGACTTTTTCTTGAACGATAGATTTCACTGGTGTTTGCTTCTTTGTTTGGAGACAGGCCCTCAGCCCTGTGACCTGGATTGGCATGGAACTTCCTGTATAACCCATGATGACCTCAAACACATGGTTCTACCCCCTCTTATGAGTATCCGGATTATAGGTGCAGGTCACCAAGCTCACCCTATTCATCCATATTATACACAGTTGCTTATTACAAAGATATTGTGATCTATGGTTTTTTAAAAAGAAATCCGTTTAAAAATGGATTTTAAAATAATATGTATAAATGTATTTACACTTATAAATACATCCATAAATAAATTATAATTAATTCATTTATAGAAGAGGGACATTTCCAGTAAACTAGACACAAGTAATAATCATAACATTTGTAAAAAGCTTCAAAAGTACTGGTGAGCAGAATTCCCTGTAAAGTGAAATTTGGCTCATTCTATTCTATTCATTCTATTCTCTTCTGCCAAGCTACCAAGTAGCCAATTCTTTCTACTTAACTACACCATCTGGATAATCTGTGTGCACAGCTCTTTTTAAATTAAAGTGCCAAGGCTATGGGTTATTGTAGCCATTTTCTTCCTTGTCTTCATCTTCCCCTTTCTCCCCTTTGCCTTTCACTTCCTGTTTCCTGCTTGGGTGGAACCCAGGGCTCAGTGCATGCTAAGTCCACTCTTTAGTGATGCAGTCAACTTAGGCTCCAGTAACACTTTGTATTACCACAGCTAAGAAGGCAATATTAAGGGATCCAGAGGGTGGAACCAGGGATGTTGCTGAACACCCTATAATGGACACATGGGTCCCCGGGACAAAGTGTCAGCCAGAGAAACATTGCTAGAGTAAGGGCTGAACAGTCTTTGAACATGTGGAATGCACAGAGGCTAGCTGGGTGTGAAAGGGTGTAGTTATAACCTGTCATACAATACTTCAATAATTCCTGTGTAAACCAGAAACACGTCGGGAGAGTACATGAAACATTTCTTTGGGCTTTAAGCAAGCTAACTCCAAGGTTTCCTTAGAGATGCACCTAATGAGTGTGGTGGCTTGAGTTCCATTCTCTGCAGCTCTGGAGACATTCACAATAGTTTCTAGGGCGGGACAGCAATGCTTAGAGAAAGGCATCCCCCTGTTGGTGTTATTGGATGCCAAATAACAATCCTCTTGATAGGTAATGTAACCAAAACATAAGGCAGGCATAGGCAGAAGGCATTGTTGAAAATGGTTATGAAGACTGTTTTACTGACATCATCTATGGTAAATCTGCTATTATAATAGTCAGTTTTCCCCAACTGTTTCCTCCCTGAGTTACTGTGACCTAAGACTTTGTAAACTTTGGACTGTGTATTTTACATCACGAATTTGTGGTCAGCTAGATTTCGCATAGTCTTTTAAAGATGCATTTCAAAGCTTTAGTACTCTGACATTTCCTGGGTGATTATATCCATGCTTTCTTGTAAACAGGATATCCCTCTCCATCTTCCCTACTCATGAGTTGGGGCAAGAGACTTTTCCGTGGGACGTCTCTCCAAGGCAGGAGTGCATGACGATTGGACTATCTTCGACATACCTCTAGGATAATGTCATTTTCTTCTCATATGAAACCAGATTGGCTCAAACTGGACTAGGACATTTTCTGGAAAGAATTTGCTCTAAATAAACGGCAGCCCCAGAGGTTATGTTTTGACCTGAGTAGCTTGCAGTAACCTCCTCCTTTGTTCTGTCATGAACAGGTTCAAATCCTGTCTTATTTAGAAGTCCTTTTCCAGCCTGCTTCAGCGTCCTGTTTGGCTTCTACCCCTTTCAGTGCGGCCGCAGCCAAGCTCATGGACTTACAGCTCCTACACACTCTTCCTGTTGCCCTGTCCCACCCATCTGATTAATTGTTCACACTACCCTTAGAGCAGTGGTTGTTCTATTAATCTTTAGATTTATTCTAAGCGTGTAACTCGAGGGGCTGGAGAGCTGGCCCAGGAGACAAGTGGCTGGACAAGCAAGTGTGAAAACCTGAGCTCAGACCTCCACAACCCATGTAGATCCAGATGGGTCATAGCGAGTCTGGAATGGAGATATCAGGAGAATCCCCTAGCTAACCTGGGGTATCTAGCATCACATGAGGAGACCTGCCTTGTGATGGTTTGCAAATGCTTGGCTCAGGGAGTGGCACTATTAGAAGGTGTGGCCTTTTTGGAGGAAGTGTGTCACTGTCGGGGTGGGCTTGGAGACCCTCCTCTTAGCTGCCTGAGGGTGAGGAGTCTGTTCCTGGCTTCCTTCGGGTGAAGATGTAGAACTCAGCTCCTCCTGCACCTCGCCTGCCTGGATGCTTCGATGCTGCCATGATCCCGCCTTGCTGATAATGGACTGAACCTCTGAACCTGTAAGCCAGCCCTAATTAAATGCTATCCTTTATAAAACTCATTTTGGTCATGGTGTCTGTTCACAGCAATAAGACCCTAACTAAGACATGCCTCAAACATGAAGGTGAGGACAGACACATGAGGTTGTCCTCCGACTTCTGCATATGCACTGCATATGTGTGCATTTGTATTCACATGCATATGGGCAAAAGTGTACACACACACACACACACACACACACACACACACACACACACACAGTTGTTTTAAGTACAGCACAATGCAGGTACACAATAACTCCCTCCCCCAGATAAAAGTTGATTCCGTGAAGAAAGGCTTACACACCTTCAACTAAATTGTGGGTCTGCATCATCGATTCCAGAACACTGGCTTGTACACACATTTTTATCAATGCCTCTGAGAGCATTTGGCCTGATTGTGGACACATTGCAGATGGAATCTATCTATAATTATCACTATATCTTAGAGTAAATCTAAGTGTCTTAGCCAGAAAGTGGATGTTGGAATAAATATTATTAAAATTTATGTCTGTCTAGAGCCCCTTACGGTCCACGAATACCCTATAGCATTATTTCTTTGGTAGATATGAGATGAATTTAGGCAAAACCTTAATTATAAATAAAAGGGATCATTGCAGTGGCCCAGCTAATCCATCACATACTCATACAAGACAGACAGGCCTAAAAATTCTTTGGCAAATATTGAATTTTGCAGCATGCTGTCAAAATGTGTGTGTTCGAGATAAGTATTAAATGAGTTGCTACGCATTAAATCTGAGACAGAGGACTAGACTCACCTTTAAGCCAGTAAGTCTTTGTTAAATACCTGGGATGTGTTGGATACTGTTCTGGTACTCGGGGTGTAGCAGTGGGCAAGAATCCATCCTTAAACCTTAAATAAATTCATATTAATTTCATTTTAAACAGGAATAATTTGGAAGGAATGGCAGTTTACTTCCTCTATACTTTGTTAAATACATCGTACTTTCAGATCTGGTTAACTTGGGGAGTGAGGGATACCCGCGTTCTCTTTGTTAGTTTGGAACCACTAGGATGGATACATTTGAAGGCTGCGTCCCACAATGCTGCAGGGTGGTTAGGTGATTCCGGTTGGGATGATCTTCCTTCCTCCTAGTTTGCCTATGTAACATGGCTTCTCACTGTCTGGCAATTATGTAGCCAGTAGCTTCATGATGTAGCTACATCTGTGTGTGATGTATTCACAGTTTAATCTTCTGTTTAAAAACAAACAGGATTTAAGAAGCCAGAAGAAGAAGCAGTAAAGACAGGCAGCCCTACCTGGGGTCATTAGTGGAGATCCTGTTGTCCACACATTATAGGGAATTAGTCGCTTTTTGGAAAGAGCTTTTAATTGCTTAATCTAAGTAATGTGGGCAATGGCATACGTGTTTTATTTCAGGACCTATCTAGCCCACTCAGAAAATGTAATGGACCTAATTTTCATTTAGTATAGGTCTGTGCAGTTCCTAAAACATCTAAATGGCTATTAATTTAATCAGGTAATTTAACTATAGCTCTAGAAAAGGCCACCAGCTAGTTGTCACGCAGTGATTAGGAGGATGACATTTCTATCCCATGATGCCAGAGGCAGGCTTTGATACATCATTTTCTTTTTGAAGGTTAAACTCAGATAACCTGCCTTTGGCATTTAATTAGCTACATATTAAACACTCTTTTAATAATAAAATGATTAAAATTTTTATTGCTTCTCAAATGAGCCCCCTTTAGACAGATTTAATGACTTGGTTAGATCACTGTAGTTTGTGAACCAAACCTTTTTCAGGCCAGTGTGTTGTAATGATATGGTTTATAGCTTACAAAATGTGTATTTCATTCAAATGGTGGCCATAATCATTTTGGATAAAACTGATAATGCTTCCTTCTGTATTTTTAAGTCTGACTGTTAAATGTCACTGGAAAGTAACTAGAAACACATCGACTCAAATTTTCCAGAAATGACCACGTTCGAGATTTAATAAAGAGACGATGATATTTGTATGATCTACTACGTATACTAATTGTTTACTCTTTGAAAAGAAATTGTTTCTCATCATTAAAAAAAAATTCTGGAACAGTTTTCGAGGACTGGCGGAGAGGTGTGAGGGAAGTGTACAGCTTCACTTACAGCTTCGGCTCTCGCTAACACTTTGGTGGAAGCGGTCACCAAGAGACTGTTGGCTATTCAGCCTCGGCAAGATTCTGGAAGGAGAGAGTGTCAGTAAAATACCGGAAAGTAGGGTTGAAGAGACAGAATTATCTCCTTAAGAATAAGGAGTAGATATTACCTGAATGTCTGAGTGATCTTTAACTTTTACATTAAAAAAAACAAAAACTAGTTTTCCTTCAATTTTTAACTTATCGCTTAAATATCTATAGATTTTAAAGTTTGCGTGTTAAAAGATTCCAAGGGCCTCCTGTACTGAAGGTCTGGCCTTCCTCTAGAGAGGACTGGAGCTTTTAAGATGGCGGGGACTAGGGTTGGAATTTTAGGTCACTGAAGCACACACTTGAAGGGGGAGGGCCCAATGGAAATCCGTTCTCTTCCTTTCTTTTTGCTTTGTTGGTGTTAGCTGAGTGATCCTTCTTCTTCAGGCACCGTGGCGGTTTGATCAGGTACGGCACCCACTCCCTACCCCCCATAGACTTGTGTGTTTGAATGCTTGGCCCTAGGGAGTGGCACTATTAGGGGGTGTGGCCTTCTTACAGTAGGCGTGGCCTGGCTGGAGGAAGTGTATCATGGTGGGGACAGGCTTCGAGGTTTCCTATGTCCAAGCTATGCTTAGTGCGACAGTCTCTGTTCCCTGTAGATTAAAATGGAGAACTCTCAGCTCCTCCAGCACCATGCCTGCCTGAATGTTGATTGTCTCCTGCAACACCTCTGAAGCTGTAAGCCGGCCCCAATGAAATGGTCTCCCTTTTAAGAGTTGACTTGGAGGGTTGGGGATTTGGCTCAGTGGTAGAGTGCTTGCCTAGCAAACGCAAGGCCCTGGGTTCGGTCCCAAGCTCCGAAAAAAAAAAGGGGGGGGGGAAAGAGTTTACTTGGGTGTGATGTCTCTGCACTGCAACCCAACCCTAACTAAGAAAGGTGTCTCTCCCATCCTGTACTTACTGTTTGGCCACGGGCCCCGAACCAACACAATCAACTAAGAATGGACGTGCAGTCAAAGGCTATAGCTTGTCAGACTCGAGGTTACCTCGTGTGCTTGTTCTAGTCCTGGGAGGTGCATTAACTCAAAACGCTCAATTCAAGGAGACTGAACGAAAATGCACAACTGCCCCCGACCAAGCCGTAGAACGCTTCAGTCAGCCCCAAGGCTGCCTCTCACCTTCCTCCTAAGTAACTATTACTGCTGCCCAATTCCTATTTCTCTCGCCCTGATAGTCTTACTTGTTATAGTCTATAGTCCTATAGACCATCGTGTAGACTGTCAGTGTGCACGCTACCGTTGTGTACCACACTCTTTTTAATTTATGAGAAGTTTTGTGAGCATTCTTTGTTGCTAGTTACTGATGTGCACAATTCCATTGTGTGGACACGTGACAGTTGCTTATGCTAACTGCTCTCGATGATATCTAGGCTGCTTCCACTCATTGATTATTACTGAAAAATGCTGTGACTGTTCCCTTATAGGTCTTATTTCGAACGTATGTTTTCGTTCCTGTTGAGGGCATAAGAGTAGAATTATTGGACCATTATGAGACTTGGAGGCTTAAATTCTGGAGAAATGGTCAATGTGGTCTGCTTCGGTGTAACTGCCAGGGAGCCTGCCTCGGCTCCCATTAGCCTGGAGGACTGAAAATAAGCGTCTGCTTCTCAGTCAGGGATGCGAGAGTGTTTAGAGTGTTAGCCTTTCCTCTGCCTTCGTACAAAGCATTTTATCATTTCAGGTTTCCAACAGAAGTTCCTCCTTTGTGTCAACAGATACTGCTTTTCGTTCCAGGCTCCCCCTTGGTTTAGGTTGCCCCTTGATTACAGTTCCTTCTCCATGAGCTAAGGGGACATTAGCTCCGATGATAGCACCTGGTCACATTGGCAATCTAACAGCTGAAAAAAATGTCTGGTCTGAATTAAAGCTTCAGAGGAAAACTATAATGGCTCATTAATTATTTTCATGTGGATTGCTTTAGGATGATATTTTCAACGTGCATGTTAAAATATAGTAAAATGAAATTTCATCTTTTTTTTAAATTATTAAAGCATCATTCATATTTATTCGTTTGTGAGGAGGTACTGTATAGCCCATAGCAGGAATGCTGTAGTCTAAGGACAGCTTGTAGAAATCTGTTCTCTAGTTCCCCCGTGTGAGTCCTGGGGATTGAACTTGGGTCGCTGGAATTGTTGACAAGCACCTTTAGCCACAGAGCCATCCTGCTGTTTGTGTCTTTTCCTTTTTAAAAAAATACAGCTCTTAGGAAGTTTAAAGCAACGTGCACCCCATTTCGAGTCTGTCTGTCATGCAGATGTGTGTTTCCCTGGTGGGTACAATGTCATAGAAGTATTGCTACATTCATTATCTCCCAGTTATGAACAGAGCCATCCCCAACAGCCTTCTGGGAAATGACGGAAGCACTGGAGAAGAAATTAGAGGTGGGCCCTACGGGTTGTAAGTAACGGACTCTGGAGGTTTGGAAGGCACGGTTAGGAATACATGAGACTAAACGGAGTGAGGGATGTGCATGTCTCTCCAGAACAGGTTCTCTTAGTTCTGATGCTGGATCGCCCTTAATATACACCCTTTGTGTTCGTCTTCACACGACGCCAGGGAGAAGGCAAGGATGAAGTCGAAAGGGTCTTGATCACCCTGAGGCCGCCAGGAGCTTAACGTTTGAAAAGCTGCATCCAATGGGGTTTTGTTCACAGGGGGCGTGTACATTTGAAATGGCGGCAGATGGTTGGGGGATGTACTATCCTTCAAACAAATAAATGAGAGCTTTCTAGTTAAAACAACTGAGCGGTTCAAGTTAAGTATGAACTCGAGACATCTGCGTCAGCGGTTCGTCATATTAGATAAAAGAAATCGGCATTCTTGTTGAGAAAAATGAAGACGGTTCTTCTGTAAAGATGCTCATGTGCCCAGAGGAGTTCTGGAGGCCTGGACCTCACTGGAATCTTCCAAAACTGGGTCTACAGATAATATACAGTTGATGTTCCCTTGGTATGTATTCTGATCTGTGGATCCAGCCAAACACAGATCAAAGATATTCAGAAACACTGACGCGAAGTCTTTCATATTTTAGCCACGCTGTGTGTTTCACAGCACCAAACAATTCATTGCTGTCTGAAAATACCAGTTAATCAGCAAGCTGTTTGGTTAACGTGAGTCCTGCTAGCTGAGGTGCTTGAGCGATTGTTCTGTGCAGCAGACAGGTTTGGTGATGGCGAATTTCTAGCCCCCACTGAGATGGATTCTAAGAACCATAATTTCTTTTTGTTTATTAAGGCAGTGTTATTATTATTATGATTATGATGATGGTGGTGGTGGTGGTGTGTGTGTGTACAAATGCATGTTTTTATGATAAGTGTGCGGAGGTCACAGGGAAGCTTGCGTGGGTTGAACTCACATCTTCAGTAACCGCCTTTACCCCTCGATCCATCTCACCAGCTCTGTTATTTCTTCCCTAGGAAATGTCCATAAATATGACAGCTGATTTGCCAGAGATTTGGGTGACTTCTATTATAAAAGGGCACCGCGGCAAGCCAAAAAGTAGAAATGCTGAGAGTCAACGGGAGATTCCCCATCTCCTAAACGTGACCCTGACACTTACTGGGCAGCGTGTTCAACAAGCCGCGTGGTAGTTACTCTTGGCTGAGATTAAGTTGTTTCGGTGGCCAACATTCTCTCATCCCAGCTTACTTCCCTCCATGCTGTAAATCCGATTTAGAGAATGCTTTCCTATAAATCCTGAGGTAGGAAAACGGAAAAGACTGTTTTCCTCACAGAGTTTACAGCAGTTTTTCAGGGAACAAGCTGGGGAGATGGTTTTCCCAGAGCAACGTGAGGGCTGTTGCGGACTCATCCAATCAGCAGCCATCTCCAGAAAGGGGTGTGGCCTCTAGTAAGGAATAAGCCACATGTGCATTTAATGATTGGTCCATTGTTTTAATTTCCAATGTGCCATCTATAAATTATCTGTACCTATTATATTTAATATCAAATACTTTTCTATTAAAGCCTGGTGATTAGTTTGATTCTCATCTGGCTTAGAATTCTAAATAACAAAACTAGAGCAACTATTTAATGGGAGCATTGGAATTTCTTAGGTAAATTGTGACTATATCCAGGTGATATGCATCTGAAACACAACGTGGTTAAAATATGAACATGCCACCCCCACAAATAACACCGTCTTGTAATTTGTTTATAGACATGCAAAAATACTCCCAGCATATTTTTAAATGAAGAAAAAAAAAACAGATTGCATGACAGTATTAATAATATGTCCTGGTCATATAAATACCTGGATGTCTAAGCATCCACATATTGATGGTCATTAATTTAAGGCTGTGAAAAATGTGTATTTGTTTATGTTTTTCTAATTTATGAAATTGAAATATATAGTCTATGAAAGATACGTTGAACCAGGTTATAATGCACAAAGGCAATCTTATGGCTTATAAAATTTACTGATTTATTCAATAGCGATGGAGACTTTTCTAGTGTCTACAACTTTCGATTTGAGTTCTTATGATGAGTATGGCTGTGTCCACTTCACTGATAAGGGATGTGAGTTCAGAGAATTCCCATGACTGACAGGAAGCCCACATAGCTGGTCAATAGCAGGTAAGGCTTCAAGTCTGAGTCTTATTCTACAAAGACAAGCCATCTCTCCAAGTTCAGAACTTCAGAAACCTGACACATTTTCTCCTGCTTCAGCTAACGAACGGAGGATCTCGGCGTGAGATTGGGCGTGAAGCTGGTCTTGCTCACCCCAAAGCCCAAGCCTCTGTTACGCCTCTGTTTTCCCGTTCGCTGTTGTTCTATTGGAAAGGTCAAGGCATGGGTAAGTGTACAGCCAACATCGAGGGGACCAGTGTGGTGTAGGGGGACTGGGTAATGTGACTGCTCCAGGACCATTAATGTGTGAGAAATCTCAGTCAATTTTGACTGTTGAAATGAAAATACCAGAGGTAGGGTGGTTTCCTTCCTTCCTTCTTTCCTTCCTTCCCCCATCTTTCCTTCTTTCCTGTCTGTCTGTCTGTCTGTCCTGCATGGATGTCTATGCTTTCCCCTTTCTTTCCTCTCCCCAGCACTTCCCCCACCTTACCCCCAACCCAGATCCACCTTCTTTCCTTCTCTCATTAGAAACCAAACAGGCTTCAATGGGATAACAATAAAATATAATAAAACAAAGCAAAAACTAGCACATAAGACTTGGACAAAAAAAAAAAAAAAAAAAAACAGAAGAAAAAGAGCCCAACGGAAGGCGCAAGAAGCTAAGACCCACTCGTTGGTTGGTAAACTTACAAATCCCGTAAACTCACTAACCTGGGAGTCATAATATATATGAAAAGGACCTTCAGGGTAAAAAGAGAGAAGAAAGATATATATTTTAAAAATGAAAAAAATAGTAAAATAATCTTTATAAAGAGCTCTGAGGTGACATCACGAGAATGGGACCTCCACTGATGTCATGGAGTCCATTTTCTGTTGACCATCGCTCTACTGCCGGACATGCAGCTGACCACCGTGAGGAGTTTGTTTCCCAGGAAGACTCCTTGGAGGAAACCAGTTTCCATTTGCAGGTGTTGTCTATTGGAGATTGCTCCTGGGTTAGGGATGGGAGACATGTTTACCCCTCTCCTTTCAGCTCTAGGGCCCCAACAGATCCACGCAGACCCTGTGTATGCAGCCTTAGTCTTTGTGAGTTCAGATATGCATCAATATATTGATTTAGAGGGCCTTGTCTTCTTGGTATTTTCCCTCCCCTGGTTCTTACATGCTCCCTCTTCCATGGGGTCCCTGAGGGGAGGCATTGAATGGAGACATCTCATTTAGGGCTGAGTGGTCCAAGGTCTCACTCCCTGCGTGCTGTCTGGCCGTGGGTGTCTGTTTGTTCTCATCTGCTGCACGGGGAAGTGTCCCTGATGATGGCTGAGCAATGTTTTATGGCCCTGATCTATGAGTACAGTAAAATGTCATTAGGATGAATTTTATTGTTATTTTTGTTTTGTTGTTTTTTTTTGTTTTGTTTTGTTTTTTTATAACAGAAGGTTTGTTTTTACCCTAAGTGTCTAATTGCAGGTCGCCCAAAAAGTGTCAGGAATGGGTTCTGTCTTGTGAAGTGAACCTTAAGTCAAACCAGATATTGGTTGGTTACTTCCACAAACTTTGTGTCACCATTGTACACTAGCCCATCTTTCAGGACACCAATGTAGATTAAAGGGTAAGTGGCTGTTTTGGTGTATACATTCTCCTTCAGTAGCATGTGGAATACCTTCCTGTACCAAGACCCCATGTGAAGGCTGCATGTAGGCACCGGCTTGACTGCCATATCCAGTGCTTGTGTAAGTGTTGTTTTTGGCACACAAGCTTTGCTGTCAGTTTGTGGAGAGTAGCCTATGGTCTTAGCAACGGCGTGGGTTGTTTGGTGGTTACAACCGGATCCCTTTGGCCAACAACCCACCTAATCCTCATACTGGAAACTTTATTTGGTAACAAAAGATAGCCAGTTGGGGCTCTGTCTCCCCCATTATTTGATGGTGTCATTTAGATCACTTTCATACATGTGTATATTTTAGGAGACTTCTACTGTATGTGGTTTCCATATACCTCTCTGATGATCCATTTATTTTAATATCCCTTTCCTCAATCCCCTCTTCCCTTCCCCTCTACTTGATCCTCCTATTCTAGCCCTTCTCTGACACCCATCCATCAGGTGCTTTTGTTATAGTTCGGGAATGTGAAGGTCTCAAGCTAAGTTCCAGCATGGTCTGGTTCTTGATAAAAAGCCATCTGTCTTCCTGGATTATACATCACTATCTTCTTTTAGTATTTTTACTTGGCAGAGAGGAGAGGGAGAAAGGGAGAAGATGGTGTGGAGTGGGAAAAAAGGAGAGAGGAGGAAGGGAGAGGGAGCAGAAGGGGGGAGGGGAGGGGGGGGAGGGGGGAGGGGGGGAGAGGGGAGGGAGGGAGAGGGAGAGGGAGAGGGAGGGGGAGGGGAGGGAGAGGCAGGGGGGAGGAGGGAGAGGGAGGGAGGAGAGGGAGAGGAGAACGAACTCTTGTTCTTGTAAGGCCTCTCACTGACAAGGTCTTCACCCTCACACTCAGACACTGTCTCCCAAACTCTTCATCTCCTGAAACAAATTCATTAGAGATTAGAGTTTCAACATAGACATTTTGAGAAGACACATATTTAGTTCATAACACAATTAAGTTGAGGTTTCAGGAGAAAAGTAATAAAAATGATTAAGGAGATGAGGCAATCATTATAAAAGAAGAATGTGAATGTTGCTCCCTGATGAGAAGCATGAAGGCACGAACAAGACTGATAAATCCTTAATGTGTCCCCACTGTTCATACGGAAAATGGGGAATGTGAAACCATTCACGGTCCCATGGCTCCCCTAAGGATTAAATGACGAAGCCATGCAGAATCCTCAGCACATGCCTTCTCCTGGGTCAGGGCTCAACTTGCTGTCATGGTGACCCTGCTGATAATTTAGTTGTTAGTGTCTCTTTTGGTGAGTGGCTTCTTGCGTGGGGAGGTCAGAAGTACAGTTTTCTGTCTTCGTGATTTCACAGTTGTGAAATTGACACGATAAGCTATACAGTTTATTATGGAGGAAATATGATAGGTTCTCCAGTGCTGAAAAACCACATCAGGAGAGAGCTGCTTCTATAGGGGAAGTTATATCGTGGTACAGGGTTTGTCCAGAAAAACGTAACAAAGGCAGTAAAGATTCTTGCTGTTGTTTATTGAAGTTCCGCTGTGGCTCTGTCACTGCCCAAGTGAAGCATGTAGTTTTCAATACCGCCATTTAAGCTCCGGATGGACCTCGCTACCAGCCCCGCCCAGTTACCACCAATCCTCAGATGAAACACACACACACACACACACACACACACACACACACACACACCCCGCTAGCTTATTTTCAACCTGCCTTCTTGGCTCAATTGCTGGACGCTTCTAATCTCCACAGCTCCACAGCTCGCCCTTCCTGATACTCTTAGCTCAGCGCTCTAAATGTGCCCTCAGCTTCAGTTGCTACTCAGATCCCATCGGGGAAGTGGCCATTGGCCACTTCACCCTAGATCTCCCATGGCTGGTGGCCTTTTCTCCCTCCAAAGCACGGCGAAATATCTTCTCCTCTCCGTGTCTCATCGCCTCCTCCTGCAGCGACTGGAAAGTCCTGCCTCTTTCCTTCTGCCCAGTGATTGGTCACTGGCACCTTTACTGATAGATCAAGGATCATTTGGGGAACAGGACCCTAGCATCAGACACACCCCCTACACCCAAGCAACTGTGTGTGTAGCATCTTGCTTTTGCTTCTTAAAAGCTGTCAGGAATACTGTCGCATTTGTAGTGTACAGCTCAGACAGTTTTGTTACTGAGGCACAGACAGCTTAGGCTTCAGTACTCTAGCCTTCTACCGAGCTATATATTTATGTGATGATCTACTTAAAATAAGAACCCTACAACAATGGCCAACATTAACACTTCATATAATTAAGGAAATTATAAGGCAACACTTCAGCTCTGCTTTGTCACTTTGTCAACGAAAGCTCCCTTCATATCCATATATATTTTGAACTGAAAACTACTGTTACTACTATTACTTGTGTGTGCATGGTGCATGTGTGGGGGCAGGGTGAGTGCATGCTATGGTTCATGTGTGTGGGGTCAGCAGACAACTCCTGGGCTCTGTTCTCTCCTTCCACCTGTACTTGGCTTCCAGGAATTGAACTCAGGTCTCCAAGTTTATACAGCAAGCTCCTTTACCCACTGAGCCGTATTACCTTTTTGATATTTGTATTGGTAACTTTTTTCATTACTGTGATAAATACCAGACATGGAAGTTTAAAGAAGTGAAGATTGGCTTCGGCTTATGATTTTAGGGTACAGACCATCATCAGGCAGAAAACATGATTGCAGGTGTGGGAGGCCACATCTGGTCACATCTGTCCACAGAAAGCAGAGAGAGAGATGAGTTAGTGCCCACTATACTTCTTCCTTTATTCAGTCCCGGACCTCAGCCTATCAGATGGCTCTGCCTACACTCAGAGTGAGTCTTCTGGACCTCAGCCTATCAGATGGCTCTGCCTACACTCAGAGTGAGTCTTCTGGACCTCAGCCTATCAGATGGCTCTGCCTACACTCAGAGTGAGTCTTCTGGACCTCAGCCTATCAGATGGCTCTGCCTACACTCAGAGTGAGTCTTCTGGACCTCAGCCTATCAGAAGGCTCTGCCTACACTCAGAGTGAGTCTTCTGGACCTCAGCCTATCAGATGGCTCTGCCTACACTCAGTCTTCTGGACCTCAGCTCGAAACCTCAGCCCATCAGGAAGGCTCTGCCTGACACTCAAAGACCTCAGCCCATCAGATCCTGGACCCTCAGCCAGAAGGCTCTCTACCCAGTCTTCTGGACCTCAGGGAAGACAAACTGGATCAGCCATCAGAAGGGTAGAGTGAGTCTTTTTTTTTCTCTCTGTCCTATCAGAATCTGGTATGATGGACCTCAAAATCACTCAGAGTGAGTCTTCTGGACCTCAGCCTATCAGACTGCCTACATAAATGGCAACTTACACTCTTTGAGTTTTGACCTCCTCTATAGCTCCCTTTATCCTCAATGAGTTTTACCTCAGATTTGGGGAGTCTTCTGGCAGTTGGTGCCTACACTCAGAGTGCGGGTCTTCTGGACCTCAGCCTATTTGAAGGCTCTTCTACACTCCAGTGGGTTTGGACATTCTGAAGGTTCTCTCAACAGTCTTCTGGTTAGCCATCAAAACCTCACTTATCCATGTCATACCCTCTGGCTCAGATGGAAATCTGAAGGACAGAGGACACTCCAAGTGAGATTTTCTACAGATCTCTTTGATGAGTCTTCTGACCTCAGGATCCTTCTATGTGCTTTGACCTCCCTACAGAAAGGAAGCCCTCAGCCTATCAGAATGTTTACAGGCAGTCTTCTGGACCTCACACAAGGTGACATATATCGTTAGACCAAATAGTTCCTACAGGGAAGACAAAAATAACATAGGATTTTTCTCTTTGGTTGATCCATGGATCATTTATAGAACAACTTTTTGCTCCTCTATTTTTTTATCCCAATATGATTTGGGAGTTGGGGAGATGTTCTCCAACAGTTAGCACAAAACCTCATTACCATGTCATACCCCTGGCTAGATGGAAATCTAAGGACAGAGGACAAAGGGAGATTTTCTACATCTCTTTGATGGCACAGGATCCTTCTATGTGCTTTGCCCTACAGAAAGGAAGCCCTCCTATGTTTACAGGCAGCACACGTACATATATCGTTAGACCAAATACTACAGGAAAATAACATGCTTTTGGTTGATCCAGATCATTTATATTACTTTTTTAGCAATCCAGGAGCTGGGGAGATGACTCAGCAGCTAAGAGTGCTTGTTGCTCTTGCCCTTGGGGTGCAGTTCCCAGCACCCAAGTTAAGCAGCTTACAGCTGTCTATAACTCTGATTCCCGGGGATCCAACACTGTTTTCTGGCCTCTGCAGGCACCTGTACACATATGCATTCACACACACACACACACACACACACACACACACACACACACACCTAAAAAAGAATTCAGTGTCTGTTTAAAAAAAAATCTATAATTGTTTGAGTGCTTCCCTTTAGAATGTATTGATTCTGGGAGATTAAATGGGAACCTTCTAAGTCATTGCAGGCAATATCAAAGAAAGGAAAGGGGCTCTGTATTAAAATATTTTTTGACTTAGCTGAGAATTTCAGAAATCTAAACAGCAAGAAGAGAATCAAGTGCTAGATGAACTCATGTGATATTGTATAAGACAGTTTGCTGAGTGTCTCCAGCTTTCCTTAAAGAGACGAATGGCCGTGGATTCGTAATGGCCACGGGAAGCACCATTCGTTTGTCGGCAAACATAACCTGAAGACGCGGACAAGACTTTTCACGTTGCCCTCTTTAACATGAGTGGCGTGACTAACAGCAGGTTTTCCTGGGCTTTTCGGCAGCTCTCTGAGTGCTTGTAAAATTCTCGAGAGCTTTTATTTGACTCCTGGCTCTTTGCAGCACAACCATCTCTCTTGATCCTGGTGGGCTCATGCCTGGTACCCAGCAGTCACGTCACATGATCTTCCAGTGCTTCCTCACTTTACCTTTTATGGTTCTCCACAAATGGACAATCAAAGCGAAAGATGAAACACAGTGAATGTTCTAGAAGATTGACAGTTAGGTCTGCGCCAAGCCCTTGGTGCACTAAAATAATCTAAGGAAAATTGTGTGCATATGTATATGTGCTCCTCTGTGTGTTTGTGCGCACGCGCGCGCGCGCGCGCGCGCGCGCGTGTGTGTGTGTGTGTGTGTGTGTGTGTGTGTGCATGTTTGCTTTTGTGCTTGTGCATGTGTTTGTGCTTATATGTGTGTATGTGTGCTTGTGTGTGTACATGTATGTGGAGGACAGCAGTTGTCAGATATTTTCCTCAGTTGACTTCCACCTTATTTTCTGAAATAGAATATCTTATTGACCTGAGGCTAACCACTTTGTCTTGGCTGACTGACCAGTGAGCCCCAGGAGTTTTCTTTCCTCTGTCTCCCCAAGTTTGGGTGACAGTTGCAGCCACTGTACATGACTCTTTAAAACTCATGTGGGTGAGAGAGATCTGAACTCAGGTCCCTGTGTTTGTGAGGTGAGCATTTTACAGATCAAACCTTCTCTTTCTTAAGCCCCTAGAGTTTTCTGTTTGTTTTTCTTTTAGTAATAGGGCGCCGTTGAGTTTCATTTTAACTTATAAATGAACTGATTATACTTGCTTTAATTACTAAGTTCATGGATTACAACATGGCAGCTTGGCACAGAGAATTCTACATGGCATATCCCACTAAAAACCTCACTTGCTTTGTTTTTTCCATTTTTAAAGTTATTATAGCTGTGTGCGCATGCGCTCTTTGTGTGTGTGTGTGTGTGTGTGTGTGTGTGTGTGTGTGTGTGTGTGTGTGTGTGTGCCATGTGTGCCTGTCAGTGTAGGTACACGTATGCCACCTTTGGGGACTTGGTTCTCTTCTTCTGCCATGAGATCTAGGAATCAAACTGAGTCTTTAAGTCCTTACTTCCTGAGCCACTCACTAGCCCCAGACAATTAGATTATAAGACTGTGCAGAGTTGACCCTGTTTTAGAATACAGTCCTCCGCCAGAATAGAACAGCCACCACCTTCATCAGGTAGGCAGTCCCTGTTTGTAGGAGTCCCTCAAGATCTTGCCTATTGGCTGCCTGGATTTTCTCAGAGAAGGTGGGCAGGAGGGCGCAGGGAGAGACAATGGATCTTAGCAGGATGTCTTTGTCAGGGTTTCTATTCCTGCACAAAACATCATGACCAAGAAGCAAGTTGGGGAGGAAAGGGTTTATTCAGCTTACACTTCCATGCTGTTCATCGCCCAAGGAAGTCAGGACTGGAACTCGAGCAGGACAGGAAGCAGGAGCTGATGCAGAGGCCATCGAGGGATGTTACTCACTGGCTTGCTCTTTTATAGAACCCAGGACTACCAAGCCCAGGGATGGCACCACCCGCTCATTGATCACTGATTAAGAAAATGCTGGTTCTCATGGAGGCATTTCCTCAAGGGAGGCTCCTTTCTCTGTGATAACTCCAGATCCTGTCAAGTTGACACAGAACCAGCCAATACAGGGGGTTCTAACAGCCCCAGGCAGTTATGCACAGGGCCTGAGGAGGTGTTAGTATGTAGACTGGGGAAGGCTAACAGAAGGGCTGCATCTATTCATAGGAACAGCCCCATGCTGTGTGAAGACTTTTCAGTGTAGCTGCTTTGTGGTGGGGGTAGGGCGTCCACCCAAGTTCTTGAAAATAATCCCTTGCCCGGAAATAAACTTATTGTTCCCCAATTTGAACTTTGATGAAACACACTTTTGTTTGTCCCTGGAACCTTAAAGGGACCAGAAGGCAAATGTTATTTCTGTCTCCTCCGAGGAGGACTCTTGCAACACCTCATGCTTCCAGCACTGTCTTTGCTTGTGTTCCACTGGAGACGAAGGTATTTTCAGAACAATTGCTACATCTCAAGTTATGCACAGACATGTTTAACAGAGGTAGTAACCATGTTCAGCAATCCTTGCCAAGCCTCTATGTTCTTTTGCTGGTCTAAAATAAAATAAAATAAAATAAAATAAAACCTGTTCTTTTGCTGGTCTAAAATAAAATAAAAAACCACCCACACACTCATTATCTTAGTAAGTCCCCCACAGCTGCACCCCAGTGTCATTTCTGCTTGTACAGTAGCGTCAACTGCTACTGTTAGACTTAAGTTAACAGGCCCCTTTAAGCAGCTCTTGTGTGTGGTAAACCTTTATTTACAGGCACCAGCTACTGATCTGTCTCTGGAATAACAATCTTTGCTCATGCAGCACAAGGCAGTAATAATACTTGGAGTGAGCCCAGTGAACCAGGCACAATGCTAAAAGTTTCGCTTTTTACCTCCCAGGCACGGGGCTATCCACAGGAGTGGAATTGCCTTACCAGCAGCCACTCCCTTAAGGAAAAATGCAATCCCCTCCCCTAGAAGCCATCAACTGTCCAGAGCTCTTCGATTACCGGTCAGGACTCAGAACTCATGCCCTCTCTGTGGAAGAATGTCGACTGGCTCGATCTTGCTTAGAACTTTTGCAGGACTGTGAGGTTATGAGTACCGAGATCCTGTCATGTCTAGAAGGAACTGTTTCTTCCCAGTTCTCCGTGACCGGTTCCTCTCTGTGACCCCCATTTCCTTCCACTTCTCCGTGGCCCGTTTCTTCTCCGTGACCCCTGTTTCCTCCCAGTTCTCCGTGGACCCTGTTTCCTCCTGGTTCTCTGTGGCCCCTATTTCCTCTCCGTGACTCCTGTTTCCTCCCGGTTCTCTGTGTCTCCCTGGCCCTGTGCGTTTTGGAGAGAGGGTTTAGTATAGATGTCGTGTTTCTGGCTGAACAATCTGCTGATGCGTGTTCTCTGCTCTTTGGAAAGCTGGAAGCTTAAACTAGTGTTTACTCCTCAGTCGCACATTCAGCACGATTCTGCCTTTCCCCTCCGAAGGTGTTCTAGAAAACTGAGATTCTTTCCAAGTTGCTTTGAATGAAGTGACTTTATGCACTGGGCCATGAGTGTGCAGTCATGTATGTGGGGGGATGGTGGCTGGAGGTGAGGGGACCGCTAAGATTTTATCGATGCTAGCTAACAGTCACTTTTCTTGTTGACATCGAAAACATCCTGAGACAAACACTTCAAGGAAGCAAGGGTTTATGCTGACTTGTAGTGCAAGGGAATCCTTCTATCCTGCTGGGGAGGACATGGTGGGAGTTGGGAAGGCAAAGAGACGGGAGCCAGAGGCGCTGGCTACCTGCACACAGTCAGCGAGCAGAGATGGATGTGTGTCAGTGCCTAGCTTCCGCTCTCCTAGTGCTCAGCTCACACTCTCCATTCAGTCTAGGACCCACGCCCTGGAATGTCAAGGCCCACATTTAAGGTGGATCTTCCCACCCTGTTAACCTAATCTCTGAGGGATTGGTTTCCATGGTGACCCTACAGTCGTCAAGAAGACAAGGTAGATCATCATAGTACTTGATTTGAATCTCACCATGAGTTTTAATGGATGTGCATCCTATTGGTCAGCAGGACCACTGGGGCAGAGATGTGACTGAAGAGCTGGGTGCATATCCTACAAACATTTTGTGGGCATTGTTTGGATAATAATAATAATAATAATAATAATAATAATAATAATAATAATAATCAGAAACCGTTTCATTGGTTAAAAGCCTGACCCTTGAATGAAGCACTCTTGAGAACTCTGCTTCAGACTGTGAAATGTCAGCGGATTTCTAAGATACATCTAAATCAATGGCCCTTGGTAATTTATATGACTGTGCCCTCCCCCACCCCGTGTTGTTAAAAATAACGAGAGATCCCACCCGCTCAGAGAATGGAACGGGCCGTTTGTGATCCTCCGCCTGGGTTTGGTCATCTGAAATACACACTGGGCATCAGCTCTACGCCTTAGTGGGGAATTCTTTGAAGGAATTGCAATTGCATGACTGCTCCACACATGTTTTGCCTTAAGAGAGAAGATGTATCTTTCATGCAGGCTTTTATTATTTTGTTTGCAAATTCCTTTCTGGGCTCCCCGTGTAATTCTTAGGGTTCAATTCATTGCCCCTGATCATTATTCAATTTGTTGGGCTTTGAGCACAGGAATAATTGAAAGGTATGCAAGTGTTATAAATTATGTTGCCCACGTTCATAATCTCCATTTCGGTATTTATAGCTTTGCTGTAAAAATTCACCATGCCGGAACCTTACATACAAGCTCTAATATTGAAAACAAATCAATTTGTAAATTATATATATATTCTGAGTTCTTTTATCAAATTTTACACTTTTTCAGATGTGGTTTTTATGGCTTCGGGTGCCACAGCCACACCGCTGAGCAATAGATCTCACAGACGGACTTACTCGTTCTTTTGGTGACAGATGTTTATTGGCGTACAGTGGAGGGAGGTGGCCGGTTCAGCCGGTTCCTTTGGAAGAACAGGAGGGAGCCAAGGCTTTAAAAGCTATCATCATCATTTTCCAAAGACTCCCCACATTGGTTTCTTTTCATGAAAAAATACTGTGACCAAGGCAACTTATAAAAAAGAAGGGACTTCATTAGCTTTACGGTTCTAGAGGATTAGATCCCACGATGCCCAAGCAAAGGCAGGGCAGCAAGAACAGCCGAGAGCTCACATCTTGAACCACAAGCAAGAGGCAGAGTAAACACCGGGAAAGGCATGAGTCTTTGAAGCCTCAAAGCCCACTCTCGGTGCCACATCCTATCCAACGAGTCCACACCTCCTTATCCTCCCAAACAGTTCTACCAAGAGATGACCGAATGTTCACACGTGCGAGCCTAATCAAAGTAAGCAAATGCGAAATGTGATAACCTCTATGGTCTCTCCCCTCGATGCCGCCCAATCCTCTCAGGGTCACGTGGACTGCTCTCAGATCCCCTTGGAAAAATAACTCCGTTCTACGGTCACACAGTAGAGCTGATTTAAAACGGAAAGGAGAAGGGATGAATGCAAACGACCAGAAGGGAAGGGCAGGGAGAGGAGGAGACGAAAGGGAGTGGAAAGAAGAACGTGAGAGACGTATTCACCGTTGGCGTTGCACCGGCCTCAGTCTTACAGACACAGTCTGACAGGGTTTGAGCTTCATCGGCACCACCTCTGTTTGCTACACAAATTTACTGCTCGAGTTTTACCCCATCGAAAATAGCCTCCATCACATGGTAGTTTTGGAATTCCTGTGGAAACCCACATTGATTTCCTCAGTGGCCACACCCATTTACATTCCTGCTTACAGTGCGTTATGACCTTTCTTGAGGATAAGTGTCAAAGCGAACCGCCATTCCAGGGCTTGCTCCTGTGGATACACCCGTCAGCAATGGGAAAGGGGCTTTGCATCATGAAAAAATAATGAACTCGGGAAAGTGGGCAGCTGCTAGTATCTAAATAGGAAACCTGTGCTGTGCTTTGAAGACAGAGAGAGCTAGGAGGAAGTCTCAGGTATTTCCGGGAAATGGCATGCAGGTGCACAATTACTTTTGTGGTTTTTCTTTTTCTTTCTTTCTTTCTTTCTTTCTTTCTTTTTTTTTCAGGTACCTACATTTGTTAATGTCAACTATCCGAATACTATCCCAGGCAGACGGAATGGACAGACAAGGTGAGTAAGTGCTGTGGGTTCCCAGAGGCAACCTTACTTGGGTGAGGGATTGGTAAGGCAAGGCTTGACCAGGAAGGAGAAGAAAGAGACGAGGAAGGAAGGAAGGAAGGAAGGAAGGAAGGAAGGAAGGTAGGTTGGTTGGCTAGTTGTGAGTAAGCCTTCGTTATGCCAGCTCTCCTCCTTTATGTATCAGTAATGAATATATATATATATATATATATATATATATATATATATATGGATCAATTTTCCAATTACTAGGGAAGACAACTCTGGAACATATATACTTTATAGACAATCATGGTTTATTGTATAAAGATTCTTTTTTTTTTTTAGCATTATTGATACCACTCAATATCTGAGACGAAATAAATGTATTTGTATTTTATCCTTTTAAGTGCATTTCAGAACCTTCTGACTTCCTGTGCAGACACTGGGTTTGCTGAGAAGGAGAATCATTAGGAGACGGCATAAGAGCTACTTATTTTTTCATGGGACTTGTACATAAACCTTACACCTGTAACGTGACCGAGTGGCATGAGTTTCCAGGGCTTGTTTTTGTGTCCCTGGCTGGGGGACTCCGTGCTTCCTCTAACCGCAGCCAGGAGTTGAATTGAACTACTTGCTGGTGTCATAAATAAACGAGGGTGTCATGGCAGTTTTCATTTGACTGAGCAGTAATGGAGTTAATTACACTTTCTGCCTCTTTGTTTTCGATCTGTGTTTCCAAAGTCATCTAAGCTGTAGGGCGGCTTCTTTTTAACCCTTCCCTCGTCTGACTAGATTGTGGGGCCCCACGCTTAGGAGTCATTAGTCTTTTAGAATTCCCCCTTCTCATTTGTGATTTTTTTTCAGATTATGTTTTGTCATAATTCTCCAAAGAAACAGGGACATCAAAAGCATTATTTTGTACTTAATATTTAAGATTTATTACAGGCATCTTACAAAAATGATGTGTGAATTGGGTAGGGTTTTATTTTTCCCTGTACTAAAATATACTCTGTCACTGACCTATATCCAGACTTAGTTTTTTTATTCTTTGCGTGAGTGTGTGAAATTATTTGCTGATGGGTTACATATTGCCACAGTGTATTTAAATAGAGACCAGAGGACAGCTTTGTGGATTTGGTTCTCTCCTGCCATCTTTATATGGGATCAAACTCATATCATTAAGCTTGTGGCACAAATACCTTGACTTAGGCAACTCATTGGCCAGAGGCTCTTTAAAAATATTTTAGTTCTGTGTCTGGGTCTCCTTAAGCTTTCCAGGCTGGTTTTGAATCTGTTATGTAGGTCCAGGAGGTCCTTGAATTTACAGTCCTCCTGCCTCAGCTTCCTGAGTGGCTAAGAATGTAGGTATGTGCTAACAGGACAAAGGGAAGGAAATACTTTAGATTAATATTCCATGTAAGCAAAGCATGGTAAGGAAATGTGAATTCTGGATCAGATCTAGTAAGTCAGGCGTGGCTGAGAAGTCCTCTCACTATTGTTGCTGATATTAGGAATCTTCATGATGAGTTCTCTGTCTGATCAGTATTTATTGATTAAACTTGAGGGGCTATATCTTTATGAAAACACATACGTACACATATGAACACACATATGAACATCTATATGAACAAACGTATATACATCTTATGAGCACATGTGTACATCTATATGAAGACACATACATTCATCTACATGAGCACACATATGTACATCTATATGAGCACACATATGTACATCTATATAAACACACATACATCTACATGAGTACACATATGTACATCTATATGAATACATACATACACCTATATGAACATGCATATGTACATCTATATGAACACACATACATATATCTACATGAGCACACATATGAACACATATGTACATCTATATGAGCATACATATATACAGCTATATGAACACACATACATACATCTACACGAGCACACATATGTACATCTATATGAATACACATGTACATTTATATGAGCACACATATGTACAACCATATAAACATACATAGAAACATTTGGAAGTATCAAATTAATTTTCCATCCTTATTGATATTATTTATTTATGTCTACATAAATAGAAATGCTCAAATGACAATTCCATATCATTTATGTTAAGATGATGGGGGATAAAGGGATTCTTAATATTCTTTTCTCTTATGGTTGGATAATTGGAATATATGAGACAGAAAGTGAAGCATATACTATTCTCATGTATGCATGTAATATATATATATACATACATACAGATATACTATTCACTAAAAACAAGAGAAATATACTTTATGATTTGCTCTTATTTCCAATGTGATTTTGCTTTTAGCAGATACACCCTTCTTTTGTAACACTCCACGAGTAGCTTCCCACAGATTTTCTAATTTGTTATAATTCTTACACATGGGACTTGGTATATATATATATATATATCATATAGCCACCCTTGTTTATTCAAATTAAAAGTGTATTAGAGATTCTGTCATGAAATGACTTCATCTTGTCATTTGTTTCTGGTAATGAAAGTTTTATTATGATTCATACCATACTCGAATACTGTTGTTTTTATGAAAAATCTAGGAATTGATTATTTTATTGTTTGTTGGAGACAGGATGTGATTAGTCACAGAATTAACCTCTGGGGGTGGGAGTGTTAGTTTTTATCACACACTGAAATAGATTAAATGTAGGAATGCTACACTCAAAACAAGTTTGGGGACCATGAAGGGACTTGGCTAATGTTTAAGAGAGACGAGAAGCACTGTACCATGTAAGGCAGAGGAGCCTTAATTTTTAGCCTGACGTTTCATGTGAAAAGTTAGTGTTTTCTTCACTCCTTTAGGACACTGAACCATCTAGGTTAACCCCGAAACATGCTGACAGGTCCAGGAGAAGCCACAGCACGATTCTGTGAACTGACAGGTCCAGGTCTTCTGCATGAGAATCATCCGTTCTCTGTCAAGAAAAACCCTGTGATATTAGGAATGGAATTCGGTGGGAGCAGGGTGAGTCAGCATTTTTATTCTGATTTAGTGATTTAATTTCAACAAGATCATGATTATATTGGCTCTGGTGTTTAAATGTCAAGGAAGAAAAAACATGCAAAATAACTCTACCAGTGTGGAATCCAAGGAAACAAACAAAACCCAGGGTGCAGTAGCTGCTGAAGGTTCCCCTCCATGACTGTCTGTCACATGACTGACAGAGGAGAAAATGGCAAACTCCCACATCCCGCGTTCTTTAACGGGGCTGCATTTCTACCTTGGGATCCCATAAAGTGAAATTTGAGCCATTTTGACTTATACGCAATACGGCATGTGACACATCTTTAGCGTTTAGAAACACTAAAACAAACTAGAACCTCTCCTTATGGGTTTCTGGGAACCACAAGGAAGATGGACATACTTCCAATATGCTTTATTAACACTCTAGAAGTCCCGTTTTTCCAGCCCCTCGTCCCAAAGCTGCACTTTCTTGTGTATCAGGCTTACATACCCGTTTGCATGCCCAGGACTATTTTCTGCTACCAAGAGCGGCTGAGCCTGAAGAGCGCAGTTCTGCTGCCTCTGGCTCTAAACTGGTAGGCAGATGGGCTCCAGAGTCCCCTGGAGGAGGGGCATTCCCCTTCAGCCTTCATTACTGGTGAAGTTTTGATCAAGTTTATGTGTCAAGCACTCCCGCACATCAGCTCCACAGAGGAGCAGGACAAGCCATTGTGAAAGGCATCACCATTTTAACCAAATGGCGCACATCCATCGCTTTGTTTGAAGGTGCCTTTCATCTCTCCTCCGTCAGGGGCCGAGCATCGGAGCCACGTTCACATTCACAGTCTCTGTGAAGGGGATTTTCCACTCAGGTTCCGGGAAGGTCACTGATTAGGCCAGTAAACCCCGATTTCCTTAATCTGTGAGAAAACCATAAATGTGCTCCTTGAAGACGTTTAAAATAACTCTGTGACATTAGCGTCAGGACAAACTCCAAACAGCTAAAATGATTGAACTCAGTCAGCTTTCAAATTCGCTCCTACCAATCAGCTGGTTTTTATGAGTGTGACATTGCTGTCTCCCCCAACTCAGTTATGTTTTATTAAAGCTTACCTATGTGTTACATGCATACAGCCCCGAGGATGTTACTTTTCAAAATTAAAACCGATTACTACAAAGTAATTTTTGTTTTACAAAATAACTTCATCTGTGAGGAAGATGCTGAATGACTAATAAAATGGGAACTAATTGTACTTTAGAACCATTTATTTATTTATTCATCCTCTCTCTCTCTCTCTCTCTCTCTCTCTCTCTCTCTCTCTCTGTGTGTGTGTGTGTGTGTGTGTGTGTGTGTGTGTGTGTGTGTTGGGCGATGTGCATGCCCCTGCATGTAGGTCAACATCAGGGATCAGGAGTCTTCCTCCTGATGATCTGAGACAGGGTCCTCACTGATTGGCTAATCCACCAATGCTTCCCCATGACTGTGGTTATAGGTGTTTCCATGCCCAGAATCCTGTGCAGGTATTGGGGTACCATCAAATCCTCACGCCTATGCAGCAGGCACTTTACCCACTGAGCCATCTCTTTAGCCCCCAGAAACCGTTAGAAATTCAATGTAGCAAGGAGAAAAAAACTTAGGAAAAAAAAGCCTCTGGATTTCTGACATGGGCCACAGGGAGGGGATGGCATAGTAGCCATTATATGGTATGTATATTAACACAGAAAATACACAGTGGGAAATGGAGGAAAAGTCACCTTAGAGGAAAAAGATGTATGGGTTTACATTTTTAGCGATTACATGTGAGGAGTCTCGAGACCCCTGAGTGGATTATTCCTAGTTAGCTTGAAAAGACTAGAAGAGAGAACTCCAAAGTCGTGGGCATCTGCATACCCCTTCCTTCCAGGGCATGCTTGTTTTACTCTACAATGCTCTGCGGAGCCAAGGTCATCTGGGAAGTCTTTATGGGTTTTGTTTCCTCTAAATCTTTATATATTTAATATTTATTTGTTAAAGCTTTCTTGAGCATAATGAGGTGCCTGCAAGGTTTTAGATGCTGCTTTATAGAAAAAGACATTGTAACCAGCCCCTTCTGAGATGGAATCCTCACCTGTTACTTCCAGCTCCCATCCTGTGCAGTTCTGAGTGCACATAAGCACATATGCACATATGCACACAAGCGCATAAGCACATATACACATATGCATATATACATATAGGCACGTAGGCACATATGCACATAGGCACATGGATGTCAGCCTCAGGTTCACGTCTCTGGGGCAGTCTACCATGTATTTTGAGACAGGGTTTCTCATTGGCCTAGAGCCCCCTGAGCTGCCTGGGCTGGCTCAGTCAGTGGCCCCAGAGATCTGCCTGTCTCAGCTTCCCTAGTCCCGGGCTTACAGGCACGTTCTCCTGTGCCCATTTTTAAAGTGTTGTTTTCTAGCCATGTGACTTGGACAACCTACTTTGCCTTCCTGAATTTGTTTCTTCACTTTGAAAGAGTCGAATGTCACTTGCTGAATTAAAAAGTTACCAAGAGGAGTAGATGAGGTAATATAGAACACTCCCAATCAACTCCAGCTCCAGGGGAGACAACATCCTCTTCTAGTCTCTGTGGGAACGAGGCCTGCATGCCAGGCATACAGATACAAGCATGAAAAGACTCATACGTTGCGGTAAATCTCCAGCCCAAATAAGCCTGTGCAATGAAAACACAACTTAGTTAATATGAACACAAGCTGTGGCCTAGACTGGGCAGATCCACCACTGCACTACTCTATCCCCAGCTAGGAGACCCCTTATAACTTGCTGTTTCCCCAGGCCACAGGCTTCTGCTCCATTTCCCTTCCACCTCCTCATCCTCCGTGGTCCCCCGTCTCCTTCTCACTAAATTTTTCAGCTCCACCTTCCCAATCACCGGCTGCTGCCTTTATCTTACAAGTTAAAATGGGGAGAAGGTTCCATGAAGTCTCCTGAGTAGTGATTCACTCCTCCTCTGAGGCAGCCCTTCTTGGGGAAGCGGAATTGGCATCAAAATACAAACAGCACCAGGGCAATCCACACTCATACACATAAAAATTAGATTAAAAACCTCTACAGTGAAATAATTTCCTTCACAAGGCAGGTGGAATCGAGGGTTTTCTAATATAGTCATTGCTTTGTGGTTCTGAACCAATCACTGAGCCCACGTTTTTTTATATTAATTTCATAAGACATAATTTCAATATAAAAAATTCAGTTTTACCATCATTATTTTCTACTTCTCTTTTGCTGGCTTTTATAAATCAGTAGGTAGGAGATAGCTACGTAGATAATAAGAGAAATGATAGACCCATCTACAGATGGATAGACATTGCTATGTGTGCCCCAGAGGTGTCGATTAATGTTTACTCCTCATGGCACACACAGTTCTAGGACAAAGGCACAAGATAAAATCCATGAATGAAAGACGTTGTAATGACCCACAAATTGATCCAATGCAAACTCTCAGATCTTATTTGTCAGAACTAAACTTATTTGCCTAAGGGAGGCTTTGGTAACTTTCTTCACTGAGATCTGCATCTTTAAATTTTTAAAATATTAATTGTACTTGTCTTGTTTACTGCATTGAATATGAATTTTATGTATTTGTTGCAAATGCAAATAGGATGGTAATTTTTGCATTATTTTTCTGATGGGTACTTGTGTATAAAGCTATTGCTGATTTTAAAATATTCATTTAGTAACCAGTATTCGGAATTTTTTCATATTGTTATAGTGGGATGAGGCATATCTAAGTATCTAAGTTAGATCTTGCATTTTTAATTCTTAGGAATGATATGAAATTATGCTTATAGCAGATTATGAATTATTGCCATAAAATGTTAAATTCCTCTGATGTATATACATTTTAAAATAAAGTCAAATGAATAGTTTATTATAAAAACTTAAATCATTTAAATAAGATGACTTGTAAGGGTCATATAAAGAATAAGTTCTATTCATTTTCATGATTCAATGTGGCATACTTAATATTTTTTCTTAATTTAAGGATGTTATCTATCATGTTTTCCCCTTAAATGGGGGGCTAAGAAGGTCATTAAATGATATATACGTGTCACAGGATATCTAGTAATGTTCACAACTTGTGAACGTACATGTGTCACTGGGTATCTATGAATGTTCACAACCCAAAGTCATAAGCTAGTTAATGCATTTTGATGTGCTTTTACACTTATTTTTGTAACACATTTACATGGTTTTTAAGCGTGTACTTTGTACATGACAAGAATTGTGTCATAACATCAAAAGGTTGGACACACCTTGTATATGTGAACATCTGCTATGCTGGGCTGGTTATTGAGAATGGACAGCCACAAACTCAAGCTTGACTACGTTCATCTTCAAAACAAAGACTCATTGACTGACATGTACTGATTCATACAAAGCAATGAATGATACCGACCTAGGAAACTGTTTTGAAACAGCTCAGTTCAATGGCTGGAGTAGTCAACTTGTTCCAAAAGCTGCCTGAGGAGAAAAAAAATTATTAGTAAAAGTAATTTATTATTGTTTTTATTTGAGAAGAGATGCTGTATGATTTAGAACAGACCCACTCTTTCTAGAAAGTTCTACATGACTTTGAACTCCAAATTTACCTACCTCTTATGTCCCAAGTGCAAGGATTATAGCCATGGACTCTTACACTAAGCTAGAAAAAGTTATTTGAACTGAAAATATAACATTTCTCTCAGCAAAGGTAAAACACGTCATATTTGTATATCACAGACACAATATGAACAGCATTTACTGGTGAATTAAATTGAAAAAGAGCAAAATACAAATGACAGACAAATAAAAAACAGAAACACAGCTGTGTCCCTGTGACTTTAAAAAAAAATCCACATTTTTTTTCTGAAGGAAAAAAAAAGGTTGTGTAATTTCTGATAACATGACCATAAAAATAAACACATAAAATGTCTTAGAGACTTAACTCTTTAGCAATAAATCTCTGTTTCCTGTTAGTAGCTGCTGTCTAGTTTATGGTCGTTGACTAAGCCACAAATACTGCAGCAGCATAAAGCCCTCATGTAGTAGACGACGCCAATGAAAGGAATGTGTCCAAGGGTCCACAGGGAACTCGACCTTCTTGCAGGTAAAGGGATTAATGGGTTTGTATGTTTTTCTTTTCACTAAGACCAAATCCTCCCAAATGAATGGACAGAAACGTAATAGCACAAAAGAGCAATTACCATGTATACATATTCACTAACGAAAATAAAATATTTGCACCCTGCAGCATCTGTCACACGTATGTCACCTTCCACGTCCTTCGTGATTATAGGTGCTCAAAGGGTGGCAGTTCTTAAGTCGGGGAAGATGTGAGGGTTTAAATGCCTATGTGGTGATGAGATATTTACTTGTAATATATAATTAAACATATATATATATATATATATGGAGAATTAAAAATATCACCTCAGTAAATAAACTAGGTCATCTAATCACTTAAAACACAAAAATAAATGGATATAATGAATAAGTTGCTTTACCAGAGGAATCAGGATAAGTATAGACACAATTAGAGGAATTGGGATGAGTATGAATGTGATTAGAGGAGCCTAAGTGAATCTAGACATAAGTACAGGAACCAGGATAAACGTGAGCACCATGAGGGGAACCAGGATGAGTATGGATGTGAGTAGAAGATACAAATAAATATGATTCAAGGGATGAGGTCATAGTTAAATGAATCAGGATGAGTATGATGTTATTAGAGGAGCTAGAGTGAGTATAGACACAGTTAAGAGAACCAGGATGAGTATGAGCATGATCAGAGAACTCAGAATGGGTATGAGCATGATCAGAGGAACCAGGATTAGCATGCAGATGCTGCTTATAGTCTGAATATATCACACAAACTTTCCAGTGCATTCTTGGTGGTTAAGGACCCCTCATCTGTCTCTCAGAAGCCCTTCATCTCTTATTAACCTTCCACTGGGATGTGAGTAATTATGGGCACTGAAGAAAAAGCACCAAAACCCCGTGAAGCCTTGGAGCAAGCATAGGATCCAGCATTGATACCTGAAGAAGCAATGGTTTGAGAGAGGACAGCCTATGCAGTGGGTTGTTGGTTTGCAAAGACAGAAATAAATATGATACTGCAGAGGATTTGATAAGATGCTGGGTCAGACCTGGCAACAAGAGGGTATGGACCTGTCCATCTGCACAATTACAGAAGCCAGGCACACAATGGGCTGGGCTGAGTGTTGAAAATATGAAATGAAACTGCACCTTGGGTAAATTTTGATTACCAAAAGGGATTTAATCATGGTAATGAGTTAAGGTTGGCTCTTTTTCCTTCTTGTCTGGGAGAAGTGATGCTTATCATTACAGGATGAGATCAATAAGCCAAAAAGAGAGAAAGGGGGAGGCACTGAAGATGCAAGAGGGAGGAGGAAGAAAATGATAAGTTGACTGGAGATGGATTATTAAGGACATGGATAGGCTTGAAGAGAAGAACCCTAGATAAGAGTGTACAAGGGTTGATGTATGGAGATAGAGGGGTGTGGGGTTGAAGGGTGAGTTGAAGGACAATGGTGAGTGGGAGAAAAGGGAGGCCTGACTGGGCGGCAGTGAAGGTTAGATGAAACCACAAGTCAGAGACCTTCAAGACCTAGAGTGTTTCTTGGTTTTCTCTAAGAGCCCAAGGCTTGGGTTTAGGTGATTGGGCAACGAAGGTTTACACCTCACCAGAGGAAGAGTCTTTGGAGAGAGCAGGAGCTCTCGGTTTCCCATGACTCACTATGGGGTCCAGGAGGGCGTTAGTGGATGAGAGACCAGGAGCATAGCACTGGGGACTCCCTGGGATAGACTGGAGGGCAGGGCAGAGAAGTTTGGAGAGCAGTGGAGTCATGGCACAGAACTGAAGAACACTAAGGCTACGAAACAGCTGGAAAGAAAAAACTCAAATAGTCCACGATGTGACCCTAGAGCCAAAAATGGGTCAAGGTGAAGGTCATGGGCACTGGGGCGTGGCCGGATGAGGATTTTGGGTCAAACAAGGACGAAGAACACGCACGTGTACTGGCAGAAGCTCAGAGTTGGAGGGATTCAGGTTCCTTCTGTAAGGCCAGCTGAGTGGTTGGTTCCACCTTGGGCTTTAGCAGATCATGAACGGCAGCTAAAGCCAGAAATCAAAACTTGTGAGAGACAAATCGTTGCTGCTTGTGGTGTTGTTTCTCTTTCTGGTGTATCCCACTCTCCCTGCTCTCTTTTGATGTTCCTCCACTACCCTCCCTGATCCCCATCTCCCTTGTTTTCACTGATGCTTCGTTCACCTCCTCAGGGCTAGCAGCCCAGAGAGCGTCCCGTTACCCATTCACTGGCATATTCCAAGCCCTTGCCTGGAAGAGTCATCCAGGGAAAGCTTGTTCAGGGTGTGGATAGAGAGCACAGTTCAATCCTTCCCCAATGCTCTTCATGCTGGGATGGCGTGTGTGTTCGTTTCCAGTTTTCCTGAAGCACGTTTTTCATTTGGAAGCTTTGTGTTTTCGCTCATAAGTGCCCATTCATTCTCTGTCACTGCTCTGTTCTGGAGAAGCCCATTCTTCTAAGAAAACCCCGAGTTGCCCTTCTATAATGCCTGGGAGGATCCCTTAGACCAACTCTGTCAATTTAATTAGTTTACAAATCTGGGTTTTGTTTTGGATTGTAGTCGGGTATATTTGACACACATAGCCTGATTGTGGCCATGGCATAATACAATAAGGGCCAACGTGACAATGACATTGATTTTTTTACTGGAGAATGCATATTATAGAAATGCAGAAGGATAATAAATCTTGTCAACAAATCCTCCTTGGGCTGGCAAGATGGCCTAGCTGGTAAGGTGCTTGCCACCAAGCCTGATGACCTGAGTTCAATCCCAGGAACCCATGTGGTGGAAGGAGAGAAGCAGTTTCCACGGCTTGTGGCACAAATGAACCTCCCCCCCCCCCAGTAAATAAATGTAAACAAGTCCCTTATATCTGGAGCAGAGAAAAATATCAAAGAGAAATAAAAAATATATATAGATATATATAGAGAGAAAACTGACGCTATCCACGCTCGACTGGAAAAGCCATCACTTTGTACACTGGAAGATAAGACTGCTTAGTGTACACACGTGGGGAAAGCACAAGCAGGTCATTACAGGGTTAACACGGAGTCTGTGAGCAGCTAAAGTGCATGCCACTTTTGAGAATAAAAATAGTGTGTACCTTATTAAAAAGCCGTCTGACAGGGTCAGCAGCCCCGTCACAGAGTACCTACCAAGAACAATTTCAATTTTAATAGGTTTTACTATGTATTTCATAAGCATGCCCATTGAAATTGAGTCATCAAAGCCTCCCAGCTCCTCCAAGACAGATTTTAGCCCGAGAGCTTGGAGTAATTATCCAAGTGCATGTTAGCCTGTGTAGCCATTTCAGCCTCGTTCATCATTTCAAACAGCTACAGACTCTGCCTGCTAATTTCTTCCGATGGATTAGCCGTTCTCACTTGTCTATCTCTTTTTTTTTTCCTGGGGGGTGAAATATTGCCTTCTTCCCACGTTTTAATAAGCTGAGCAGGCACGCACCACTGCACAGCTCCTCACTCCTATTTCTTACAGCTTAGAGAATGATGTTCTGGGCGAAGAGAGGAGAAGGTGAGAACTTAGCCCTCGCTTCCCGCAGCCTGCAATCAGCTGCATTGAAACGCGGGCTGCAAGCGCGGTCCTGGGCTGCTCTGGCCTTGTTTGCTCCCAGTCCAGAATCTGCAACTCTTCCTGCATTGTTTCGGTTTCTCTGGGGCCTCGGATCTTTATTTCCCTGCCCCTGAATCCCACCTCGGTTCCACCCGTCTCTGTGCCTCCTTCCCATTAAGTAGCCACCATTCACAGGGCTATTTCATTTCGACATGGAAACTCCTCTGTTCCTCGCTGTAATGACCCTGTTTTAGCCTTTTAATTCAAGAGTTCAATAATTTCTTTATTCTCTGGCCTCCCGGTGAGAACACACAACGTCACACGCTGGGATCACCCTTCGTAGGCAGGTGGTATAACGGGGGAGCCCAGCAGCACAAAAAAACAAACAAATAAACAACAACAAGAAAACACAGTTGTCGTCCTACCTCTGCATTTTAGAAGCGTGTGACCTCTTCTTCTGTCTTCTCATAAGGATAAACGTTCCTTTACAAAACATAAGTTATCAAGTGATAACTGGAGGGCAGCTTGGCGGTAGCTACGTAGGGGAGCATTGAGGTCCTGGGGTTGATTCCTAGGGCGGGATGGGAATGTTGAAACCCTGTGTACTCATCATGCAGTAGAGAACCCTGCACATGGATCGGGCCGTGTATCTTTTGTCCTTGGTAATTGAACAGATGGGATTTCTACCCTGCTTGGCCTTGCAAGCGATGCCCATTAGCACTCTGATAGCTTTATGGAGGATTTTTACAGAAGTGGCTGGAATGAGGGCAGGGCTTGGAGGCTCGCTGGATTCACACATCTCTAGCATCCACAGCCACCTCCACTTAGAAGACATCTGAAGGTCCGCAGCGCCATTTTAGACGGTGCCTCCTGACACCTTCCCCTGACCGGGCTTCGTGTCCTGACACTAGTTTGGAAGACACGGGTTGGAAATAGGAAACTGACCCTGGTATCCAGAGTCACGAGCAGGTGGACTGCTCCTCAGATAAAAATCTTCAAACAAGAGCGAAGGCGGGTTTCCTAGCCGTTAGAAGAAAAAAGCCATTGCCCCGGCCTGACAATTTAAGGAAAAACTCCCTTGACTCAGCTGTAGAGTTTTAACGTGTTTTCTGATAAGTTGGAGAGGGATAGCTTTTATCCAGATCGGGAGGAAGTGTAAAAGACAGTAATTGGTAATTCACAGTGAGAGTCGCTGCTCTCGGGTCATTCTTGCGAGAGTTTTTAGAGATGTGCTATGATTTGGAATTATGTTCAGAAGAACACGGTCTAGGAGCAGAAACTTGAAACGGGTGGATTTTTCTTTTCTTTCCGACACGTCAAGCATCCACACTCTTCATTTACCCATAAATTATGTAGGTGGATAAAATCCCCATCATTAGAGAATGACCTTGGTGTTAGGACACATTGATATTATGGGCGATGTTCTTTGAATTTTTGCAAATTTTTGACATTAGTTATGGTTCAGCGCCAGTATCAAGATCATTAGTATTGAGTCAAGCACTCCTGTGCTCACCGGGTACTAATTAAAATGATGTGTCTGACTATTTATGTATATTTCATCCCAGGAGACGAGACCTACGTGTAAAATATATATTTCATCTTCAGTTTTCCTTCTTTCTGGACTATTATGTCTTTATTTTTGCTTTCGGCAAAAGCCGTTGAACACCGGAAAAGAAAAGGCAAAATCCTCAAACCCCACTAGAGAAGAGTCTGCTGTCTGAGGTGGCCCTTCAAGGAAAACCCCGTCTTGTGTGGTGCCCTCTGTCCCATCCCCAGCCCCGCCCCACTGCAGCAGAGCAAACCGTCTTAAAACAGTCGTACTTTCCTTTGTTCCTTTCAGGGCTGAGGTCTTCGAACACTAAGCACACACCCTGCCACCAAGCTTCATTCTTGCTTATTGTCTTACATGAAGAAAGAAAATGGAGTACCTAAAAGTCTCCTCTCAAAACAGTAGGAGCCTTGTTGACTCTACAGAGCTGGAGAAGGACGCTTGATAAATGCACATCCATTTATGCATAAATGCATATTGTGACTGTGTGCAAGAGATAATGCTCATGAAAGTCAACTTAGAAAATTATTTGCACAATATCAAGTCTACATTAAATAGTGTGTGTATCATTTATCATCATCATCATCATCACCACCACCACCATCATCATCAAGACAGGTTTTCTCTATGTAGCCCTGGCTGTCTTGGAACTCTCTCTGTAGATCAGGCTGGCCTCGAACTCAGAGATCTGCCTGCCTCTGCCTTCTGAATACTTAGATTAAAGTGTGTAGCACCACCGTCTGGCTTGTGTTACAGGTATTTCAAGGTGTTACTTTAAGAAATATTGACTTACTTAAAGAAGTACTTTTAATCTTTATTTATTTATTTATGTGTGTGTGCACATCCGTGTGTAAGTGTGTATGAATACATGACACAGCGTGAGTGTGGAAATCAGAGGAAAACATCCTGCAGCTGGTTCTCTCTTACTGCGCGGGCACCAGGGTCTGAACTCAGGTCGTTCATTATTCTTGGTGTGATGCTCCTTCGCTGACCAGTCTCAGGCGCCCTAAAACTTGTGATTTTCTAAAGCACCTGTTCTTGCCGTCCACCATTCAGACATCTGACTCTGAGGATACTTGCTAAGTACATGCTTCCTTGACAAAATACTATTGCTTAAAACTAAATCAGGAACCCAAGTTCCCACAAACGACCAGTCACAAAGGAAAACAACTGGGCGTGCTGGCATAGTGCCTTTCATCCCAGCACTTGGGAGGCAGAGGCAGTTGGATCCCTGTGAGTTTGAGGCCAGCCTGGTCTACATGTTGAGTCCCAGGACAGTGAGAGCTACACAGTAAGACCCTGTCTCAAAAAAAATTAAAAATAACAACAAAAAGTAAAAGAACGTGAATGGTTTGCTAATTATTCTTCCTCAGTAGAGACATGGTTTGTCTTTTAGATATATCTTAGTACAAAGAAGGAGCTAGGCATGTTACAGGGAGGAGTGATAAGAAAGGTTTTTAAACATTAGTTCATCACTGGACATGGAAGAACAGAACCTCAGGATTTTCATGTCTTCTATTAGTTCGTGGGTGAATATATTTCTGGACTCTTAACTTTGTTCATTTGCACCCGGAGGATGGTTTCTTTATTCACACATTGTGATTCTTACCTTACCGTCATTGGTCTAAATGGAAGCAGCACACTCTAGAGATGCCCAAGTCACTCTTGCTACCTCAGTGGGTATTGGTGTTTCTCGTAGCTTTCAGGAGTATGAACAAGGCTGTGTAAATTTCCCCAAGACTAACCTGTCCCAAGATTGAATAGAAAAGTCTTTAAGAGCTTGACTTTCCTAAACAATAAAAATCTGAATTTTCTTTTGTGATAGGATTTCGTAGCATGTCCCATGTGGGCTTCAAACTCCGCACACAGCCCATGCTGTCTTTGAACTAGAAATTTTCTTGCTTGTGTTCACAAGTACTGAGAATGTGGGCATAAGCTACCATGTGTTTAAACTTGTGCGTTCCATTCACTTTAAAGCCCATCTCATGAGTTTCAGGACTGCTGACTTCCTTGCCTTGCTCCGGGCATGAGAATCAAGCAGTCAGGCGGATAGTGCTAAACAGCATACTTATTAAAACCTTTAATGTTATTTTCTTTTTTAAAGATTTATTTTATCATTTTAAGTGCATGTATGCACATGCATGTGTATGTGTGTGAGACTGTGAACATGTGTGTGAGTGCACAGGTACATGAGTATATGAATACAGAAGCTATCAGATTCTTCTGGAGCTGGAGTTAAAGGCAGGTGTGAGCCTCTTGATGTGGGTGCTGGGAATCAGGTGTAGGTTCTCTGGGAAAAGAGTTCATTCTCTTGAAAACGGATCCACCCCTTTCTGCCCGTATTATTTTCAAAGAAGCTCACTAAGGACACAATTCGACTTGGGTGTTTAGAACTTTGATATTGTATGCATGTCAGATGGAGGCATGCCTGTCAGATGGAGGCATGCCTGTCAGATGGAGGCATGCATGTCAGATGGAGGCAGGTATGTCAGATGGAGACATGCCTGTCAGATGGAGGCATGTCTGTCAGATGGAGACATGCATGTCAGATGGAGACATGCATGTCAGATGGAGGCAGGTATGTTAGATGGAGACATGCCTGTCAGATGGAGGCATGCCTGTCAGATGGAGACATGCCTGTCAGATGGAGGCATGCCTGTCCATGCCTGTCAGATGGAGACATGCCTGTCAGATGGAGGCATGTATGTCAGATGGAGGCATGCATGTCAGATGGAGGTATGCATGTCAGATGGAGGCATGCCTGTCAGATGGAGGCATGCCTGTCAGATGGAGGCATGCATGTCAGATGGAGGCATGCATGTCAGATGGAGGCATGTCTGTCAGATGGAGGCATGCATGTCAGATGGAGGCATGCATGGAGACATGCCTGTCAGATGGAGACATGCCTGTCAGATGGAGGCATGTATGTCAGATGGAGGCATGCATGTCAGATGGAGGCATGCATGTCAGATGGAGGCATGCATGTCAGATGGAGGCATGCCTGTCAGATGGAGGCATGCATGTCAGATGGAGGCATGCCTGTCAGATGGAGGCATGCATGTCAGATGGAGGCATGCATGTCAGATGGAGGCATGTATGTCAGATGGAGGTATGCATGTCAGATGGAGACATGCCTGTCAGATGGAGGCATGTATGTCAGATGGAGGTATGCATGTCAGATGGAGGAATGCCTGTCAGATGGAGGCATGCATGTCAGATGGAGGCATGCCTGTCAGATGGAGACATGCATGTCAGATAGAGGCATGTCTGTCAGATGGAGGCAGGTATGTCAGATGGAGGCATGCCTGTCAGATGGAGGCATGAAAGTCAGATGGAGGCAAGTATATCAGATGGAGGCAGGTATGTCAGATGGAGGCATGCCTGTCAGATGGAGGCATGCATGTCAGATGGAGGCATGCCTGTCAGATGGATGGCATGCATGTCAGATGGAGGCATGCATGTCAGATGGAGGTATGCATGTCAGATGGAGTATGCATGTCAGATGGAGTCATGCCTGTCAGATGGAGGCATGCATGTCAGATGGAGGCATGCCTGTCAGATGGAGGCATGCATGTCAGATGGAAGCATGCCTGTCAGATGGAGACATGCCTGTCAGATGGAGGCATGTATGTCAGATGGAGGCATGAGATGCCCACTTTCTTCCCTTTTGGTTGCTTTTTCTTGGTGTTGTAAAACACACCCAGATGTCTCTCTGGTAGCAGATAAATGTTAGAATAATACTTTTTGATATAAGGCTGCAGCAATTTCTACCAAAGATTGGGTCCAGAGACCAAATCACAGAGTTTGTCCTATAAGAATTAAAATTACAGCTGTATCTGAAGGGAAGGTTGGGTACACGTTACTTCCCTGTGAATAAATATTTAACTCCAGCCACAGCATTGGTGATAAACACATTCAGGGAAACAGATAAACCAAGCGTTGGCAGAATTCATTTTATGAAACAAAGCTCTCGGACATCGCTGTACAGTCCCGTCACACTGTACTTCTGTTTGGAGATATCCACCATACTTGCCTACAAGGTAGCAAACGTTACAGGTTGAACGAGGCTATTCCTGAGCCACAGTGTGCATATTAGTTTCTTTTCTCTTGCTGTGTTAAATATCCAACAAAGGAAACCTAAGGGAAGGTTCACCTAGGAGACTCTAGACCCTTCTGAGTTGACTGTCAGTGTGCAGTATCTCAGTGTATCGTCAGCTTTTGCGACTATCAGACGGAAAACTGATGGAAGGGAGGTGATTTTTCCTGCATCAGGGAAGACTTCAGCTGTGGGATATTGCCTCTATGTTATTATCTTTTGAGATATGGCGTCTATGACACGGACACTGATAGGAGGTCTGTGCTGAAGTGTTTCAGTCACTTTTGCTGGATCATAAACTACAACTTACGAGTAACAGACAGGTCTTGTAATTGTGTGATTCCCACAGGCTGAGAAATCCCAGGTCACCACTCAGTTCTTCTGGTCTTTATCATACTGGCAAAAGTCTTCATCTGGTGAATGTGTTCCTCAAGAGAGAAAGGCAGGGAATAGACTCATTCGTGTGTCTGGTCTGGGAGGTCGGATACAGCTGAGGAGTCACCAAGTCACCCCTGGAGCATCTCGTGTTCCTTGTCTAACAGGAGAATCCAGTCAGAGAGGCCTGCTGGATTCTCCCAGGATCGGAATGGTGGCACCACAAGAGAAGCCGGCTCATCTTTCTGAGCCAGAGTTACAGTTACAGAGTTACAGTTTCCACTCATCTGTATGTCACAGGCAAATTCTAGGTTTCAGCAGACAGGATTTGGCCCAGCTCTGGATAAGAAAATGAGAAAGGAACTCACCATCATCTAAAGAAACAAAAATCTCCTCAAATATGGAAGGAAATCCCAAGAACTTTGGAAGATCTTCCCTCTGCAGACACACGTGGGGAGAAACAGCTGGTAATAAGCTTCCCACCCCAAGTTGACTTATAACGGGAGACACAGTAGCAGTGGACTCTGTGGTAAGGCTCTAGTCACTAAATGTGAAGAAAGGCAAAAGAACCCACTTCCCCCTGCAAACACATCCTGTACAGGAGGAAGCCTCTGCCACCCAAGATTCTGAGGTGAGGTGTAGAGCCACTGACACCATTAAACCCCTCTGTGTGATTGAAAACGAACCAATCAAGAGGCTCGTTCCAGTGATGCTCTCAGGAGGTGGGCTCGCCCATGGGTTGATGTAGGAGGGAAAACATCAAAGCTTTTATAGCCAAGGTGGTGGCTCAAGTTAGAAGGGAAGATTTTCATTCTTCTCCAGTACCGCATTTCTGTTGCTTATGAGGCAAATTACTGATGCTAAATTATTTGTTTTTGACGGGCTATTCCAGAGATTTTAAATGTCCAGCTAGGTCTAAAGACTTGTACAGTGGGAAAAAATATATTTAACCTAAGTTCTACAGCTAACATTTCACTATGCTTTCGTGGTGGTGGGGGGATACATTTTGCTATTAATCACAGGTGTTCTTACACACTGACACAGTGGGCTTATTTGAAATGTATATTCCCATGCTAGAACAAGCCACGAAAAGATCCATTCGGAACATCGAGGAACCAAAGGAACCCTAGGGTTTCCTGGCTGCTGTCTCCTGCATTGAGATAATGTCCCTGTGCTTCCAATGCTCACTGAACACCAGGCAGAGTACTGAAAAGAAGTCACATTGAGACACCATCCCATGCAGTGTCCACTCAGGCCAAACAACAATGCCCATGGCTACACTCTAAGGCCAGTGGCTCTGATTTCTAATTTAATCAGTTATTATTTAGGAAATACTAGTTTAGAACAAAACAAAAACCGAGTACAAAATTAATTTTTAAATTAAGAAATGAAGTTCGCCCTATGGAGCAAGCCTGAGTTATAGCCAAATTCTGCCGATGTTCAGTTTCATTTTGGGATGTTCTATGTAGATCCCCATCTAAAGGCAGACTCTTACGTGGTGTAAACATCTCCAGATATTTGTACAAAGGAGATGAGAATCGTGGCTCTTGCGGATAAAGCATTCTAAGGGTTAAATTAATAACAGAAAGGATCAAATCCTCGCTTGAAATATGCTCTATCATGGGGGGTGGAAAGAAGAAAAATGGTGCGTATTCGCATGATTGACAGCCTTTCCAAATAGAAGTGTTGCTATAATTAAGCAGTAATGTATGAGTGAGTGTGCGTTGTGACAAATTGGAAGCTTGGTTGATTAGATTGAGCATATAAGCTGTCAGTGTAATTATCATATTTTAATCATTTTTCTCCATTTTTTTTAACAGCAGCATTGTCTTCATCCTCGTTTGGCGCTTATTAGATTGATGTTCTTGGAGGAATCGTACAGCATAAAACACGTCCTCAAACAGGATGAACTTTAGATAAGGTTGTGGCTATGTCTACAAACATTTATAACCGTCGCTGGTGTGCCTCCACTCGCTTCTCCTGCCGTGTCTCTTGGGTTGAAAAAAAAAAAAGTTTCCCATTCATGATAAGGAGGAGGAAACCTGAGCTCGTGCCCCCGTGAAGCACTGACGGTTTTCAATAAAGTACATCCAAGGCTTATAGAAAGAGATCCTTAGAATGCCATCTATTGGTTTGGTCCTCCTTAGTCACAGATGCTGAATTTGCCAGCCACATGGGAAGGGAATTTGGGGGCAGGTTGAGAGAGGACCTACTTAGCTCAGGACCGCCTGTGTGACCACAGAGGAGGGAATACCAAAGAAAGGGCTGATACTCTCAGGCTCTCAGATTTAAATATAGCACCTGTGCACACAGCTGTGTTTTCGTGGAGAAAGCTGGGCTAGGCTCTAAAGGGTCTTGAGTGTTCATTTCCATCTCTCTGCCTTAGAATTCTAGCCAAGGTGATCCCAGCCCTTCAATCTCCCAACCAGGAAAGAAAGCCCTGATCAGGACATAAGGTCAACGTGTTATCTTCACGAGATGCAGGAGCTAGAGTATTATAAAATAGAGACTTTGGAGTGTGGAAGAACACACACCTAGCTAGATGCTGGAATGATCTCCATTTCTAACTTATAAACCACTTCAGTACTGGGAATGTGGCTTCGTGGTACAGCACGTGGCTCTATCCTCGAGGGCATAAGTTCAAGTCCCGGCACTGAAGAAACACTGTCTAATCCTTGAGAACGGTATGGAAACAGAGATGGCATGGTGGCATATACTTGTGTTCTCAGCCCTAAGAAAGCGGGTCTCGGAGCTCACTGGCTAACCTACTCGGTGAGTTCTGGGCCAATTAGAGACCCCACCTCACAAAACAAAGTGGGGTGATGTTCTGCAAACAACATGTGGCTTCCGTACCCACGCAAGTATCTGCCCCCACAAGAACACACATAAACATACCCATGTAGTAAGTAAATGAATACCTACTGGTTTACGCCCTGAAAAGCCCGCCCCCACCTTACTTGCCCGTGGGGTTTGGGGATGAGGTGATGTGAAATCAGTGGCTCAGACTCGCTCCTGGGAACCCGCTGCGAGCTCATTTATTAATCCTTGGGGGCAGTCCCAAGCAAGCGTGTCTTGCAAGTGGCAGTTCCTGATTGGTTGGCATTGTCTGGGTCATCAATCTTTAGGCTCTCAGGCATCTTCAATTAGGTAATCAGGCAGAAGTTTCCTCCAGGGTTGCGCGGTGGCCCTAATGTTTATGCGGAGGTGGCCACCGCTTTGTCATAATGAGGCCTGCCGTTCGTTCATTCTACAGAACACCACTTCAGATGGTCACACAAAGTCATGTGACTAACCTGCAGGGTGTTCCTCCGGCAGGTCCCCTGGCTCTAGTCCTTTCTGCAGTCTCATGGCATCCCGCTTGTGATCCAGGACCACTCTCGGAATACTGAGAGTGGTGCACTCGCCCACTTAGCTTCTCCTAATTCAACTTCCTAGACTTTGAGGACGGGCTCTCTCTCTGAGTCACTTTGCAGCTCCTCCACGCGGAGTGAAATACTACGGCGACCTTTTTAATTCCCTGGTCTTTTTACAATCTTAGAAATTCAGCATAACAGCAGGACTTTAATCTTCCTCATACGTGTAAGAGACAAAAATAAGTCGGAGGGAGGAGTGACCTCCAAAGTGGCGGGGGTTTCAGAGAGTCCCACTGAAGCTTTGTCACACGCCTCGGCTTCAGTTTCATTCAAGTGAACCGACTTCTGCTGTGCCGGGACCACGTTAACATACCACAGTGTTTATATTCTATATTCCAATTCCTCTCGAAGAATGTAGTGCTGAGTGGTTCCAAATGGCAATTAGTTAAAGGTTTCAAAGTCTTTAGTTTTTCCAATGCGCCTTTGCAATTAATTTCTGTGATTCCAGCCTACAGCTACAGGACGCGTGGAGCCCCAGCAGTCTGTTTACATGAACATCCGAGGAGCCGGGTTCTTGAAATCTAATGAAGTGGTTAGCCAATCCCTTGTGGGTTTGGCAGAGCCTGATCGTTTAGCCAACTGTCACTGTATGTGTTTTTGAGTTCGGGGTCTCAGATGTTGTGTGGTTTGGTTGATGGATGAGATGGCCTGGAGAAAAAGGAGAAAGGGGGAGAACAAAGCAATGTTTGTCACGTAGCCCAGAGTGACAGCGCAGATCGGCGCTCTTGCCTCCCCGGTCCATGCAGCATTGTGACCATGGTGACTGATGAAGAATCCTATCAGTTCTGAGCTGTTCGGGTGTCATACTGACCAGTCCTCCCCAGACTCCTGAGAGCAGCTGAAGTGGTCCACAACCAACACGGGCAACTGCTGCCCCTCCTCCTGTCCTTGCCAAGCTCTGGGCTGGGGGCTGTATCACACTTGTGGTGGGATTTTGCACCCTTTAGTTTTCTGGGTGATCACCTTTCACAAGTGTCTCAGGCTGGGGAGATGGCTCAGGCCATAATTTCCTTACCTTATAAACATGGGGACCCTGTTCAAGCCCCAGAACCCACATTTTTAAAAAAAGCCATGCATGGTGGCGCATATAATCCAAGCAGAGAGCCCGGGGAGGCAGAGAGCGGCCTCAGTGCCAAGTAGCATTGCATACTTGCCATGCTCCAGGTCAAGGAGAATGCGTGGTGTCTCAGGAATGACCCCTGAGGTTGTTCTCTGATCTCTACACGCACCCACATAAAGTAGCACGAATACTTGGTTAATACTGGCTAAAGAGGTGGTTCTCGAGGGTAAGTGTCAGATGTGGAAGGACATGGCTACATCCCCAGAAACCATGTGAGGCCGAGTGCAGTAGCATACCGTAGTTCCAGGCTTCGCATGGAAGGATGAAAGGCCGACAGGACACTCCCTGGACACCTGCAGGCCAGCTAGCCTAGCTTATGCAGTGGCAAATGACAAGAGATCCCCACCTCAGACAAGTGAGAAGACAAAGACCTACGCCCAACATTGCCCTCTGCCCTCCGTGTGTGCGGTGTGGCACAGACACTCCCCTCCCCACATGTGCATAGACAGACAGACAGACACACACAACACACACACACACACACACACGTATCTCACAGTAGCTTGCAAGGTCATAGATAACCCCTGAAATTCAACTTACAAAAATTAAAAGCAATGCATAGTGAACAGAGGCTTTATCATTTATTTGAGGGTTTGAAATTAGAATTATTGATGCATAAAATATCCTTTATAGAAAACGACAGACTTTCTGAAAAATTCTTAATTCAATTACTTATGCCAGATATAATGTAAGACCATAGAGCTAGCAGATTTATAAATATTTTATAAAAATTTGAACTATACAATAACATATTCTCAATCCATGACTTAATTTTTCTTTTTGCCAAGGTGGTTCTTTAAAAAAAAAAACCAAAAACTCCATATCTCTTGAAGGAGCAAGACATACTGAAAAAAAAAATGCTAAAGATGTCATCGTTTGACCTGAGATTGGGAGCCTCAGTCTTCATAAATTTCTTCTATTTTATTGACATTAGAGGATGATTCTGGACATTGTTGCAAGGACTAACCTTTTATTTAAAGAAATAGCTTTTTTTTTCAAATGAACTCATCAACACTTAGTAGAAAGTGAACAGAGTTTACAAATGCACTGATACGGCTGGAGGGGTGGTCCAGTGGTTAAGAGCACTCACTGCTCTGCCAGTAGACGGCAGTTCAAGTCTCAGCAACCAGTCAGGTGGTTCACAACCACCTCTAACTAGACTTCCAGGGAGAGTCAAAGCCTCTGACCTCCACAGGTACCACACACACACACACACACACACACACACGTATACACACACACACACATATACACACACACATAAACACACACACATATACACATACACACACATACACACACACACACACATATACACATACACACACACACACACACACACACACATACACACACATACACACACACACATACACACACACACACACACACACACACATACACACACACACACACATAAACACACACACACCACACACACACATATACACACACACATAAACACACACATACACACACACCACACACACACATACACACAAAACACAGTAAAAATAAAAATAAATAGACGAATGCACAAATTCTCTTACTGTACAGATTTCAGACAATATATTATGGACATTTTGATGGTTTCTTTTTAAACATAGTGTTGATCTTTTTGTATTCTTTAAAAGAATCCTGGTTATTTGTCCTGTATTGGGTATGAGATTCTTACAAATTATTGCATGGCTTTCACCGAACAAGAATCATATATATTTGAAAGTTTTATTATTTACTTATGTGTATCTATCTGCATGTATGAATATTTGCGAATGTGAGAGCCAGCTGAGGCCAAGAGAAGGCATCAGTGTCCCTGGAGCTGGAGGTCTTGGTGGTCTTGACATGGGTGCTGGGAATCAAAGGCATAGCCTCCGGAAGAGCAGAACACATCCAACCGCTGAGCCCTCTCTCCAGCCCCATGCAACAACAAGTTTTCATAAGTTCTGGTTGGAGACATAGTTCATTGTCTACGGAGTATCCGTTCTCCTACGGAATTTGATAGAAAAACGGTTATCAGTTCCCCGTGTCACCTAGAAGTGGGTGATCTTTTTCCTTAGAATACTTCAGATTGGATCTCAATCAGAGTGCTTCTATTCTTAATGATGATTGGCTAATAGGGTGTCATGAGACCCATTCTTGACCAATGAAATATAAAGAGGGGTGTGTGGTTTTGCTCGCGGCTGCATTTTAAGTCTGAGGATGGTTTCATGGCACTTACCAGGTTTGAATCATGGATGCTGAACGAAATAACACGAAGTGCTAAAGGCTTCCTCGTTCTAAAAGGGAATACTTCTTGCTGGACATTGTTGAGTTTGGATGGAGGCGATGTCAGGAACGGTTGCAATCATTTTGCCGTTGGTGTATGTGTGAAGCCTGTCCCCAGAAGAGGAGATCTAGGAGACTCAAGGCAGCAGAGTCCTTGCTTATAGTCCCTGGTCTTCCAAGCTCCCTGAGATGTTTTCCTTGCTTAAGCCATTTTGATTTCAGTGCTTCTGTCACTTTTGGCTGAAATGAACTTCACTGACACACACTGCTGGATATCAAGACTTTCACATTTCTATCAATCTAATAACGTCTGGTTTAATACAGAAATAAGCCAAACACAACGTCCTGGTTTTGATAGACTCCCATCTTGCCTTGCGACTCTGTCAAGGCAAGATTGACTACGTTGTTACAGCCACCAGGGACTCACAAAACCACGTTTGATTTTTCTTTTTTTCTTTCTTTTTGTCTTTTTGTTTAAAGATTCTGTTTTTGTTTTTGTTTTTAATTACATGCGTCAGTGTGTGGGTCTGCGCATGTGAGTACAGGTGCCTTCAAAGGCCAGAAGAGGGCATCAGATTCCGCTGGAGCTGGAGTCGCAGGTCTCGGAAGTGAGCGCTGGGAGCTGAACTCTTATCCTCCGCAAGAATAGTGTGAGTTCCTGGTCAGTGAGCCATCTCTCCAACCCCACAAACACAACTCCAGGATTTATTATTTCTCTTCTTTTCTTCCCACATAGCTGAAGGTGACCTTGAACTTTGGTTCCTATCTTCAACTTCCAAGTGCTAGACTCATAGGCACATACAAACACGCTAGGGTTATGCAGTTCTGGGGCTCAAACTGAACCCTCTGAAGCGGTTTACAGCAACATCCAGTTTTTTGAGTAGAGGATGAGAGAGAAGGATGTCACATGGTACACCACCATTAGAGTCGGCATGGCGTGGACGTGCCTCTACTCCGGCCCAGATCTCACTATGATTCCTTTTGATCTTGCACTTCCTATTCAGGCACTGTACTTAGCATGTGTTACGAACATAATGTGTTTAATTATCTGTCTCTCCCTTCTGAGTGTGCGCACATGAAAGCAGGGGTTGTTTCTGTCTAGAGCACTTAGCAGAACAAATGAGCGATGCTGGCAGTGTTGTATTTAGAGGGGGAAAATAATTGTGTGTATGAACATGTTAGAGGAGTAATTAGGGAGGCATTGTCTTGTTTTTGAGTTCCTAGAGTAAAACTAAGATCTGTGGCTGAATCAACAAGTCATGTTTTATCATTATAAAAAAAAGAGAGAGAGAGATTTCAAAATTGCATCTGACCAGCCCTAACTCATGCCCCTCCATGGGTCTTCTGCCATGAAAATAGAAGCAGAAGCTCTGTGGGTCTCTCCCAAGGACGTTACTCTGCAGACCCATGTCTTTGGTGGACATTAAGGCTAAAGAGACTCTTTGTCCCCTTCTGTCACTATGAAGCCAATCCCTGACAGATTCTGATTCTAAATAGGGTAGGTAAGGGAACAGGGATAACAACTACAAAGGGAGAGAAAGGTTTTTTTCCCCTCATGGAACAAGGATTCTAGTGAGAAAAAAAAAAAACTCTCAAGCAAGTAGAGAATAAACAAAGCGATTTCAGGTAGCAGTAAGTATTATAAAACAAATAAGTTACTCTCCAGAGAAGGACTGGTGTTGGGTCCAAATGAGGTTGGATGAACAGGCAAAGGGGAAACAAACATTTTTAATCTTCGTATCATTAAACATCCGGGAACTATTTCCTACTGGTGGTTGAAAAGTTAGCATTGTCTCTGCAAATCCTGGTTTTGAACGTTGTACTGAGGTCAGAGAGGGAAGGCGCACATGCCAGTCGGAGGAGTTACAGCCATTTTGGGGAAGACAACTATGCAATTAGCAAATAGTGATGTAGAAAATGAGAGGCTAGAGGTAAATATTATAGGACATAACAGGAGGGGGCAACAGCATGGTTAGGGGTGAGCAGGGAGGATGGGATTGAGAGAACTGTAAAAATGTGTCACTTTACAGAAAGATCATCAGAAAACCAAATGTTCAAGATTATTGTTAACACGATAATGGGATGGCCGTTATAGGTCCCCATATTTGATCTGCTACAAATTTCTGACATGCTTCTGTATGTACAATGTATCATTGCAAGCTCAGGGCCCATTAATACGAGCACATGGCTCAGCAGCAGATGGCCTCTCTCTGTACAGACATTATCAGTGCAGATATTAGCTGCTTATACGCTACCCATTCCGTGTAGCTATGTTCAGAGCATGGACCCCTAGGGTTGCTTAATTGTAAAGGTTTGTATTATGTGAGTCTCTCTCTCTCTCTCTCTTCTCTCTCTCTCTCTCTCTCTCTCTCTCTCTCTCTCTCTCTCTCTCTCTCTCTCTCTCTCTCTCTCTCTCTCTTCTCTCTCTCTCTCTCTCTCTCTCTCTCTCTCTCTCTCTCTCTCTCTCTCTCTCTCTCTCTCTCTCCTTCCAACCATCACACAGTTCTTCAGACTGCACATCAGGGTGCACATTGCAATAACTATTTCTATGAATACACTGCAACCCTTTTTCCTCCCTCCCTCCCTCCCTTTCCCTCCCCCTCTTTCCCTCCCTCCCTCCCACCCTCTCTCCCTCCCTCCCTCCTTCCGTCCCCCTCCCTTCCCCCTTTCTCTCTCTCTATATATATTGAAACTGTCAAAGTGTGTTCTGCCCACTTCCCCATGCTGGAGATCAAACCCATAGCCTCATGGATGTGTCCTACTGCTGAGCTGTATATATTCTTAGCATAAGCATTCTTTTGGGAAGAAGTGACTGATATTGGAGGGGAGAAAACAGGAAGCATTTTACTTTCATCATCTACTTATTTCTTTTAAACAATAGATATTGACAGGAAGCTGTGCAGCAGACACAGAGAGGCAGGTAACCACGTTGTCCCCTTTTCCTTGGATATTGCAAATAGCGAAGGGTTCCCTCGGGGTGAGCCAGGATGTTATAAGGGCCAAGCGTGGGAGCGCCATCTAAGAAGTCCTTATATGCCAGAATTAAAATGTGCTTATTTTAAGAGAAAAAACCTAGGTGATTTACTTGAGGAAAACGAACATCTACATTAAGAGACACAGAATGCTAATAGCCCTCTAAGCTGCACTGACCCTGGCTTGTGTTACTAACTCATCAATCTTGGCCAAGAAATGATTCTCTCCAAAGCAACTGGTATTTTGAAACACAGAGCAATCGCATAAAAGTTTATTTAGAAAAAGAAAATGTTGCTAAAGGAGAAAAAAATCTATTATTATTATTATTATTATTATTATTATTATTATTATTATTATTATTATTATTGTCATTCCCGAAATAATATGACTCAAGAGCATAGCACAAAAAGGCCCGTTTGGCTTGTGGGAATTTCAGTTTGTCATGAACAAATTATTAGATGTCACTCTGTGCGAGGACTACCAGGAGCCCTGGGCATTTGGAATGCCCTTCACAGAGCATCAGGGACCTGCCTCCACCATACGCTGCTGTATGAGAGGTATCAGTGAGAGCCCTGGCCATGGGCCCTACATTACAGCACAGCTCATGCCCTGGTTCAGTCTGAAGCTCTTAGGAAACAAGGAACAACCAGATGTTGATGTATTGCACATCTGGCACTGCAGAGGGAGTTTTGAGATGAGGGAGACAGGAGCCATTTTTCTGATCAGTGCTATTTTCTTCCGGGCTCTGTGCTGGACGGTGGATGGAGATCTCAAACAGCCCCAAACAGAAACAAACGAGTGCCAGGATTCTGCCTGTGTCAGTGAACAAGCTGGGAATTCAAAGCAATTGACAGGATGCATTTCAAAAATTGTCAACAATTTCCACACTGTTTGGTCAAATCTTATAAGGAACATAAATTATGCAACAGCCTTCCCCTCGGGCTACCTCACTGTACAGGGAAAATGTAGAAGACGACATGAGACTTTGCAGACATCCTTAGTTTTATATTTTGAAATTTAGGGGCTAAGGAAAACACCAAAGTGTTGTTGTTGTTGTTGTTGTTGTTGTTGTTATTATTATTATTATTATTATTATTATTATTATTATTATTATTATATAGTGGTATTTTAAAGAACTATTTGAGGAACTTGATAAGATAAGATGAATGATCTGAGGAAAGCATTATCTAACACAACAGTGTTGCTAATTTTTAAAGGATCGTGACTAGAACCAACCACTGTATCTCTTAAACAGCCTTATTTCAGCTAATATGGGCCAACCCCATTGCAGCCTACAGTCAGTCAGTTTGCAGTAAATGTGAAATTACTTCAGATCATTTTAATAAAAACAATACTCAAGATTGAGGGGGTAATTATTTATTATTAGTTTTGTTCTATAAACTATTTTAATATGTATAAGGAACCAGAATTGTCTTTGATTTAAGGCTTGAAGTATTTTCTCTTCTTCTTCTTCTTCTTCTTCTTCTTCTTCTTCTTCTTCTTCTTCTTCTTCTTCTTCTTCTTCTTCTTCTTCTTCTTCTTCTTCTTCTTCTTCTTCTTCTTCTCCTCCTCCTTCTTCTCCTCCTCCTCTCCTTCTTCCTCCCCCTCCCTCCTCCCCTCCTCCTCCTCTTCCTCCTCTTTCTCCTCCTCCTCCCCCTCCTCCTCCTCTTCCTCCTCTTCCTCCCTCCTCCTCCTTTCTCTCTCTCTCCTCTCTCTCTCTCTCTCTCTCTCTCTCTCACAAAAACAATTTTAAATCTCTTGGTATGATTTTTATTTTTAAAATTTGTTTATTGGGAAGGCTTGAGACAGATCGATTTCACTCCCAAAAGTCTAATATAAAGCTCATTCTCTGTGGGTTGATTTTATCAACAGTAAACTATTTCTGACTGCATATTCATTATCATTTAAAATATTTCCTCTCATTTTAAATCTCTTTAAAAATACCTCGAACATAGACAAATTTTAGGAAATATTACCACGAAAGCTTCCTCAAAGTAAACTCGCTAGGAAGAGATGCGTATGACCAGTAAACTTTCTGTAACATGGTGAATTAAAGACAGACAAACAGAATGTCTTCGGGCTTTAACCTGGTCTTTTATTTTATTTAGGAAGGCACCTTGAAATCGCGTTCTTTTAGGCCACTTCTCCCTTTGGCCACCAGATGTCAGACTTTCATTGTAAATTTGAATTTCTTCCCTCTGCCGCAGATGCCTTTATCTTTTTATTTGTAAATGTTGGTTATTCTGGAAATATTTCTCCTCAGTTCCGGCCCACAACTTGAGAACTTGACTTTAAAAATGAAAATAAAGCCACTCATTTGAGCTGTTTTACGCACGCAGGTGCAGCTTCTGTTGGAGCATTCTGGTTCCAGTTTATTCTTGACTTGAATTTTATATTTAAGGTTTCTTTATATTTATGATATACACCAGTAACTGTTTCCTTTAAAAAATTAGCATGTATTTATGTCCCAAAATATGACTGTATCTTAAGCAAAATATAGGAAATATGGGTCACTTATTTTAAGAACATTGAACACAGTTTTTTTTTTTTTCATTCTTATAAAATGAAAACCGGGTGGGTAAGCATTGCGTTTTTAATATAAAACCCGTCACACGGATGTTCTTTCCTCACTAACATCTGCAACACTCGTGCAACATTTTCTAGCGTTCTCATTTGATAAATAAGCATCATTTAATTCACTCTTTGAATTTTATTTGGGAAAAAGTAAACATCAGGTTGTGTTGCTTTGTGTAGGCTATGATCCAAATGCATACATGTTATTAAAATATAAATTCATCCTTCATTTCTCTCTCGCATGTCTTTAAAGATTATGCCTTTTGCTTCTGTGTTCAACTCCTGAAATGCACTGATCAAAACAGAGCCTAAGACATGGCTTCTTACAAAGGCCAGGAACTGTCCTGTGGCACTGCCTTTGTGTGCACTGAGATTTTCATGCTTTCGTACTTAATAATGTGGTTCTATGTGAACGTCCAATGACATCATGAAGGATGTCATTGGAGCAAGACAAACCCAGCAAGGACTATTTTCTCTTTGAATTACTTAAAAGGTAATTTTAAAAAGGATTAAGCCTTTGCCACATGGATTGTGTGTTTTAGTATTATTCATAATGGTAAATTGTAAAGTTACCGACCAGTCACAGAGTTAAGAAGTAAGGAACATGAAGAAGACAGGGCTATGCTCTGTGGGGAACCCTCATTTAGACCTCTCTCCCCACCCTGTGTCTCTGGCTGTGAAGGAAAAGAACAGAACTGCAATTGCTTTCTGTCTTCAGTCCTAAAACTTTATTTCTTATTATTCTTCCGGGTTGAAAACTGTCAGATTCTGAACTCGCTAAGACTAGCTTTGATGGCTCTGATTTCATTTGTGAAGCTATTTGGTTAGTGTTCATGTTAAAGAGTTTTATAGACTAACAATATAAACAAGGACTTTGTTATTTCATACACAGTCATCCGTACATTTCACACAACTTTCCCAGTGTGCTCTGGGGCTCTTTCTGATGGACATTTTGTAGTTGGCTTTTCTTTTATAGTTACAAAGTATCTTTCTTTTAAAAACAATCTATATTCCAGGTGACCTCTTAAAGAATCTGTACGTGTGTCTTAGTAAGCAAATAAAACTGAGCCTTCACTTGCTAATGGGGACTCCACCTTCACTACGGGAACCATCCAAAAACTCGCATGCTTGTTAAAGGAACATTTTGTAATCTAAGGTATGGTTTCCTGTGATTTACCAGGGGCTCTGATGGTTACAGTGTTCAATCCATACTGTACAACACATGGGTGTTATTAGAGTTACAGAAAGGCTTGTTATCTGGTATGAAGTAGACTTGCAGAGAGAGAGAGAGAGAGACAGAGACAGAGACAGAGACAGAGACACAGAGAGAAGCCCCACCCCATTTCAGATTTTTGAAACACATGAAAGATCTAGGTCATATAATGGATAAGAATCCTGTTACTTTTCCAAAGAGACTTAAAGGGCTGCCCTGAAAATAAGAAATTACGAAACGCATCCCATTTTGAGCAATATTTGCACAGCTAAGAATAAAATCATTTCTGCTCTGTTACCTCTCGTACCCACTTTCCATGTATAATTCCACGGCAGTGAAATAACAAAAGTAATGTTGAGCTGTAAGCTCTGACACCTGAAGCTACCGCCATGAAGCTCTCCACTGTGGACCCAAATAGAAGCGACCTGGCATAGAGCACACTTGCTGTGTGCTGTGACATTCTTGCCTTTAAAGGTACATGCAACACCAGTTCTATCAAAAAAAAAAAGCCATTCTGAAATGGAAAAACCACATCACTGAGAGGAAGATAATCGACATTCAGAGGAAACTCTGAATTTTTGGAAGTTTAGATACAATGTAAGTGGATCCGAAAGAGAGTTTCTTTTTGTTTTTTTGTTTGTTTGTTTGTTGTTTTTTTTTTTTTCTGTCTTAGTATTTTGGACCCTTGGGAAGATGGAAACTGCTGTTTCTTTCTCCAGGGTGTAGAAGAACTTTTACTTTACAAATCACTTAACAGCTATTTAAAAAGAAAGCTGTGGTTTACCTCTTCTGCCTATGTTCTTTTTACAATTGTTGCAAAGATTTTTTTTTTAAAGCAATTCTTGGTTGTGAACTTGATCATTTTGACCATGGCAGAAAAAGATGCTTTCTGAAGGAAAAAAAATCAAAAAACAAAAAACAAAAAAAAGAATACTTTGTCAAGAGGCATTTTTCGAATGCCTTTGAAAGCGGCATGAAATAAATACAGGAAAATTTAGCTGCACCCACTGAAGCCTCCCTGCTTATGAAACATAACTCATTAAGCTAATATGTCATTCCCGACTTCCCAGGGCTCAGCTCCGGGAGGGTGTTTCTCTGGAGGGAAAAAGAAACTTTGAGCTTTCCTGTCAACTTGATCTGGCCGATGGGAGTCTTGATCTCCCCGTCCTAATATCTTCAAGTGCTGGGAAATCTAATTCATTAACTTTTCCAAATGGTTTTAAAAGTTTTCTTTCATCAGGGACCATTTCGACCTTCCTTACCCATCTGAGTTTAGAGATCAGAAATACAAACGGTGGTGGCTCAGAGCCATCAGTCAGTGCCAGGAAACCTGCCTATGCCACAATATGCTGGACAGGCAAACTATATTTGGACAAAAAAAAAATTAAAAAACAACCCTTATTTTAAATGAAATCTTGGGAAGCTGTGAAGACAAGCATTTTAAGATCATAGTGACACAATTTCACTGTTTATATTCTAAAAATGAAGCACAAAAGAATATTTTGAAATGTGCTCACTGCACAATATATTTTAAAATGTCCTCAGAAAAAGGACCTATCTTTCATCGTTCATTTATGTGCTTAACTGAAGTACTAAAAGCTCACCAAAATCCTGTGAAACGAGCACACCTCAGCATAGGATGATTGGTTTCCTCAAGCTACTTCAAAACTACGGGAGAGATCTTTAAAAAAAAATGTATTTGTTTGGACAAAAATGAATAAAATTTACATGTGTTTTTTTACTGGATGAATTCATTAATATTGAGAATATTGCTGTAGAACATATTACAGATAGCCTAAAGGACAGTGATCGTTAGCCAAAACTGACTTTTAAATGACAACTTTATTTACAATATATAAACGTTTATAGCCATTTGTTACAACAGAATTGTTTTATGAGTCAGTATAAAATACCGTGTTCATAAAAACAGAGTGTGTTCTTCAGTGCAAATTTAGAATACACTGGAGTTTTTAGTATATAGTAAATAGTTTAGACATCTGTTAAACATCGAGGCAGATGAAGAGTTAATTTTAAGGTTATCTGTGCTCGTAGATGCTGACACTGAATTCTGTAGACTTAGAATCTACATTTTCTTATGTTTTCACAGAACTGTATTATACCCACCAAAGGGGAGAGATGAACAAATTAGAAATATTTCAAATATATATTTTTTAAAGAACCAAACCATTGCTCTTTCTTTCTCGTAGTCAAATGTGACTTCGTTAAGATGGGACAAATTTGTAAATCTCCACGGTTGACAGCTTTAAAAGAAAAAAATTAACTCTAAAATCAATTTTGGATGACAGCATTGGTGAGGATCATCATAAAAACCTGTCAGACACTTAAAACCTGGACGACCACAGGCGATGATACGAGAAGATAGGTTTCTTAGAAACCTCACCTGTTCTATTAGCTCTGTCTGTACCTTTTGACACTTAGAGGTCAGGCATAATAAACTTCACTACGTTACACACTTTCTGAAATTATAAATCTCACAAAGCTCCTTCAACAAACAGACGCTGCAAACTACGCCTAAGCATGGGATGCCTTTAGGAGCAACGCAAGAACGCATCACAGCTCCTCTTGCAAGTTTTGCCTGACAGTAAGCTTACCAATGAGTAATGAAAAATGTATCTTTCATTCCATGGGTGTATTTTCATTGGGTGCTCGAAACAGACAGCATCTATACATAGATGCATGCTAGCCTTGTAGGAAAAAAAAAATTTCCCCTTTCAGGAAGTCCCAGGATCCTGACATCTAGGCTTCTATTATTCCTATTTGTGAATAATTGATAAACACGTGGAGGGCACACCACTTGGGATGAATACCCACTCTCCCAATCCTGGTTTGGCTTCTCCCTGCCCTCCAGTCCCCTTCGTGGCTGAAATGACCCATTCTTTTATTTTCTCAACCATCTCTCGCCTGACCAAAGAACCAACATGGCTAAGTTACCAACCCAGAAATATTTTTATAGTCAGTTTACAAGAATATTAAGTTTTAGAGGTGTTAACTGTGACAGTCCACTCTGACATCATTACAGTTATTTCTTATTCAAGACGTCTCTCTCTCTCTCTCTCTCTCTCTCTCTCTCTCTCTCACACACACACACACACACACACACACACACACACACGGGGGTGGAGGGTGGGGCATCAGACCTTGAACCCTTCAAAGGACAACTTCAAAATCACCTTCTGTACCTGCAAACATTAACTTTAATCTTTAAAACCGGGTGCTTTCTGGTGAATGCACTGTGTGTTAAAAATGGTTTCTTTGCACTCTGTCAACAAACAAAAATTGTTTCAAAGCTCTCTAAGCATGCTTTGGGACCTGCGTGCTTCCTTCCTCACTCACAACTGAACGTTTTGATAACTTTCAAGTCCAGCACGCTTCGTTTTAATACCCATCTCTTGAACAGAATTTTAAAGAAAAATAATATGTGGATAGTCACCCCTAAAGACGGTTTAAATTTTTTTCTCATTTGCATAGCAAGATTTAATTTCCATCCCTTAAATATGACGAATTGCTGAGATTTTCTTCAGTTAATGCCTTTAACAGCTCCCAATAAACTTCATTAATCAGGCAAGCTCAGGCCCAATGTGTAGCCTAGAAACAGCTAATTTGCTTGATGAGACCCCGACTTTAGTGAATAAACAGGTGTATAATCTGAGGGCTTTATGGCCTTAATTACAGTCTAATCAGTTCAGCGGTTGGCGGGCAAAAAAGAAAGAAACGGGGATGGGGGAGTCTCTTTTTCTAAAAGGAGGCAGCCGCACCCTTCCTTATACTGGGCTACGGTCCTCCACGCCTTCCCTTCTTCGTGTTTCCTGCCTTCCTCTCTGCGTTCTGTCTTTCACCAAGGCCTTCCTCTCTGTGGTCCCTGCTGCAGCCGCTTCACGTGCTCCCCCGCAAAGCCGAGCTGGCTTCCCCATCTCTGGCAGAGCCACCTCCTCGGATGCTGATGTCTTCCGGGGCTGCAGGGTCACTTTGCTCCCGGCCTCCTCAACTGCTCGCCTCCCGCCCCCACCTCCCCTCCCCAGCTGAGCACCCTCCCTGTCACCCGTGGGCCGCCTACAAAATCACTTCAAGGGCAGTGGAACTTAGAAGGACGAGACAAAGCTTGGGCATATGGTCCAATCCCCAGATGTTGCCTTTCTTCTTCCCAGGCCCACCTCCCCCTTGCCTGCTGCTGGTGCAGCCTCGCGCCCCAATGGCCAAGTTCACCGCCGGGGAGAAGTGGCTTCATTCTGGTTAAGTCTTTTGTTTTTCCGGCCTCCCGTCCTAGCTGATTAGCACCGCCAAGGAGAGATTTCCCTGAGCCGAGGGACTGGTGTTTTAATTTTGCAAGAAAGGGTCCTCTTGTCCGTGAACAGGAGGACGTGGGGTGCAGAGGAGGGACGCTGAAAGACGAGGTGCTGTGCCAGAGTGACCCGGGCCCTGGCCACCCCTAGCTGTTGTTCCCCAGGCCCTGGCACCTCCCCTGTCCCCGCAGGAGGGCGCGGATGTGGGTGGGTTGTACTCTCCGGCTACAGATTACAAGTCACCCCAAAGGAAAAACGGAACTGGTCTCAGATCAGCATCTTGGGGATACCTGCTCCCGCTCACCCGGGTGCGTCCTGGCACCTCTGGGCCCCGCCTGCAAGTGTTCTTCGACTGTTAGGTGACCCCAGTTTGGGCAGGCAGGAACTTCGCGCCTTGGATGGAAGTGGCAGTCCTGTGAGCCGCGCTCTGGGTCATCCTGAGAAAGAGCTGGGCAGGCAGCAACCTAGTGTACCCAGGACCCAGCCGGAGCAACCGGACCCTACTGGGCTCCCCTATTTCTGCCACCAGACACCCACCCCAAACCCCTTGCGGTCAGCGGGTAACCCCTTGGTGAGCCCAAATGCTTTTGGCAGACAGTCACGCACACGCGGCCACCCACCGCAGCTCTGGGTTGAAGGAACTGTTGCCTAAACACAGGCTGGCCGGCAGCTGGCTATTCCACTGCCAAGCCTCCACCCTCTTAGCCATGATGGATCCGTGAGCTCCTAGAGCCAGCGCTCCCCACCCCCACCCTGCCTTCTTCCTCAGCTGCCTTGATCTCAGCAGAACCACCCAACTTTCTTGGAGACCGGTCAACAAAAGCGTGGGGAGCGTGTGTCTTCCGCAGGCAAACAATGAAATAAGCGAGAGAAGACAGTCTGCATACACCCTACCCTGCCCATGAAGAAGCCACCGTGCACAAGCGGCAGGACTCAAATTATCTTGCCTGTTTTTATTTGTTTACATTGAAGGGTGGTGAAAAGAAATTATACAGCCCAGGAAAAATAAAAAGGCAGCCGCAGTCTCTTCCTCTCGTTTTTTCCTTTTCTGAGCATGTCTGAATGTCCTCTGTGAAGCCGCGGACAGTTCAAACTAAAATGCAAATTCTAACCCAAGAAAGTGAGATTGCACATTCAGACATTTTGCTACTGTGCCCCACTCCCCACCTCACCCCCCAATCTCGGTGATGAGCCGCTGGGAATGCTTCCTGTTTTATTTTGGTTTGATCTCCAATGTTCAGACAGCTAATATTAGTATCTTTTTTTAAAAAAATTATTTAGTCATCTTAGAAACCTAAGCTTAAAGTATATAAACCAGGCACACAATAAAATCCGCTAGGAAATATTCTATTCCGTTTGAAATAGAAAGCAGAGTCCTATGCCAAACGACCAAATCAAAGAAAATATTGTCTGCTGTGGAAAAGACACTTCACGCTGTATTTTCACCCTACATATTTTCAGTAAGTGGTTGAATTAGCAGGAAACTGTTTAAACTGTCCATGCTACACTTGCAACTTCTTCAAAAACAGATCATGGCAATAAGCTAACCCATTTAATCATCCAATCTGTCATATTAAATCAAAGGTTTTGAGAGGACCAACAGGAATTAAAAAAATGTATATGTGGCTTTTTCCTTTCTTTCTTAAATTTAGATTTCATAGTCTTTTTGGACAAAAGCTGGCCCCTCGACCTTTTGTTCTTCTTCTTTTTTTCTTTCTTTCATGAGATCATAAAAGAAGGAATGTATTGCGGCTGGGTGAGTGAGACATTTCCTGAAGACCGGCCACGCCGGCATCTTCTCCTTATCTAAACTAAATTACAGCTTAATAATATCCAGCCTTGCTGCCTGGGTGCTCCCACACACCTGAGTGGCCAGGGCATCTTCCTGCCTAATTTCTCTTTTGTATTATGTCTTGGTAATGAAAATACATTATTATTTCTTTTTTAAAAATCCCTCTTCGCCCCCTCCCGTGTCCGAGTTCTGAAAATTCTCAAACCAGCCCCGAGAAATACAAATGCACAAAGCGACAGGCGAAGCAGGCCCTGTGTTCAGCACTCAATCATTCCCTGTCACAGGTGCAGCCACTAAGCATTACCCCGCCATGATTGATAGAGTGGGTTTGTGCAGACTGGGGGAGCCGAGGAGGCTCAGATGGGGTCCTGTCATTTGGGCTCCATTTCATGCTACCTGTAGGGAAAAGCAAATTCTTGGTAGGGATTGGCTGTTTAGTGAGTTTTAAGTTTTACTTCCTGATATATAATAAAAAAAGGTCATATTCCCTAAAAAGCAAAGTATAGCTTTAAGGTTGATCTTAGCATAAACTTCATGCTGGGGGGTGGGGTGGGGAAACAAAAGGGGTAATCATAACCCAATAGACCTTGTTACATATAGCCTGGTGTGTTACAGAATGTACCTACAGCCACACGTCTTATAACTGTGTTACTAATTGCCGTTTCTTAAATCCTAGTGGATCAACAGAAAAATAAATAAATGATGGTCACTTGAACTCGATAACTGTATCGGAAGACCAAACAGAGGAGTTAATGTTGTTATGAATTAATTTACTAGAAGATGGATTATGGTATTATATTCCATTCGGTAATAAACAGAATCCTTGACTAACATCCAGTTTCAGGATTGCATAAAAATGCAAGACGAACAACAGAACCTTCGTCATCTTACGCGTGGCTGTCCCTCACTTTCGCTGGGGTGAGGGCTTTCCTGTGTTTTCTTTCGCTGTGATCAGCCAAGATCTTAACTTAATTAATGTAAGATCAAGGCTGACAACCATCACACTCCTGTTATACAGTGCTCCAGGTCCTTCATTCCTGTTTGAAATGGCTAAAGGCAAAATGATTTGCATAAGGAGATCTCAGATTTTAAAATGTAAAACTTCTTTCAGTGGGATTATTAAGTGGCTTTCAACGATGCCCGCAGATGTTCAGGCACCCACTGCAAGGCTTTAATACTGTTCTTGTGGGTTTCTTTTTTAATATACACAGTCTAATCGATTGTTTAAAATGATAGAACTGGGGAATTAAATGACTTTTTAAGTGTTCCATTTTTGACAGCAGAACGTTCTTTTATATCAATACATCTCATTTTATAACTGCAGCAAACAACATTGTTTTTGCTGAAAATTTTTGCTAAGAGATTATGCTCCCAAAATGTGCATTTTAAGAAGCTGACAAATTATATCCAAATAAAAGCAGGGCCAAGCACTATAGTTCCTAAATCTCTTGCTGGAAAAGGGACGATGCTTAGAAGGATTTTTTATTTTATTCTATTTTTTTAATTTTCCCTGTGATTGAGAGAATCTAGCAAGCTCAACAGTTAAAAAAAATCTGATGGCTCAAATTATCCCTCATTTGGGGTAAAGGTTTACATAAGAAACATTTATAAAAATGCACTTAATGGACACTGATGGTGATTATATAGAAAGTTTCACCGTTTACAAACAGGATTAAAAGGAGGGAGGATATAACAGTACACAGATGCTTCTCAGTAAGCCCTCCACGTTTAGGACGTTCTTGGAAATTGCTGCATGAAGTAGCCAGCAAGTGCCTACGCCAATGGGAGCTGCAGAAACAGCGTGTGTGAGCTGAAACACCGTCCACCATGACAGTTTTAAATGTTGATGGAAGAGCTTTATTTTCATAACTTTTAAAAAGCAAGGCCTTAAATATTCTGATGGTTCTTAATTATTTTAGCTGTTGGGAAAGTGTACTGTCACAAAGACAGTGTTAAAGCACACGGCACTTTATTGCAATTAGTGTCCGGCTGTTCTGGGTTCATAGTTAACCCTGTCCGTTTTGTTTTATGTTAACCATCAAGCAAGGATCGTAGTTATGAAGTATTCATGATACAGAACATTCCCTCCAGTGCTTGATTCATCATCAGATGGAAATTGTCCTCAGAACAACGGAACCACGGTGTCTGTGGTTACAGAAGAATCTATGTGCCCACAGTGCAGGACTGGCTGGTCTCTTGAAAGTCAGCGCTTTCTGGTTTATACTGAACCACACTCACCTCACTAAAATAACCCAAACCCATCGCCAGTTAAATGAAACAGAAACGTCCCGAGATGTCAGAAGAAAATCTGATCGGCCCTAGGTGCAAACCCACGCCTGTCTTCTCCGTGTTAGGTAGTTACAATTTTGTCTAAATATTGATGTAGGTTGTAGTGTAGCTTGGCAGAGAAGTGCTTGCCCAGCATGTTCAACAACCTCAATTCAGACCCCCAGCACCATCATAAATAAATATTGGTGCATGATTCAAAATTGACTGAGAGGGCAAGTAAGATATCGTACAGGAACAAGCTGACCTCTTTGGCATATATTCTCCCAAATATATTATGCTAAGTAGTAGACCCGAGGCTGCCAGTGTGGCCACTAGGTGAATTTGTTAAAGACCCAAGTGCCGAAGCAGAACAAGCATTTTCCCCTCTCTGCAGCTTCTGGCCACTTCTGAAGGACTGAAAGTGGACTGAAGGGCTGATATTTCAATAACTGGTGATATTGCTTGGTCAATAAAAACAGCGAACCCCTTCTGTCTTCCAAATAAAAGTGTGCCCTTATAAATATACATGTTCACACACAATGGGACTTTTGAAAGAACAGTGTCCTGATACAAGGGGCGGGAGGGAGGAAAGAGAAGCAGTGTAAGGAAATTTAAAAAGCCGTGATTTAAATTATATCTCAAGCAAGGTGAGTGATGCCATCTCTCTCGCTTGGTTACACTTTTGGAGGACCGCAGACACTGACTGTCATGTTCAGCATTCTCAGGTTCAAAGCAGCATGAGACCTATCCACCGTTTCTCCAAGAGACTCCAGGGAGACAATGGGACAGTTATCTAAGCAGAAGACAGCATCATGGAGTTTGAGTTCTCTGCTGGGGACAGGAATCCCTCCCTACACTCTCTCTTTTCCTCCAGTAGACCTTAGTAGAGTTAACTCTTTAAGAAGTATAGTTATTTGAGGATCTCGAACATGCATATGGTCACATTCTGCATTCCTTTATTTCCCTCCCATTTCTCCTCACATCCACACACGCCTTTCCCCCTTCCAACGTCATGTCTTCATCTTTTAAAAAACAACCTACACAGTCCAGTGTTTGCCCCTCATGTAGCCATCCACTGGGCTTAGCAGACTGCCAGGGGAACACACGCTTAAAGAAAATCCTCTCCCTGCTGGAGACTATCAACAGTCAGCAACTGCTCAGCTAGGGACGGAGGCTTGTGAGTCTGTCGCCCCTCCGTCCGAGAATGCCGACTGCTTTGGTCCTGTGCAAGCTTTTGTGTTGGAGTTCACAGGTGCACTGTCCTGTCATGTTTTGTTCCAGTCCTCCATAAAACTCTGACTCTGACAGTATTTCTTTTCCTTCAATAATGTCCCTTCCGTGGGCCTTGAGGGAAGAGAGTGCAACATAGGCGGCCTGTGTGTAACTGGAAGTGGGGGTACTATTTTTGTTTATTGTCTTACAACCTTAATTTTTCTTTTAGAATTCCATACATGTATACAATGATATATCTACCCCCTATTTTTCTCCTGCAACTTGCCTGGGTCTCTCTACTCCTCCTACGTCTACCTCCTAACTTCATATTCTCTCTCTTTATTTTTTCTTTCTTCTTTTTTAAAAGTAACCCATTAAAGTCCATTTGGCACTGCCCATAAGAGTATGGGTGTCGGGTGATCCGCATGGTACCTGACGGTGACAATACTCCCAAAGAAGAATGATTCTCTCTCCCTTAGTATTAATCAACTGCCAATAGCTTCTCAGGTAATTCTGGGCTTCAGTTTCTCCCCTATCTGTGGGAGAATTTGTCTGGCTTGAACCTGTGCCTCATGCAGGCAACTTTAGCAGTTGTGGGTTCACGAGTCCGTGTTAGACCCAAAAGACACGACACAGCACTTTCCCACGTCCTCTGACTCTGAACCCTCTGCCCCCTTTTCTGAGATGTTCTGAGTACTGGCATGTATCTCTGAGTACTGGCATGTATCTTCAGCTAGAATTTCCTCATTGAAAAATGTCATGTACATAGTATTTATTAAAGTAGACTCACAAGTGACTTATTACTAGTGATAATCATGTTTATGTGTATGTGAGCGTGTGTGCATGTGTGTGAACATGTGTGTGTTTGCATGTGTGCGAACATGTGTGTATGTGTCTATGTGTGTGCATATGTATGTGCATGTGTGTATGTGCCTGTGTGTGTGTGTGTGTGTGTGTGTGTGTGTGTGTGTGTGTGTGTGTGCGTGTGTAGCTCTCCATTGACAACAATATAGAAAGGACTTGGGTGTCTCTCTAAGAAAAAGATAAATGACACATAGGCAATGAGAGCTCAGGTGACCATTCAGTCCAACAGGTGAACGTACATGTAGTCTTATTGTTGTTCCTTTAGCTAAAAAGTATCTACAAAAATTATTGGAGTTACTATCATAGACCACGAAAACAAATTGGGTGTATCTAGGCTGAGACTTGATTTTGCAATTGTACAGGTGAAACTTTGTTGTCTCAGTCACAACCTGGCTTGGGGTTAAAGACAAAACAAAGAAACAAAAGCATGAGCAAGCATCCTACTGTTCAGGAGATCTGGGGAGACCCGTTCAGAGCTGTGCTGCTGTAAGGGTGGACCGTGTGTGGGCAGCCTCTGCAACAGCTCACCTCAGGACACTAGCCCACACTCACAGGACTGGGAATCTACATGTTCATGAGGTCACAGCTGCTGTATCTGCATTGACAAAGGTAGAGAAGCTATAGCAAGCAGGGCCACTCTTTCTTGGAACCATATTTTCTTCAACTGACCAATATTTTCGAGAGGTTTTGACCAGAGAGTTTGCTGATTCAACATCTGAAACAGAAACATTAGAGAGATGAGGGATCTGTTGGAATTAAACTCATTGGCTATATAATTACCTAGTAGTCTCTAAAGCCTAGACAGTGCCAATTTCCTGTATTCATTTTGACTGCATAAGGCATGAGCATGTTAAGTAGCTACACGTTCATGCAATAATTGTTGGTCTTAACAACCATCTCCATGTCTCTAAGGACTGAAACACTAACCATAGTTTTTGAGGATATATCCTCGGCCTGGCTATTTCTCCCCCCTCTCTCTCCTCTCTCTCTCTCTCTCTCTCCTCTCTCTCTCCCTCTCTCTCTCTCCTCTCTCTCTCTCTCTCTCTCTCTCTCCTCTACCCCCTCTTCCCCTCCCTCTTTTAGGGCACATATGTGCATTGACACAGGAGTAGGTGTGCCACAGTGCACATGTGGAGTCAGGGAATGACTTTCTGGAGTCATCTGCTACCTTCCACCATCATTTGGGTTCACAGGATCAAACTGAGGTAACCAGGCCTGTAGTATAAACAGCTTTACTTGCTGAACAATCCTGCTTGCCCCACAAGCTGGTCTTCCCTTCCTTTCCTTTCCTTTCCTTTCCTTTCCTTTCCTTTCCTTCCCTTCCCTTTCCTTTCCTTCCCTTCCCTTTCCTTTCTTTTTCTTTCCTTTCCTTTCCTTTCCTTCCTTTCCTTTCCTTTCCTTTCCTTTCCTTTCCTTTACTTTCCTTTCCTTTCCTTCCCTTCCTTTCCCTTTCCTTTCCTTCCCTTTCCTTTCCTTTCCCTTTCCTTTCCTTTCCTTTTCCTTTCCTTTCCTTTCCTTTCCTTCCCTTTCCTTTCCTTTCCTTTCTTTTTCTTTCCTTTCCTTTCCTTCCCTTTCCTTTCCTTTCCTTTCCTTTCCTTTCCTTTCCTTTCCTTTCCTTCCCTTCCCTTCCCTTTCCTTTCCTTTCCTTTCCTTTCCTTTCCTTTCCTTCCCTTCCCTTCCCTTCCCTTTCCTTTCCTTTCCTTTCTTTTTCTTTCCTTTCCTTTTTTCTTTCTTTTTCTCTCCCTTTCTTTCTTCCTTCCTTTCTTTCTTTCTTTCTTGGTACATATTTGTCCTCACCCTGGATTGTCAAAGATGTAGGACAACAAAAGAACTGGAGAAAATCATCGGGTTTGCAGTGTTTTTTTTTTGTTTGTTTGTTTTGGTTTTTTTTTTTTTTTTTTTTTTTTTTGTTTGTTTTTGTTTTTTTTTTTTTTTTTTTGGTTTTTTTTTGTTTTTGTTTTTGTCAGGAATGACCTGTGATGCTGTAGTGCGTCAGACAAAGCTGGGCAAGCATAAAACCAGCTAGGCATGGTAACTCAGGTCTACTAATAGATGACCATTAGATGGATGGAGAGAGTTAGTAAAGATTTGTGTAAAGAACTTTTTAAAGAGGGGTGTGTGTGTGTGTGTGTGTGTGTGTGTGTGTGTGTGCGTGTATGCGTGTTGTGTGTGTGTGTGTGTGTGTGTGTGTGTGTGTGTGTGTGTGTGTAAATATTCTATTTGGTGGAGGAGACCTCAGTAGCTCTTATACTGAAGCCACTTCTAATGGAGTAAGCCCGACCAGGAACCACTGGCTGAGGAGGTATTGAGTTTGAGAGCTCTCTTCAGAGGCAGTGGCTTGGGCCAAGAGGAAAACCAGGAGCTGTGGTATCCATAGAAAACCCTCAACCTTCTTACATATGGAACGATTGCTTGAAAAAAATAACAAAACTTTTTAGAAAGTTTGGCACCATCTTACTTTACCTGAAATGAACATGGATTTCAAGACCATAGGTGGGCTCGCCTGTTACAGATGCAAGGAAATGGCCAAACACATACAATAAAATTATTTGGCTTAGAGAACAAGTAGCCTTTAATCGGCAAGGGAAGTGACCTCATTGTACAGCTCAGTAATTAACCAAATACCCGGATTCCTCTTCTGACTTCCTTTCTTAAAGCAACTACTCGCTGATCAAGACCCCTGGGTTCATAATGGCTTTACTCCCCGGCAGTTTCTGGGCACATCCAGCAAGGCTATGGATGCTGGGAAAGAGCACACCTTCCCTCACACTTCAATAAAGACCGACTGCAGGTTCAAACCAAGCACTCAATTGAGAATCAGCACAGCTAACGACCACAATGAAGCCTCTCTTCCAAAACAACCACGTTAGAGAGTTCCAGAACGATTTGGTGTCTGGGGCTACATCTGATAGGCAGGCAAGTTTAGATTTCATGCGATAGGCGATGGGGCTGACTATAACTTTCCGTCGAATGGAGCAGTCACACAGTGTCACCACTGCGCTCATATTTTTGTTTTCTCTCAACCCGATAGCATGCAGCTTTGCGCTTCTCTCTGCTGTGATGTATGAGGGGCTCGTTACAGAGATAAAGGGCTCAGACCTGGCTCTCCCTAAGCTCCCTCCTGACCTAGTGTCATTAGTAACATCGGTGCACACAACAGATCTTCTGCAAACCAGGCCACTAATTTGATTATTAAAAAAAATACAAAAAAATGATTAGATGTAACTTTGTGTTCTGCTGAAAAATAATTATGGATTCTGATTCTCTAGATTTTTTATGTGAAAATCAGTCCAGTTTAGCCACGGTGAAATAAAAGGCAAGATGCCCGACAAATGAGGAAGAATATCGAGAAAACTGAGCTGATGAAGAGAGCTGGGTGAGGGGAACCGTGAACACACGCTTTAAAGCAATGCCCTCCAAAGGAAGGTGCCGGGCAGGAGCCCCGGAGCGCCCCTCCTAGGAGCACTAGCACTGTCTCCCTTTGGGCCCCTGCAGTCTGGCTGCTCTGCTCAGCAGGGACGGGTGTCAGGGAGCTGCAGGTGTCGCTGAGGCGGTGAGTGATGGCCCCATCAGCTTCCCACCGCGATCCATCATGCGGCCCCAGCCGGTGAAGAATCACAGCCCCAGCAAGGTGCTGAGCCCGGCAACATATCATTAACCAAGGTTACCACCAGCAGATTTGTTCCCATGATCAATCTGGTCAATAACCGTTCCACCTCGTTGTACAATCCCTCCCCAACCCCCACCTTAAAACATAAACAAGCATTATGGAAGCGTTCGCAGAACAATGTAAAGCTTTCTGAAGTCTTCATTTCTCCCGTGGCATCCCCAAGCTTCTTGGAACACCCGTATAAATCATGAAAAATAACCTTTTCTACAGGATATACCCCCAGGCAGGCTCTCTATCCTAATTCCATATTTTATTGCCTGATACCGCCTGATTTTTTTTATTTCCAATTGATTACTGAATAGCATTGGGACAATTTCTTTTTTTATTTCCCCTCAAGTCTGCATAGCTCACTAGTTTCTTCCCTTAGGAGGTCCCAAATGAGATAGAAGTAAAACACTTATAGCTTTTACTGCTCAACTTCAACTCTCGCGCTTTGTGTTAACCCCTTCGTGGGGTTCACAGAAGCATCTCGGCAGCGTTGGATCCTTGCCTTACAGGAACTGCATGGACACTGGAGAGCACGCTGTGGACTGCAGTAACCATGGACACGGAAAGGTTGGAAGGGGAACCGCGAGGATAAAACCTGTTCGGGGCTTCTCCGTAGCTGTTGGTTTGCAGCAGGATCCCAGTTTACCTAGGACTTAAACATAAACCTTCTGGAAAGATCTGTCCAAGGATGATCCGTTCTCTCTGACCAAGCCCCTCTCAATGGTTTCCAGCATTTTACATTTCTCTCATTGTATTTCGAAACAAGAGTAAGTTTATATGTTGAACGAAACGGAAACGCTAGGAGGAACGGCTCCCTCCTTGTTCCAGAGTTAAATTGTTTGTCACTCCGGCTACTCCTTCAGCTTGAGTCATTCGTGCTTGCGCGTTTATGTGCGTTTAATTGAAAACTGCGTGTGCATGTCTTTAAACGGAGATGTACAGGTAACCTTGGCCTCGCTTGAGCTTGATTCTTTTGCTGAACAGAATAACTCTTTGTAGAGAAATGTAACTGTTAACACAAACACAAATTATGTAACAATTTTTAAGACTCCTAATTACTCAAAATGTGATTGGTAGTCTTATTCTAACCCTTTAAAACTGTCCCAGATAGAGAGAATAGATTTTATTTTAGACTCTCCCCCGGAAAGGGCCTCTAAAAAGTCCCTTCCATGTGATATGTATATGTATGTGTGTGTGTGTGTGTGTGTGTGTGTGTGTGTGTACGAAACTGAAGTTTCTCTCTCTTCTTTTCTGCTTTGAAAAATATTTGAGTATGTGTGCATGTGTGCATATGAGCGGCCTGCGCCTGTGTATAGATGTGTGGGTGCCAGAGGTTACTGTCTGGTGTTGTCTTTTATTGCCTTCTATTTTATTTATTTGGTTTGAGCTGGGGTTGTCTCACTGAACTGGATGATCACTATTTCAGCAAGGCTGCCTTGCCAAGAACACCCAGGGTCCTCTGTGGGTTTTAGTTTTATTTTTGACACCTCTAACAATAGGTCCACCACAAACACTTCACTCATTGAGCATCTCCTCAATCCTCTTTAATCTTTATTGTCAATCCACTCCTCCGAATCCCTTGTTTATCGCCTCAGAGCAGAGGAATCGTAGCAGGGATGTATCTCTGTGTAGCATGTCTGAGTATTCTTAGTCCTTCAGGATACACGATCCTTCCTTCAACTGTCCATGGCTCAAAGAATACCATAGTCTCGTAGAGTGAACAAGTATTAGTGTTGTTCTCGTTGTGTGAAAATTCAGGTGTTTCTACACAGCACAGCCCATCGTTGGAATTCAAACATCTATCATTGTCAGTGCGTGTGTATTTGACTGGCCACGCTGATACAGGTCTGTGATCTGAGCACTGGAGAGGATGAAGCAGGAGGATCATGATTTTGAGGACAGCCTGGGTTGGAGAATAAGTTTTGGACCAGCTTGGGCTACATAACAAGAGAGGGAGGAAAGAATTGTCTAATGTCTTATAATGGAATTCAAGTAACATTTCTTTTTTCTTTCTTTTTTTTTTTTTTTTAAAAACTTTATCCTTTGTCTACTTGTAAGTGATCTTAAAGTAACTCTGGTTAATAAAACCAGATTTTAGCATACTTACCTTTGTTAATATTTCTCCTAGGAGGGCATTTGGCCAGCGACATAGAAGAAGAACATGTGTTGTTCTCAGAGAGGATGTATGGTAGCTTATTAATATTCTGGCTACTGTGAGTGCCACAGTGTCCTCTGGGACATCATTTCACACATCTGGTCTGATAAAAATGTATAGGTTTGGTTACTCTCGCTCTGCCAGTTCGCTTATAGGGAAGGTTTATAGCCTGCCCAGGTATATCTTTTTTTAAAAATCTTTGTTGTGTGCCCACTGTGTGCAAGGCACTAGCTTTAGCTCCTCATAGGACCATCCCACGGCTGTGGTTACACCGCTGTGTTGACAAGCTCCCAATCTGAGTCATGTGGTGGAGACTTAATTTGGTTAAAACCGAGATGACTTATAGTCCGGACACAATATTCATGGCAGCTCTGTAATGGGCCTGGCTGGCTCTTACAGCACAGTATTGCAAAGCTCGAAGGAAACCCTTGCTCCTGTTACACACTGTAATTTGACTTGGGCTCTGCTTAGGTACAGTCATCAATAACGCGGTAAAAACAATTTCAAATCTTAGCATCAGCTCTAATGACAGAAGCGCCTGAGCTCTGGAAAGGAAGGGGATGGGAAGAGTGTTGCCTTCCCGTTACCCATCAGCTTCCTTTTGTTCCTGATTTGACTAATGTCAGACTCAAATCCAAAAGGATGTAGTAAAAAAAAAATACGGAAATAGATTAGTTATGGGTGGACTTAACGTGTATCTTCATAGCATTTTTATAATCTTTATGGAATTAATTCACAAATAGCAAAACTGCTGGTAAATATGAGTGCTTTGTTTTTTACCCTGTCTATTTTCCACCATGTACATCAGGCTGGCCCTCTAGTACCAAGGGCCACATCTCCCAGTTTTCTATCTAAGAGTCACTTAAGGCCACCCTACCCTGAATATGAGTGTCCGGTGTGCAAGAGTGTTGGGATGAAGTTTATACCTTCTCAGTCTCTGCTGTAAGTGCCAGATCTGTCTCTCCACCCAGAGTGAAAGATAAGTACGTCTCAGAATCCTGTCAGCCCCGGCTTGTGTGAACTGTATTCTTGGTGAATACTGCAGGAGAATAGATTAAATACGTTAAGTTTTTATCATGACATTTGTTACCTGTACTGCATTCAACCATTTTGAAATTTGTTTTACATGTGTTTATTTACCATGGGTTTGTTGTATGTGTGCGTGTTAACATGTGTGGGCACATGTGTGTGGCTGCATGTGTGCATGTTAACATGTGTGGGCACATGTGTGTGGATTTACGTGGAAGCCGAAGGCTGCTATCAGGAGTCTGCTCTCTGCCTTAGTCATTGAGGCAGGGCCTCTCTTAATTCATCTCAGGCTTCATGGACTCAGCCAATCTAGCCTGCCTGCTTGCTCGAGGGACCCCTAGTCTCCTCCTTCCCTGCACGGGAATTCTGGGGGAGGTTACCACACCCGACATTTATGTGGGACTGGGGGCTTCATCTTGAATCATCACATTTGGATAGCACTGGCCCCTGGATATCCATTCTGAATATCTACTTATTGGACCACACCCATCTGTCCATAACAAGGTCCATAACAAGGGTCAAGTAAAGGTCAAAGGGCAACCTAACAAGGCTCTTACCCTGCCAATAGCACCTACTCGAGGGGTCCCTATAGGTAATCTATTGGATTTACAGTCCTTGAATGGCAACAATCTTCCAAACGTTGAGAACACAGGGTGAGAGCATGTTGCCTTTTCTATTACTATCAGGGGGACTCTGTAGCGTTTTTTTGCTATTTCTTGATAGAGCTGTTCTCATCATGGCAAAACAAGACTAATTGAGTGTTTCCATGTGTCCAGTCAGCCATGATGCATTGAAGTGGCCAAGCACAAACAGCAGGAACCTGTAAGTTCAGTCCCTTGCAATTCATCTCGCTAGAGTGGACACCTTGCAGAAAATCCAGTCTACGGATGCACTAAACACTCTGGAGTGTACACAGGTTCCAAGTTTTGCTGGCTTACTTGTTTTATTCAGCAAACACGGTAGTGGCCATTTTAGGCTTCCTTGGTGACTAGAGATTCACAAGCACAGCCCAACACGAAAGACAAAACCCAACACATTATTTAGTTTTCTTGCCCCTGAAACCAAATATCCGACAGAGAGCAACCTAAGGGGTGGGGGCAGGTTAGTCTCAGCTCCTGGGTGGAGAGAGTAAATCCATCACAGAGGAAGGCATGGCGGAGGGCATGGGTATATGCGGCTGCGGTTCCTTGAATCTCTGCAGATGAGGAAGGAGAGGGAGAGAGTAGGTCGGAAGGGTTACCGTGTGTAGGCTTGTGACCCACAGGACCTGTCCCTGAGGGATCCATTTTCTAAATATGCGATCACCTCCTAAGGCAGGTTCGCTGGCAGGCGCAGCGCATCCCACACTCAAGCCTTAACAGCAGCACAGTGAGATGGGATCACCACAGGGTGTGTGAATGTGACATCACCATTGATGGGGTGTGTCCTGCTTGTAGTAGTAAAGGAAGCTATAGTTATGAGGGCATTGGCTGAAGGTGACTTGATGGCCTGGAATTTGTGGCTATGGTAGCAGGTGATTTTAGAAATGGTAGAAAGGGCTAAAGTCCCTAGCAAGAGAGAGGGGGAGGGGAGGCAGAAAGGGAGGGGCGGGGAAGCGGAAGGGGAGGGACAGGGGAGGGGAAGCGGAAGAGGAGGGGCAGGGGAGGGAGGAAGGAGGGAAGGGGCAGGGGGATGAGGGGGAGAGAGAGAGAGAGAGAGAGAGAGAGAGAGAGAGAGAGAGAGAGTTGTCGGGAATGCTGCAGGGTATTTGGTGACAGTTGTCCTAGATAAGGACTGTAAATCTCAACTACAGTAGGAACAATGGTGAGCCGCTCTTAGAGGTCACTGGGTTTCAACTCCTGTTCAGGACCGTCACAACTGCAGTCGGCAAAGAGGACAGTGAATACCAGAGTAGAGGGCTGTCAGTCAGACACATCCCTGAGATCCTCTGCCTGCTGTACCTTCATCTTCTCACTGCACCACAGACATTGCCCTGTGAATTTTGTTAGCAGCTCCAGAAATAAAGTAAGTTAAGGGAACTACAGAACAGATGTACTTGTTCGTGTGTGTGAGTGCCTGCATGTGTGCCTGTGCTCCGGGTGCATATCCAGTGTCTGTGTCAGGCACGAGAGGGTGCTGGATCCTCTGGAACTGGGGTTACGGTCCACTGTGAACTCCCAAGTCAGTGCTTGGAGTTAAACCCTGCGCCTCTGCAGGAGCAACAAGTGTCCTTGATTGCTAGGCCATCTCTTCAGCCCCCATATTAAGGATACTTTTTGAACTTAAAACTTTCTATAAATGAAGCAATGCATGTGCACTGTTCCGAGATGGCCCAATCTGTACTATTGTATAACAGCAACAGACTAAAAAAGCTCACTTTTTTTTCTCCAAGGTTTATTGTTTTTGCACACATACACACACACACTCACACACACTCTCTCTCTCACACACACTCACACACACTCTCTCACACACTCACACACACTCACACACACTCTCACACAGACTCACACACAAACATACACACTCACACTCACTCACATACACACACACTCACACAGACTCACACAAACACTCACACACACTCACACTCACACTCACACACACTTCTATGTATTGTGTACAATCTAGTCTGTATGCCTTTCTAGTCTTTCAGTACTTTTAAATTTCAAATTAGTTTCAACTGTTCACAGATACATGGACTTCCTTGGTTGGCCTGGAATTTGGAACCTGCTGTGTAGATCAGGTTGGCCCATGGATCTTCTGCCCACACCACCGTTCCGTTCGGTTGACTGCCATTGCTAGTGTGGGGATGGGAAGGCATGCTGGGGAATGCAGAGGGCTGAGACGTGTGGCAGCTCCAGGTAAGGGATAACCATGGGCTCAATGTCTGTTCACCCTTCTGTTCCCTTAAAGTCACGGCCTCAAATGGGTGGCATCTGTGGGTGTAATAATAATTCTGCCTACTCTGGCTTTAAAGGTGAATTTTGCAATTTTTGAAAAGGTCCTTAGAATCACATTGCAGAATTAAAGGGTGTATTATAATTATCAATATCAATAGTAATAAAAGTTTATTAAAGGTCATTAAAATGAAAGGGGATGGCTCTAGATCCATCAATCTGAATTGACTCCCTCCTCGTGTGTTAATTAGAAACCTCAGATAATGGTCCTACGGGGGAGTCGAGGGAAAATTTAATTACGAAAGTTTAATGGGCCACTATCTACTTCCTGCCAGATTAAAAACTGATGATTTACACAATTTTAGATACGACCACAGGCTTCTCTAACAAAACATGTTGCAGAGTATTGGCAAAGTTTACCTAGAACCTTCTATTCGCTGTAAAGCAGTGCTAGCAGACGCCGCATTTGCGGGCTCCTTTAAAAACGTTAAACCAGTACATTCTCAGTCTACAAATACTCAACCTTAAAATGCGGCCTGATTAGCAGATGCAGGTTTTTCTGTTTACATAAATTAGAAAGACAACCAGACCCTTTATTGTCATAGCCTGAGGAAAATGGATGCATGCTTTGGGGAGACAGGTAGATCATTTTCCCTAGGAAAGAATCTTCTTAATGCTTCCAACTTGGGTTTTTCATTGACTGTCCCCATCCTGAGTCTCAACACTGCCAGCACGGCCCTCACCCAGGGCGGCCTACCTCTCACTGAAGGACAGGCTCCAAGGAAATCAGTTAAATACCTTGATGGCACAGAGCGGATGAGATGGAGAGAGCTCATTCTTAATTCTGATTTGCTGTTTGAGGGATGTAGCACAGAGTCATTGAAAGATTGGTTTTCATTCTGCAATGAAATGTGGGCTGTCTGCATTTCCAAACATGCAGAAGGACCAGCGATACGGCCCAGTGGGAAAAGGCATCTGCCACCAAGCCTGGAGACCTACGTTTGATTTCCGGGACCCATGGGTAGAAGGACAGACCTAAGTATGGTTGGCTGTCCTCTGACCTCCAGATGTGCATCATGGTATGTGTTCACCTATACATAAACACATACACACAAACACAAACACACCAACTAACAGAATCTAAAGATAATTAAAATAAGCAAACAGCGTCTCGCACATACAGTGATGAATTTGGGATTTGTTAGCCTCCTCAGTCTGCAGTGTTCTATTTCATAGCCACTACCTATGCAAGGAGAACAGATGCTTAAAATGCCAATAGTCCTGTAGTGACAGTTTTAGAGTTTTTGTTTCTTTAAAAAAAAAAAACACCCACAAATAGGAGCTGGAGAGATGGCTCAGTGGTCAAGAGCACTGACTGCTCTTCCAGAGGTCCTGAGTTCAAATCCCAGCAACCATAGAGGCTCACAACCATCTGTAGTGGGATCCAGTGTCCTCCTCTGGTGTGTCTGAAGACAGCTGCAAATGTACTCATATACATAAACTAAATATATAACACAGAAATATGAGGAAATTTTGTTTTAATCCCAGGTGAGGGATATCTGCTGCTTTAGGTTGTCCACAGCAGCTGACTGTGATTTGCCTCACGCTCTAGCAGAGGCGTGGCCTTGCCAGCTGCAGATAGTTTCTGTGACTGTGTGACGTTTGGAGTTCTGGGGACTTTTCAGAGGGTCTCCCAATACCAGGGCCCTGAGAGGCAGGGTGGTTGTTGGCTGTTGTTGCTTGTGGCTTAATAAGGAGTTGTGCTCAAAGAAAGGAGGAGGAGGAGAGATCAGATATCCTGGTGGTGAAGCTCAAACTTAGCCAAGGAACTTGACACCCCCAATCAGCAGGGAGCAGTCTAACAATAATCACCCCCTTTCTGACCCTGATTTTATTGGGATCTCTTTCCTTTCCTCTCTACCTTTTTCTCTCTCTGTCTGGTGTTAGGATGTTGAGAGGGTGGGCATGAAGGGGTAGAAAGGGATGGAAGAAAGAAGAGCCCACCAAGTAGCGAAAGCTAATCTGTGCCCTGATTATCAAGCAAACCCCAGAATTTGAAGACTTCGTATTTTCAGCACGGATGTCAAATAGCCAGTTCACAATTCTCTGCTCCTCGACTGTTGAAATACTCTACCTGTTGGGTTAAAATGCGATCTTTTAATTTTTTTTTAAAGATGGACTTATGTATAAATACACTGTAGCTGCCTTCAGACACACCAGAAAAGGGCATCAGATCAGATGGCTGTGAGCCACCATGTGGTAGCTTGGAATTGAACTCAGGACCTCTGGAAGAGCAGTCGGTGCTCTGAACCACTGAGCCATCTCTCCAGCCCTAAAATGCTATTTTACTTACGTTCTTTGCTGTTTTTTACTTGTTAAAAGTGACATCTAGAGATCTCACTTTGCCCCTGTTATCCCTGTGGCTTCAGGAATAAGTTTAAGGACCAGCAAGGCTCACCCTGAAGAATGGAGGAGGGAGATCCAGTTCAGGGGCTGCAAAAGGAAGACAGAGGCAGACAACACCTTGATGTTGATCTGGCTCACAGCTAGAGGGTCTGAGGGGCTTCCCAGGGGCTGCGTGACCTCCCTTTAGAGAGACCATGAGCTGTGCTGAGAAGTGAGGGAGACAGTGATCTAAACTGAGCTGACGAGCTGAGGAACCCACGCAGCCTTATAGGAGTCAGCAGCTTGGGCTGCCGTCCATTCTCATCTTTGACCATGTGCCCAGAGTGGGCAAGCTGGATAGAGGAAGAGAAAGCTAATATTTCTTCAATTTTGGTTGCTTGAACCTTCCAGACAACCTGGAGCAGAATGGATGGTTTTCCATGGCTCGAAGTGCCTTGTCCCAAGCTGGCTTGTCAGCCTCGTGTCACATGTGAGAAGAAGAGACAGTGTTGGCTCTGGAGAAGGGGGCTGCTGTGTGGACTTCAGGAGATGCTCTCTGCAAAAGAGCTTCCTGCCGTGTCAGTGCTCCCTCATGTAATGACTCGCCTGCATGAAAAGTTCCTGGTCCTCTTACACTATATACCGAGCTATACATTAAATCCATTTAGTTCAACCCGAAACACGGAAATGCTTTTAAACTGTACTAGAATACAAACTTGAATATTTCCCCAGACTTAGGTTCGAAATTCTCTTTTAAAAATGTGTACAAGATGGACAAACCTTCAAAAGAAAGCATGGATGCATTTGAGCGAATAGAGCTGTAAAGACATTTGGTTGGAAGTTAAACCATTAAAATGAAAGAACTGTTTAAAGTACATATGGCTGATAGAGGACCAACTCTTTACTCCAAAGAGCTGCTCTGAACGAAGAAAAAATTAATCCTACCGAGAAATAGAATAAACTGACAATCCAAGGAAGGCTTTCAAAATTCAACTTGACACACAATCAAATAAATATCAATTAGATAACAACTAAATGGCATTATTTGTTTTTAAAAAAATGTAACCATTTCCTCAACAAGAGGTAGATGGTGTCAGGCACTGAAAACATAGCCAACTGCCCAGAGACAGTGTGTGATGGACCTTGGAGAAGAACCTACAGCCCCCTCCTTACTAAGCCAATAAGATCCCTAACTACGTTCTAAACCTGTCCTTATACCCACAGATAAATGTTATCCTCACTCCTCTCAAACCATTCTTTGCAATAGATGGAGACCATTACAGAAAACCACAACCAATCAAAATGCAGACTCACTCCCAACTAAACATCTATAATACAACTCCTGCACCCAAGGCTCGGGGATCGCTGCAGAAGAGAGGGCTGTAAAACGATAGGAGCCCTCCAGAGGAACAGGGAGTTTGCTGTGAGACTGTGTCTCCTAGTAACATCAGAAGCTCTGCCCAATGAAATTTCATCAACATGACAGCCTAAAGACGCACTCCATAATGACAGCACCATAGGAATACTAATGTGGATGGGGAGAGCCCCAGAGGCCTGGCCTGGACTCTGGACTAAGAACAACAGGCAATAAAGGGATGTGAGAACTGGAGAAATAGCCTTCCCAGTGAAGGAGCACACCGGTCACCAGTTATTTATCCCATGTCAAACGATCAGCCCTGGAAACATGCAATAACACTACACAGCCTGAGCTGTGTGTGTGTGTGTGTGTGTGTGTGTGTGTGTGTGTGTGTGTATGTATGTGTGTGTGTATGTATGTATATGTATGTGTATGTTTGTGTTGTATGTATGTATGTATGTATCTATCTATCTATATCCAACTATGATGTGGTTATATGTAAACAATTACAGAAAAAGAGACCATGAATTTGAAAGAGAACAGGAGCTATACCTAGGATGGTTTGGAGGAAGGAGAGGGAAAGGGAAAATCATCTAATTATAGTATAATCTCAAAGAATTAAAAATTATTTTTAAAAGGTAAATTATTAAAGTACACTTGAGTAAGTTATTAACAAAACAGAATGTTTTGTTATTCTTACTTGGAGTGTAGGAAAAAGATGTCACGGTTTGGGGTTTGAAGGCTTTTTAAAGTCCTGTTTTCAAATTCATTTTAAGGCAAGGAAAATCCTGGTAAGTACAAACAGGCTGTTAAATTAAATACACAATTATGGCCCAGGCTTATAAATATTAGTAAGTTTTATTGGTGAATATTTGATTAATGAAAGACAGAAAGCATAGAAAAACTTTCTTAGTTTCATAATCGCAAATGTTTTTTATTTATGCTGCTCAGTTTGCCTTGAGTCCCGTGATGAGACTCTTCATTTCTTTCATGTGAAGTTACAGAAGGAAAATAGACAAAGGTGCTCGGTCTGTACCTGGCATATGCCTGGCTTCCTGGGTCTTGCAGGGCTGAAGCAAGGGAACCAGAGATCAAAGCTAGTGAGGAACACCAAGTGAGTGGAGCCTCAGTGTGACCTTCTCTCAAACAACCATTTTAGTTGGTAAGATACGATTGGTGGCAGGAATGTGCTTCCCTTCTAGATGATCAGGGACTAAGAACCAGTGAGTAGCTGTGAGGATGAGATACAGTGACTGGAAATAAAGAGTCCGCGTATGGACAGCCACCCAACACAGCCCGATAGAGCATGTCAACTATCAGAAGCACGTCTCAAGGAATCCACCTAAACTTGGACAAAGATTTGTTGTACCAAACACCCCCTGAAATTAGAACAGGATGTGGGGAGCAACAGGGGTGACTTAATTCAGTAAGAGTCAACCATGCTATGGGCTACCAGACAGCCACCAGAAAGAAGTAGGGAGCGTCTAACAGCGGGGAAATACCAACTGCAGTAGTTCACTGACTGCAGGAGTTGGAATATAAAACTATGTACACTATCTAATTCTATTAGGCAAAATACTATGTTCTATAACGAAAAAAGAATGGCGTCAACAGGATGCAGGTCAATAGTTATTGTTCATTTACAAAGTTAATTAACATTATTCTTCACATTTACTTTTTATTGTGCTCCGTGTTTTCCATGGAAAATATGTTTTTGTATTGGGTTTACTGGGATATTCTCTAGGATGCTCCCCAAGGGTCAAGTTGAGTGGTCCAAGGATTTAAGAACCATGAGCTATAAGACAGAGAAGGACTAGTGACTGTTGGAGCTGGGCTCCAGGGCTGCTGGCCAGAAGGGAGGTGGCTGTATGGACACCTTCCCGAGGTGTGCGCGAATGTCTCCTCACCCCAGACGGGGCAGCCGCAACACAAGCAAAGGAAGGGTTCCAACCAGATCTAGTCTGAAGGAGACTGAGTTGACGGAGGTTATTGGCAGAAGCCTGGCTGAAGAGGTGCTTTAGGAGTAGGGGCTGCTTGTGGGCATCCCTCTCTGAGCAGCACCATTCACTTCTTATGAATCTTCAGGAAGGGTGAGACCTTCCCCTTCCTTCTCCCCTCTCCCCCTCCATGATGGAAAGTTAAAGGAAAGTTGTTCAGATCTCCTGGGGCCAGTCAAGCAGCTGGTGGCTGCAAGGGGGACTGCTATGTCATGACCAGGTGACAGAGTCTGGGACAGCAGCTCTGTCCAGTTGTTGCGTTTGGGAACAGTTCCTAGAAAACTTCTTTTTCACTTTGGAGAATTGCCTGGGGAGCAGCACGTGTATTCTTCATACAGGGAGGTGACCAACACTCTCCAGTGGTTGCCTTCCTTTTCCTGCTTTAGAAGAATAAAAATTATAGAATTTTCATGATAATCTTTCTCCAGAAGAATGCATATCAGTGTGTTTGTTTGTGATCTACCTATTAATCATCTCTCTATCCTCTATCTATCTATCTATCTATCTATCTATCTATCTATCTATCTATCTATCATCTATCTCTCTATAATCTATCTACCTATCTGTCATCTATCTATCATCTATCTATCTATTATCTATCTATCTATTTATCTATCTATCTATCTATCATCTACCTATCTGTCATCTACCTATCTATATTCTGAAATTTGGAGATATTTTAAGTCCATTCAAGTTGAGGTTTTCAAGATGGAAGTATCTTGGTCTTCAGGTACTAATAAGAATTTTTTGAAAAGAATGTTGGAGGAAAGTTACAAGTTTTATATATCTGCTAATTTTAAATCCTCCTGGCTTTCTAACTTGTTTATAAAATACACACCAGCAGTCTTCAACATTTTTCCATAATCTATCAGCCCCCAAATATTGAAAAAAACTTTAAAAAAATCATTCTATAATAACATAAGAATGTTTCCATGAAATACATCTATATCTACATAATATATACAAATCTACATAAAGCATACATAAAATAGGAATATAAGGGGTCTTGTGAAGGTGTTTCTTTAAAAGCATTTATCAGTCAATGGCAGTGAAGGCAGAAGGTTGCAGGGGCAGTGGGTGAGCTCACTTTGCTCATTTTGAACATTCTGGTTCATTCTTTGTCATGCAGGGGACTGAAGGTTTTGTTCTCAAGTCTTTAGTTCAGTAAAGATCTTTAAGGATATCATCACCATCACCATCACCACCACCATCATCATCATCACCATCACCACCATCATTATCACCATCACCACCACCACCATCATCACCACCATCACCACCATCACCACCACCACCACCATCACCATCACCACCACCACCACCACCCACCACCACCATCAGCACAACACCACCACCACCACCATCACCATCACCACCACCACCACCACCACCATTACCATCACCATCATCACACCACCACCACCACCACCACCACCACCATCACCACCATCATCACCATCACCACCACCACCACCACCATCATCATCACCATCACCACCATCATTATCACCATTACCACCACCACCACCACCATCATCATCACCATCACCACCATCATCATCACCATCACCACCACCACCACCACCCATCATCATCATCATCATCATCAGGAAAGATAGGCCTCTCAAAGAAAGAGAGATCCGAACAGAAGTTTATTCTTGGCCATCTTACTAACTCATGGCACTCATATACAACCCCAAAGCCCAGTCATGCAAAGGCATCCGTTGTTGGCAAAGTTGTGGGCACAACAGAAACCTCTCACACCTTGCTGGTAGAAAGGTAAATTGGTACACCATTTATGAAGACAATTTGGCACTATCTCTTTAAATTACAAGTGCACCACATGCTTTTTGATCTAAATATTAGACCTCTTTAGAATTCGAGCAGCATTTATATAAGCATATGTGAAAACAGCACGTAAAATATGGTTATCCAATGTAGTGTTCTTTCCGATAGCCAAAGACTGCAGTAAACCTAGTCAACACTTGGGGACCGAGAATCCAATCAGGGATCTATACATGAGAATGGTGTAAAACTACAAGACAGAAGACACCTTTATGTACAGGCGTGGAGATGGCTCCATGACATAACAAGTGGAATACACTAGGAAAGCATGCTTACAGGCTATAGTTATTTCTCTTACAGAGGTTGAGGATGAGGAGTTACATGTAGCTGTAGCAGGCTACTACACATGCGGGACACAGCTCTGTCAGGACCGTGAGCTTCTGGGACTTCTGCAATCCCCAGAGCGAGAGAGTTGGTGGTCTTGGTGGTTCCTGTCTGTCAGCTCAGCACTTGGGAGGTAAAGGCAGGATCACCAGGACTTCAAGGTCATCCTTAGCTACACAGCAGATTTTGAGGCCAGCCTTGCCTACAGGAGATCTCAAAACAGACAAACAAATAAGACAGCAAAACAAAAAGAAAGACAGAGAGGAAGGTAGGAAGGACAGAAAACTGTGAGGGATTCAGAGGGGGACGTCAGGAGCGATACCTCCCTTCCGTCCCTATACTGTTTGCACGTCAGGGATTTGAATTTTGTACAATGAAAGATTATCATGTATTTAAACATTTGTTATATTATCATGAGTAATTTATTTTTACAATGTTGATAATGTCCTGTAGTGTGTAAACAGACACACTATAGCCAAGGGATTTCATATCTGCTGTGAGCTTCTCTCACTCAGCATTCAGCAGGTCTCAGGTGGGGGAGAAGGAGCCAAGAGTCAAGTGGTATCGGTCCTTGCCTGGGATCAGCCACCAACATGCGTTCTTAGAATTTCTTTGCAAAATATACATGAATAAAGTTGAATTATTATCATTTCTCAGCCCTCCAGGATTCTTTTAAATCCTCCTCATCCAGCCGTCTCGCTCAGAGAACTGACCATTGGTACGACTGTACAGCCGCAGTGTTAACTGACAAATCAGGCTTTAGTCCTGTGTCCGCTCACCAGCGGTGAGTGACGTTGCACCTGGCATAAACTCCGTGTGGTCTTTGCCTCAAGCTAAGTCAGTGAAAAGAGGAAGTTCCCTGAGAAGTCTCTGTTGTCTTCCTTTCACACTACAGACAGTATGAGCTACATTCTGGTCACTCTGCACATTCAAATGAGATGCCTGCTTCTAGTTGTGATGACTATCTCAACATCTGAAAATTCTCTTATTTTTAAAAAAATAAAGAGACAGTTATGCAAAGGACAAGAAGTGCCCAGAGCAAAACAGAGAAGTGGAAAAAGCCAGTTTGCATCCTCGCCTTTCTTGGCTTGCGTCTGACATCCCACACTACAGAGCCTCACATCAAACTGGCCCGGGGTCACCAGCCGTGAACCCTTCTTTCTGAAGCAGCTCTCTTGCCCCAAGCCATCTATCTATCTGACTCCTGGACACCACTGGGTCCCACGCACACTCTTGAACATTTCAGTCCACACCAAAGTCAAACGCTGAGAAGTCAGGCTCTGAGCAGGTGGAACCATGCAACAGCCACACATGTGCATAACATCCTGGTCTTAACGTGTCACGCGTTCAACAGGGCAGAAGACAAACGAAACAAGGGTTGAATAGAAAACATTCCCAAAGCATTTTAAATGTGTAGAAGGGAGGAGCTGTGCAGGGGACAGGGAATGGACAGTAAGGAAAAGCACTAGCCACCATCACAGAGGCAGCCAAAGACACACGGCCCTATGAGCTCTTCCTGTTTTCTTGCAAATATTAAACCAGATGTGCCCTTCCCAGAGTTTCTAGTTAATTTGTTTATGTGTGGAGGTTATGTGTGGAACCTCAAATATTCTTCTTCAGCCATTATTCACCTTGTGTCTTACTGGCTCAAAGCTACCAACTCAACTTAGCAGGAAAGAAAGGCTCAGGAATCCACCTGCCTCTGCCTCCCAGGCAGGCACCACCACACCAGGCTTTTTTTTTTCTTTTAATTTTTATTTTTTGAGATTACAATACGATGACCTCATTCCACCTTTTCTTTTCCTTCCTTCGAACCCTCCTTGTGCTTTCTAATTCAGGGCTTCTTTTTCAATCAGTTGTTGACACATGTGTGTGCCTGTGTATATTCCTAAATATATAAATACAGCCTCTTCAAGTCTGTACAGGGTTCATTGTAAGTACACATCCTCAGGGTTCACCACTTGATATTGAACAATCGACTCATGTTGTCTTCCCTGGGGAAGACCATCTCTTCAGCTCTCTGCATCCTTTAGTCGCCTGTAGTTCTCAGTGTAGGGTTGAGGCTTCCCGGGCTTCCTCCCCCACAGTCAGCCCCTCCCCACTCCTGTCCACATGAACACATCTGTTGTTTCTGCTCACTTTTCCAAAGTTCTGTTGGTCAGACTTTACGGGTGTTGTTGCACCTGTGTCTGGAGACACAATTTCCACAGGAAACCCCCGACCATCGGGCTCTCCCAATCTCCCCAGCCTCTCTTCTGCAACGAGGGTGCAGGGCTTGTTCTGTAGATGCATCAGATGCGACTGGGCTCCCATCGTAAGGGCCAGGATCTGGATTTTGATTGGTTGTGGATTTTTGTAACGGTCTCCATTTTGCAAAAATGTTTCCTTGATACAGTTATGGTGAGCTTAAGAACAAATATTTAGGGTGTGGTTTTGGCTTATGCTGGTTAGGTAAAGTGGCATTCGCCGGGCCTCTTCATGTATGGATTTGAACTCAGGTCCTTATGCCTGTGAAGAAGCTGTACTGCAGACTGAAGCATCTCCCAGAATCCAGGCTGCTTAGTTATCAATGTGATTCATCTCGACCAGAACCCTCTGACTCTAGATTTTCCAAAAACCTTCAATTCCACCCCTGCTTAGTTTCTAAGAATACAGAATGTTCTTGGGCAATGTTACATGGGCAGATACACACTTGAACACGTGAACATGCATGGATACCCACAGAGCAATCTGGGACATGGGCAAGTTTGATTCTGAATTTAGTGTTTGTAAAGAAAACCATGGAAAAGCTAGAACATGTGTCACTTGATCCAGTTCACGTACAGTAATTTTGGGGGTGTTTTGGGTTTTATGAAATGCCTAATTCTTTCTTAAATTTTATTATCTTTTTAAAACATTTTCTGTGAGTTTGCATATGTATATATACATATATAGTGTATGTGTGTATGTATATATAATGTGTGTACGTATGCGTGCGTGCGTGTGTGTCTGTCTGTCTGTCTGTCGGGGAGCGCCTGTGCCATGGTGTGCATGTGGACAGCTTGATGGAGTTCATTCTTCCCTTGCACCATCATCTGGGACACAAGGATGCACTTCTAGTTTCAGGCTTGTTCAGCAAGCATCATTACCCACTGAGCCTCCTGCCAGCACCTGTCCAACACCCATGACACTTTCTTCTTGCTTTCCGGCTTAGTCTATGTGCCCGATTCTCCCGCTTAGAATGAAGTTCTCCACTGAAGGCCACGCCCCCACCGCATTTGGATGAACTTCTCCAGCGAAGGCCTCATCGTCACATTTGATTAGTGTTTGCTCTGCCTTATGGTTTTGGGTTGTACAGGAAAAAAGAATTAGTGTGAATGAGTTGTAATTTGATTTGATTATATAAACAGAGTTCTCTCCTCTCTGGCATCGTGTTCCTTTCTCTAGTTTTCCTTCAAGCAGCGTCTCCCCGGCTCCTGACCCCTGCAGCCTCCGCAGCTGCAAATCCTCCGTGCGTTCCCCAAGCTGTGGCTTCGTTTTTGGACTTTATTTCGACTTCAGTTGAGGCAATGATTGGCACATAATTACCAATGACCAGAAAAGAATGGCCTGTGATTTCAGAATCATTTTCTCGAAGCTATTGAGTGATTTTCATCAAGAAAATTTCCCAACTGGGGGATCTATAGTAAACATGTGATGGTAACCAGGGACAACCCGAGGGAAAACCGAGTTGGTAGGGTAGGTCCCTTGGGCCTGTCTTCGCAGATGTTTTCCTCTCAGTTCGCACAACTCCAACTGTATGTTATATTCTTTGTCTTGTCCGCGAAGTGATTTTTACCTATCTCAAGGTAAAAAGATGCAAAGGCAGTGAGGAATTTCATTTGAAAAGAAAAGAGCCCGCCTGAAAACTTTAAAGAGTGATTTGGAGCTTCAAGCTCCTATGTGAATCAAAGTCTTTGTTGGACGAATGAGACTCTGTGGTCCTGGAAAATAAACCCGACAGGGAATCAGGAGATTGGAGTTTTCCTCTCAGACTTGCTCATTGCTGTCGTTTGTGTCTTGAGACAGGATTGGACGCTGCGGCTCAGGGTGACTTCGCACTTGAGGCAACCCTCTTGCTGCATCGTCTCAAAGTTTAGGATGCCTGGCTCACGGTCTCCTCACGCTATAGATTGTTGGTACAAGTGGGTAGGCAATCTGTGTCCTCCCCTTCAGTAGAGTGTGTTGACACCCCAATCCCATTCTAATGCGGATAATTGGGGAACAAAGGCAAAGCCCTCACAGATGATATTAATGCCCTTCTGAAGCAAACACCAGATGCTAACTAACCAGCCCCTTTCCTGCATCACCAGGAACTGACAGTTTGTAACTTGGAAGAGAGTCCTTGGCAGAAAGGTCAGACTGGCACCCTGACCTCAGACTTCAAACCCTCAGAACTATGAAGATAAATTTCTGTTTGTTGATAAGCCACCCTGCCTATGGCATTCCTTACAGCAGCCTGGACTAAGTAAGATACTTGGGTCTATGCCGATCTCAGAGAGGAGGGGTGCACTGTAATTGAACTGACAGGGGTTTTCTTTATCAGAGTTCATAAAAATAATGGTTCATAATACATCTGAAAACGCGCACGGCATTTTAGAATCACTAAAACATATCAGATGTGGTATTTAGCAATTTACATAGACACATGTCCAGTCCTTCTTCACATCCCTCTCTACCCCATGTACAGAAGATCACTGCAGTCATGGCAGATTGGATGGTTCACTGCAGATGGCCCGGGGGACTCAAGTTTGAAATCATGCAAGGAAGGGGGATTAAGATTTTTAGGCAAAAATGTTTCTATCCAAATGGATGACTTCAAACATTGGCTTTAACATTTTATTCATCTTGAATGAATTCTACAAAAGGCCTTGGTTTTTTTTTTCCTGGGAAAACAATTTCTACCTCTAGCAAACGTCTAACGGTGAGAAGCACACCAGTTTCCCTGTGCACCACTACTGTGATACCTGCTTCCCCTACAGTAATTTGCTTAATTCTGGTGCTCGTAGGGCCCTGTCATCATCACCTTGTCAAACAGCATATCCTGCAATAAATCTCAAGAATCCACAGGAATAGTTTAGTAGATAATAGGCGGGGTTATCGAGATGCTATGAATTCTGCAGGAAAAGGATAATTTCGAAATTCTCACACTAAAAAGGAAGCAACCCAGGGAATTAACAATGGCATTCACCACAGATGGGGCAGGAGAGCTTAACACAAAACTGGAGACGTCTCCTGAGCAGGAGACGCGTTAAGGAAAACGAGCCGAGCCTGGGGAAGCCGACGGAGAGTATGTGGGCGAGTGGGCCCACGTGGCTCAGGGGAAGGCACTTACAGTCGAGCTGACAACCTGAGTTCCATCTCCAGGATCCTCCTGGTGACAAACAGGAAATTAATTTCTGCACGCTGTTCTTTGAACTCCACAAAGGCATTGTGGAGCATTTGTGCACACATGCACAGACACACTAGTGTATATACAACTAAATTTGCATAGTCTTTACAAAACTGAACCCCCTAATTGGTTATCCAATACCAATTGTTCAGTCCTGAAATCACGTACATACAAGCTACACTAAAAGAAGGAGCAAGTTATACTTATATGGTTATATATTTATATGTGTGTGTGGTATGTGTGAGTGTGTATGCACACAGTGCGTGTATATGTGTGTCTAGGTGAGTGTATGCGTGTGCATGTGAGTGTGCTTGTGTGTGAGTGTATGCATGTGCAGTGTGTATGCACACAGTGTGTATATTGTGTAGGTGCATGAGTATATGCATGTGTAATGTGCTTGTGTGCACAGTGTGCTTATGTATGTGAGAGTGTATGTGTATATGTGTGTGTGAGCATGTGTATGTGAGTGTGTGTGTACAGTCTGTGTATGTGTGTTCATGTGTGTTCACAGTGTGTGTATATGTATGTGTGAGTATGTGTGTCCACAGTGTGTATACGTATGTATGTATGAGGATGTGTGAGTGAGTGTATTGCACAGTTGCACAGCATGTGTATATGCATGTGAGGGTGTTTGAGCATGTGTGAGCATGTGTAACAAAAACAGTTAAAGCACAGGGAGCTCACACAATGGGAGCCAGGGGTCTGCTTTCCTGCAGAAGAGCTCAGCACTTGCCAGCCAGAGTTGGGAGCTGGTTCTGTTCCTCAGGGCCAGATCGCTTGTTTTTATATACTAGGCCCTGGGTTTGAGTCTCAACATTGAAAGATAAGCAAACAGTATGAAACCGAAATAATCAGATAAAAACATGTCCTACACTCATCACTACAGACTGAGTGCAAGAAAAACCCCTTTGAGAAAGATAAAGTCGCCTCAGACACAGTGATAGCACACGCTCAGACACAGTGCAGCTGAAGATTAAGTGAGACAATGTTCTACAATCTATGGGGGAGGGGGACACTTTTTCATTGCTTGGGGGAATGCAAACTGGTACAGCCCCTATGGAAACCTCCACTGATGTAAAGAGTCCTTGAAGAAGTAAAAATTGACCACAAGATCCGGCTATCACACTCACGGGCATATTCCTAAAGGAGTCTAAATCTCATTACACAGATACTTCCTCATTCATGCTCATCGACACCCAATCGATGACAGCCAGATATTGTAAAAGGCCTAGGTTTTTATCAGCTGAAGAATGGATAATGAAGATGAGGTATATTTATAGACTGGAATATTATTCAGCTGTTACGAATACAACAAAATCTGCAGATGAATGGATGCAGGTGTAAATAATCATCTTGAGTGAGGTAAACCAGATCCCAAAGGACAAATACGGAATGCTTTCTCTCATATATGGATGTTAGCTTTGAAGTTATAGATGTGTATTTTAATCAGAATAACAGAGTTTAGGTAGCCAGTAAAGGACGTGGGAGAGAGGGGATCTTCTAAGGAAGGAGAAATAAAACAGTGTTACAAAGAGATAAAGGAGAAAGTGGCTAAGAGTTAAGTGGGGAGGGAGAGGGAAGACCAGACTAAAAGGGGAATGTGGGAGGGGCAGCTAACATTAAAGGCCACATGGAAACCTACTACTGTAGAAACTTTCTAAACTATGTACATATATGGAAATAATTTAAACGGGCTCACCATACAAAGAGGGAGACAATGCCCCAACTACGTGTCCTATGCCACTAAGTAAAAATCTCCTGTGCCAGGAACGGGTTACATCGTTAGAGTCATTGGCTACAGGGATCCATAGACTCCCCAAACCTCACAGAGGATTGCTGAGCCTACTGGTGGCCTTCCACAACTGCACGGTAGAGCCTATGGCAGAGGACATCACTTACTTATGATGTCGAATATAAAGAAACTGAGTTGCTGTCAACTAGAAAACCCAACCCCTCTGGACCGGAATTCACGGTGCTGGAAGGAACTTCACATTCTATTCTACAGGAGGAAAATAATTAGCACCACCCAGCTACAAACCCTATGGCCTGCTTACAAAGTAAGCTGGTGTGCCCTGGGTTCGGTCCCCAGCTCCGAAAAAAAAGAAAAAAGAAAAAAAAATAAGCTGGTGTGGTAGAGGCACAAGGGTTATGGGAGGAGCCAACCACTTTTTGATTGGATATGAAGCTCATACCTGAAATGAAACTCATACCTGACACTACTAACATGACCAAGAATCTGATCCTAGTTAGTCCACGGGCACTGGGGGATAACTCACTACCGTTATTCTGCTAGAGGAGCAGAGCAGTCAGTTGACTCCCAGTGACATATCATTGTACCCACAGATCAATGTGTCACTCAACCATCATCAGAGAAGTTCCTTCTTACAGTACATGGTAGTGAACACAGACACAATGTGACAATCTATAAATGGTGAGAGACTTTGGAACACTCGGCCCTAAGTGAGGCGTCTTTATTAAACCTCTCCTCGCACACAGCTCAGAGGTCTATGTGGAAGAAGAAATAGAGTCTATGATCCAGAGGTGGTGGATGACTCCAAGGAAAGAGGATCTACAAGACACAACATGACTGATATCAACTTACAGACTCTATGTACGCATACACAAGACCCACACATAGTGAGGCCAGACAAATTCCCAGTACAGAAAAGGGGTAATGAGCATCAAGTCCCACCCTTAACCAATAATCTATCTGACAGCCAGGGCTACACAGAGAAACACTGTCTTGAAAAACCAAACCAAGCAACCACAACTACTGAGCAAAGCAACTGACACCCGCTGCAAGAAGAAGAGTCCGTTTTCCTCAGTGAGGTGACATTGCCCACCAGCTGTGCTCTAGGGGAGGCCACATACCCAGGAACAATTGAACAACACAAAAATCACTCCATTGCTTTGTCACATTTTTGCATTTGTTTTTGTGTTCTTTGTCTTATTGGTTATGCATTTGTTTTGATTTTCATTTTTCTTTTGTTTTTGATTTTTTGTGTTTCATTAGAGAGAGAGAGAAGAGAAAGCTGGTGAGTACAGAGGTGTAAAGGATTTGGGAAGAGTTGGAGGAAGGAAAGGAATATGATCAAACCATATTATAAGAGAAAATTTTGATTAAGATATATAGACAACGTAAAGAGTAGATATTGCTGAGCACGAAAGCGAGAGCCGCCGTCACCAGATGACCTGAGCCGTGCACTGCTCTACACTGCTCTCGCATGGCTCTTCAGGCTGAGTAGAGCATCTAAGACAAGGAGGCGCGAGCAATGGATGAATGTGTAATTATGATATCATTTTTCTTTCTCATTAATTAAATTTCTTAAAATTGAGTAGAGTATTTGCAACAAAATAATGACATCACAATGCGAGGCTTAGAACATATGTAGGTAGCATATATAGCAACGGTTGCACAGAATTTTTGAAGAACCTAAAACCAATATCGTCTTTAAGATTCCTACATTACATTTGTAGCCAGTAATATCAGGCCCAGGTAGACTATGAATAGAGATGTAAGTGGAAGTCTCTAGAGAAATCAGTGCAAAACAGAACAGAGGAGTGGATGGCACAGAATACCAAAATACTACTTGTTTAACATAAAATGACTGAAAAGGGGGTGATACATAAGAATCCAGTCAACAGCAAAATGATACAAACATAAAATCACATATACTTATAATATTACAAACCATCTGCAAACAGAATAAGCACTCTAGTTCCAAGATGGAAATTACCAGACAATAAAATAAGACTGATCTATTTCCTTCACAATAAAATAACGCTGACCCTCCAGACACATTTCAGAAATTCAAACACAACAGACTGGAAGCAAAGGGATAGAAAATGCTATAATACAAAACCAGTCACAGGGACAGTGTCATAGTGAGGACCCAATTCATCCAGAAGACGCCAATCTCCAATGTGTATGAATCTAATAGCAACCTTCACAAGAGAGTGACACAGAAAGACAAGATTCGCACCAGAGTTGGGAATTTTGGTCTTCTTTCTCAGTAACTAACAAAGGGAACATGCCTATAAAAATACAGATTCAAGAGATATTCTCAATTTATTTGATCTAAGTCATCTACAAATATAGCTGTCCACTAAAGAATGCATGGTTTTCAAGAGTTCATATACTACTCATACACTTATTAGGCCATGAAATATGTCAGTAAAACCATATTAATTATATGCTTTACACTTACTAATTAAAAGTTGATAATAAATGCCTGGGAAAACTTGGAACCGGTAACATGTACGTTTAAGTAATGTATGGGTCAAAAAAGAAATAACAAGAGAAATTAGAAAAGGTTTTACTGAATGATGATAAGAATGTATCAAAATGAGAGAGAAATTCCTGAGAAGTATTTAAAGGAGAGATTTTTGCTTTAAAATGTTGATAATGGATAAAAGTTCTAAAACTATTCTTTAAGCTGTCACCCTAAGATGAAAGAAAATAAAAGACATTAAAATTAAATCCAAAGTAACTAATGAGAAACCAAAAAGCTACGAATTAAAATCAGCAAAATGTAAAACAAAGAAAAAGAATCAAGTAGTCCAAAGTTGATGCTTTTGATGCAGTGAAGTCGTTCAAGGTCCAGGGAGCAAACATTTAAAGCTGTCAAAGGTTAAAGAGCGTGTATCCCCTCGGATCCGGATCCGATAGGTCTGCTTGTATTCATTGTCCCAGTGGTTCCTCTAGGAAGTGATACACAGTTACCATGTCTATACTGGCTTATTTCTAATGAAATGCAAAACATTATTCCAGTATGCACCCCACTTCCTAACCTGTCAACATGCTATCATGATGCCTACCAAATGTACCAATATATTATAATTATATAACAAGTATATATAACTTGCTACAGTTACTGATATGATTGTATACCTTTTAAAGAGAGCATAAGAAAGATCAAAAATTCCTGTGTATGAATATAGTAAGTTGCATGTATTCTGTGTTTTCTCATTGAGCAAACACACAGTCATCTTTATCTCAGCTCTTTGTTTTTGTTTTTTAGTATGGATTCGAGTTACCGAGTGCTATCAGTCTCAGCTTGAGGAAATTCCTTTAGAACATCATTTTAGGCGGTCATACTTGCAAAGGGTCCTTGGGCTTTGTTTAGGGCGCAATGTCTTTATTTTAACCTTGGGAAAAGAGGTTTGCTGGATATGGGTTTCTGTTGGCAGGGTTTGGGTTCAGTTCTTCAGACATCCCTTACTGGCCCTCCAGCCCCCATTTGCTCTGATGGAAACCAGCTGTTAACTCCTTCTGGGGTTTCTCGTATAGAGACATTGTTTCCTTTCTCTGACTTCCAACAATGCGTGTCTGCATTATGTAAGATCTCCCTGAGTTTGCTTTACTCGAACCACATGCTAGTTGAGCCTTGTGAACGTGTAGATTAGTAATCTCAACTTAATTTGGCAAATTTATAGCCATTCTTTCACCATATTGGTTTTCCACGTTCTTGATTTCTCTCTTCTCGTACTTCTGTACCCATGTGCATCTCACCGTACTCTGGAGTTTCCGATGGTTTGGAAATTTCTCTTCTTTTTTCTCCATGTTTTTCAGTCTATATTGATCCACAAGCTTATTAATTCTTCTTTTTGTCAATTCATATGTATTGCTGAGCCCTCTTATGGGATAGCCTCATTTAGACTATTGCAATTTTCAATTGTGCATATAGTTCTTATTTTAAAACAAACTTTTCATTATAAAAAAATGCATTTAAGGCACACAGAGAAATTACAGACAGCACCATGAGTTCCCACAAGCATTTCCCCATTATTCATCTCTAATGTTAGTAAGGTACACTGATGATGTCCTGCTTCTGGTCCTTGTCATGGACGGTATCTTGAGTGGGAAGCTGAGTGTTTTGTGTACTGTATTCCAGTGACTGGGTGGTTGATTCTGTCCCTCTGGTGCTGGTCATTGTTCGGGTGCTTATGGTTTTAATGGACCCATCTGAAGACATCTTCAAGGTCTGTTTTCTCTATAGTACTCAGACCATGGTGTTTCCGCTCAGGTTTTTGCCTCTGTTTTACCCTTTAGTTTTTTCACCCACCGCCTTAAGTCACTGATCAGAGTATGTATTTGAGTCTCTATAGGCCGTTTCTACTACACATGGTTGTTTTGCAGACTTCCTTCACGGTGTGCGTGGGGTGCTACAATATCTGAATTCAGCCAGAAGTGAGTGTCAGCAGCTCCTGGGTGCTTTTTCGTGACCCCCCTGACAGGATCTAACACTGAGCTCGTGTATGTCTAAACCTTCAAGATGGGAGGTGTTTTGCTTTCATGTTTATGTTTCCTTCAGTGACCCTGCAGGAAAGCTTACTTATGGTTCAGCTAATGGTGAGTCAAACTTTCCACTAAAGTTCCTGGAACCAGTAAGATCCCCCAAGATTTTTTTCTGATAGGCTTGAATGTGACATAGACCTTCAAAATCTGCCCCATGTCTGATTGGATTAGGGGTGTGCCCCAAACCTAGGCAAGCACTCATCCTTGCAGATCACAAGGTGGTCTGTGATTCCGGCTGGACTTCCCACAACCACTGGATTGTCACCATATGTCTCTAAATACTCTACTGTCTCCAGAAGCTAGAAGCCTCTTCTAAGTTGCGCTTATCAGAATATCATTATTTTTGACAAGAACCTTAAGCATGGGACTCTATATTCTGTTCTGAATAAAGCTCATCCTCTTATACAGAGCTCTGGAACTTTCCATATAGAACACCATGATTTCCTCCTCGGTGCAGAACTCCCCTATAGCTGAGGGTGGGTGTCTCAATGTTTGTGTATGTGAGATCTGGCAGAGCTCTGGTACTTTCCATACAGAACACCATGATTTCCTCCCCTGTGCAGAATTCCCCTTTAGCTGGGTGGGTGTCTCACTGTGTGTGTGATCTGGCAGATGACTGGGAATGGATGGTAACTGCTGGTCTCTAAGGCTTACTTTTGAGACCTATAAGCAAGAGGGAGCAGGGACACGAGATAGGAGAGGAGAGGCATTGTTGGGTCACCAATATAAATAGGCCTGCTAAAGTTGGCATAGCAATTTGATCTGAGTGGGATATACATAGGCCTCTGGAAACAGAACGTGTGCTACCATGAGCTAAGATGAGGAACACTGGCAGCCATTTGTAAGAATCCACAGATCTGGGGGGAGCTAAGGGAAGGTCCCCAAAAGAGAGACAATGAAACAAGATGGAGATCAGAGCCCGGATGTTTACAGAGCTATGAAGATTTGCTTGAATGAGTATTTCTCTGTCTGCTTTACACTCAGTGTCTTGGCATGGCTGCTTTACGAGGAAGAGGTTGGCCAAGTCCTTCAGGGAACTATTCCATAACTACTACGACATCCACAGATGTGAGGTTTCAGTAATGGATGCATCCGACGATGACTTCATGCCTATGAAATTGTTTAGAATTCCTTGAAAGCACAATTTATCAAGTAACCATGAGATGCTAAGGACCCTACCTTTCCTTTGAAAAATATAATTGGTACAAGATGATAATGTATTCCTTTATGTGGATCTGGAGAATAGTTCTCACAAACATACTTTGGAGCTGGAATGATACTTCACCATTTGAGAGCATTGGCTTCTCTTCCAAAGGACCAGGTTTTGATTACCAGCACCTTCATGGCAGCTCATAACCACCTGTAACTCCTGCATCAGGGGATCCAATACCCTCTTTCAGCCAGTGAGGACACTGAGCTCATGTGGTATGCAGACATAGATATAGGCAAATGCTCATACATATACACTTTTTAAAATTAAAAGAAGGAGCTGTTTCATGGTTTTGCCATTTAATTTCTACTTTGATGGTCACCTTAGAGCCCTGATCTCCAGGCTTCTCATCAATAACATTCACTGTAGGACACAAGGCCTTCAATCTTTGTGTTGTCATAAAACTTCTAAAGGTTTCACTAGGCTTATTGACTAAGTGGAACAGAGATGGTGAAAAGAACCGTATTCTAAAATACGCTTCTCTCTGGTGAGAAGAATTCTACACAGTTTGTTTCACAACCTATCACCATGGCGTAGAGAATTACTACAGCTTTGTGGACTTAGTCACCAGTGGTCCAGACGCTCCCATTTCAATGATGTAGATGTTTGTGCTGAAGTGGCGTTGACCTGGGATAGATTCCCTGCTCCGCTTCCATGGGGGAGACACCACCTGTGAGGCGCTGACTGAGGAAGACTCCTACAGGTTCCACAAAGCTTCTCGTGCTCAGTCTACAACCGGAATCATTAAGATGATGGATGAGAAAGAAGAAGGGCAAGAGGTGTCCTTGGCAGATTACCCTGGAATACGGCGATGGAATGTTCTAATCGCTCTTGGATTGGCCTCAGCCACTCCATGTGCAGAAATATCTGATGCATCGGGTGCCAAGCTGCTGACTTCCCTCTCCAAGAAGGAGTGATCTTAAGAATCTACCTGGCTCTGACAGCCGGTCAGTAGGTTTGGCAGACTTTCCCTTAGGTCAAGCGGCACCACTGTATCTGGTGTTTAGTAAGTCTTTAAGAGAATTACTTTCCTTTTGTAAATGTCTGCCAAGACTTTCCGTGTTCTATAACTGAATTTTTCATCCATTATTCCAGTCTACTGAGCCCTGTTGAAGCCTGCTTCTGTGATCCAACAGGTAATTAAGTTCAGTTTCATACCATCTCAGAGTGCGACCCACATGTCGTCAGACCCATCAGGCCCCAGTTTTCTCATCCACGAAGTGGGGATAATCACAACGCCAAATCCAAAAGTTCCCTACCAGCATCAAATGAGTTAATTGGTGGAAATTTTGTAGTAAATTCTCAGTACCTTAAATACCATGCTATTATCCTTATCCAAGAATTTATTTAATATAAAGAGTTTAAGCCAAGACCAAGTCCTACATCTCAGCACCTAAGCAGGTATAAGCCTCCCCCATGGACCAGTGGGCTCATCATCAAAATTATTAAGCTTTCTTCTTTATCCAGTGGCATTACTGCTGCTGGATACCATATTTATCCTCCTTGTGAGAATGAAAATGAGAGATTTTGTTCTATATATTCCTCAACTAAGGTATGACACGGATTCTCATGATAAAAAGTAGGTAAGTGGAATCTGAACATGAAATTTGCACTGTTGCTTCCTCTGTGAGCGTCTGACACTCGAAATCCTTACAGACCCTTTGAAATTTCCTGTTTCTTTATTCTGCTCTAATGCGAACTCCCTGTGTGCTCAGTAAGTGCCGTTGCAATACATGGAAGTGAACCAGGCATGCATGCTTTCCTAAAGTCTTAAAGTCTAAGGAAATGCATACGTAGGTGGTTCACAGGCCAAGAAGAAGGTTCACCAAGGCATCCCCAGGGCAGGCACTGGGCTGAGTAGAAACATGTCAGCACTGGTACAGGGGACCAGTCAGGCACTGGAAGAAGTGAGCATGTGTGTGATGGGATACAGATGTGTGCATTCAGTGAGATGCAGGGAAGAATGTGTGTGTGTGTGTGTGTGTGTGTGTGTGTGTGTGTGTGTGTGATGGGATACAGATGTGTGCATTCAGTGAGATGCAGGGAAGAAGTGTGTGTGTGTGTGTGTGTGTGTGTGTGTTGTGTAGGATACAGATGTGTGCATTCAGTGAGATACAAGGAAGAAGAATGTGTGTGTGCGTGTGTGTGTGTGTGTGTGTGAGATGGGATACAGATGTGTGCATTCAGTGAGATGAGGGAAGAAGTGTGTGTGTGTGTGTGTGTGTGTGTGTAGGATACAGATGTGTGTATTCAGTGAGATACAAGGAAGAAGAGTGTGTGTGCGTGTGTGTGTGTGTGTGTGAGATGGGATACAGATGTGTGTATTCAGTGAGATGCATGTAAGAAGTGTGTGTGTGTGTGATGGGATACAGATGTGTGCATTCAGTGAGATGCAGGGAAGAAGTGTGTGTGTGTGTGTGTGTGTGTATGTGATGGGATACAGATGTGTGTATTCAGTGAGATGCAAGGAAGAAGAGTGTGTGTGTGTGTGTGTGTGTGTGTGTGTGATGGGATACAGATGTGTGCATTCAGTGAGATGCAGGGAAGAAGTGTGTGTGTGTGTGTGTGTGTGTGTGTGTGTGTGTGTGACGGGATGGGATACAGACATGTGTATTCAATGAGATGCAGGGGAGAAGTGTGTTTATATATGTGTTTGTGTGTGTGATGGGATATGGACATGAATGTTCAAGAAGAGGTGTGTGTGTGCGTGTGTGTGATGGGATATGGACATGAATGTTCAATGAGAAGAGGTGTGTGTGTGAGTGTGTGTGTATGTGTGATGGGTTATGGACATGAATGTTCAATGAGAAGAGGTATGTGTGTGTGTGTGTGTGTGTGTGTGTGTGTGTGTGTGTGTGTATTAGGACACAGACATAAGTATGTATGTGATGGGATGCAGGTACAGCATAGAGGTATCTGCTGAGGTCAAGGAAGTAGCTAGTAGACCTGCCCTTGTGGAACTGGCAGTGAAAGCTGAAGCCCTGAGGAGTGTGTGTTCACGTTAGTGTTCCTTCATACTGGTTGGCTGACTAGAACTTTGAGGCTGTGGAATGCCATAATTACAGGCTGAGAGTCAGCATCATCTTAGGCTACCTTCTTAACAGGCATTCATTATCAGCGTTTGCATCCAACCTAGCATCTTTTTGACTTTCAGGAAAACCTTTGGGATATATTCACCTAGCAGACCACTAGCTTCTACAAACTCCAGCTCTAAGATAGTATCCTCAGATCGTATCTGAAACCCAAGCAGAGGTTACTCACACTGCCGGCACCCTGCCTCTCTGAGGTCCTTCTCAGAGGTATTTGGTAAACCTACTGATTTATTCTGTGAGAGTTAAAGTTCATGTTGGACCAGGAGATGCCTCCACGGATAAAAGCCCTTGCTGCAAAGGCTGGTGTCCTGAAATCAGTCACTGAGCAAGGAGAGGACTGTCTCCTACAAGCTGCCCTCTGACCTCCACATGTACACCGTGACATACATACACCCATGTATGTACACGCATGTGTGCACACACAGTGAAAGAGAGAAAAACAGATTTAAAATAAGAATGTAACCATTTCTGCTATGAAACTTGGGATCCAGAGCAACCTTAGTCTATATTCCCAACCCGTGGTTCTTAACATTTGGCTCAAAATAAACCGATTCATATTTTCTTTGAAGCAAGAACTGTTTTACCTCAATCTTAAGAACTGTTGGCATTGGTCCGGTGCTGCTAGGTATTCAAATGCTAAATTCCGTACCCCAAGATCTGGTTGCTCCAGGACTAGAGTTTTCTCACATACACCAGCTTTTGTTGTTCAAACCTTGCCCCCCAAGTTATTGGTCAATAAAAGGTTAAAGTTTGTGATTGGTTAGTAGGGACAGAAAGGCGGGACTTCCTGGGAGGGAGAAAGGAACTCTGGGAAGAAGAAAGGAGAGGAGTCGGACCTAACTACCGGCCTGGAGGGGATAGCTAGCCACATGGGCTGGATGGGGCTGGTTGAGAGTCGGCTCAGTTAAGGCCTAAGCGTTGAAATATTATTAAAAGGTGTCTGTGTGGTTATTTGGTGGCCGAGCTGATATTAATTTGCAGCATTGATTAATATGCGTAGATTGATAGTCATTTTACAACTGATACTAGAGAGGTAGTGACGGTGGGTTGGTGCGAGTCCGTGAATAATACTGTGTGGTAGTGGAGTCGATATCAAGTAGCTTTATTAAACAGGTCGCCGCCTATTTTCACTGCTTAGTAGAAATTGGGAGGAAAGAAAGGGAGTGAGGAATAGCGAAAAACTGAGCAATTCTCTAGACCAAGAAGGCAGACCGCATATCGCTGTTACTCTCTCTGTCATGGTGACCGGGATGCGGCTGTTCTTTGAGACCCATTGACAGACTTTATGACCGATCTGTTATCTCCTTCCTGGAAGCTCCCCTTGCTCCCAACATCAGTGCAGACCAGGAGACCCATGACAGCCCCAGGGTCTGTGATGCCTCTCACCCAGCATGCTTATGGGCAATGGGGCAATGGGAATTCTTGTCCCCCTGACAGCTCGCAGGGAAAATAGACTATGCCTCTCCTTTCCGTGCGAGAGCAAACATTAAATGTAATTTCCATTTTAATCCCCTTGTGCAATGTGTGCAAGCATATTTGTTCTCCACACGTCGGAGTAAAAGAAAAACTTGGCAGGGTGATTAACTCTACAATTGTTATTTAGTTCATCCCATTCTCTGTGTGTGCGCACGCGCATATGCGCATGCATGTATACATACCTATACATGCGTGTTCATGCATGCACCTGGTTCTTCATTGTCTGAGCTACCTCCTCAGCTCCTTCAACCTATTCTTGACTCTCAGGCTCGATTCTCCTCCAACAGTTTACAACTTGAGCCTTGGAGCTTTTCAAAAGTACCAAAATAATGAGAATAAAATTTATTTCATATAGAGATTATGATTCAGTAACTTTTACCGGTCCCTCCCCACTACAGCAAATAACATTTCCTACATTTTGGAACCCGGACTTTCAACGAGGGAGGGCGTACTCTACTTAGGGTCAAGCAGTGTCAACCACCGCTCTGACCAGTTCTTGCCAATGTAATCGCAGACTGATTCCCTTTCCAGAACCCCAGGAAGTAACCAACTTCTTTCCTTCGTTGTCACAAAATCTTAATGGTCCCTTCAAACAAAAATGTACCTCGCAGGCCTAGTAACTGACCTATTTGATTCCAACATAGATCATAATAATTTACCAGTGCCACTCACTCAAGAGTCTGATTGCCTTCTTCGCCTCCGGGCGCTAGACGAAAAGGGCTTTTGCGGCTGAAAGGGTTAAGTGGATTTTATTAGAATGCGCTCCTGCGCTCCCGTTTCATTCTCTCCCTTCAGTTTCCTCACAAAAATGTTAATCTAATTGTGATACTATCAGTTTGATGACAATATGACAAGACAGACAAATTTGATTTTATTCTCCACAGAGCAAAGCATATGCTGTCTGGAAGGCCTCGACAGAGAGAAGGACATAAAACAAATGGAGTTCATGAATATACAATTTTTATGGTACACAATAGTGACATCTAGACTTCAGAGACTAGGTGGGTGAGCCTGAGACTTTACTATTGAGATTAATGGGTACGTAAAAAGGTGCCAACAGAGGGTACTACAGTTTATGTTAAAAATGTCGATGTGGATAAGAATAATTTTCTTCTCAAGATGGATGATGTGCTTAATGGCTGGGAGACATTTGGGCTCAGTAGCAGTGCCTCCAAAGTAATTTTTTTGTTGTTATTGTAAATTATATAATCTTAGCTGCAATTATAGTTCTGCTCCAGTAAAGGTCAACTTAGCGCCGTGGATGGTTATGAAGCAAAAATGGAAATTCCAATATGGATTCCCTTGGAGATAACTTATGAATGATTTCAAGTAAGATGATTTTTTTGGTAACTCTATTTCTCACTTAATGCGATACAGCAAGTAAAGACAGCACACATTAACAAAACACAAATTAGATTTCTCTAAGTAAACATGTATCTTGTGGACTACGTGGGGCTGCTGGAGAGAGGACAGTATGAAGGTTAAAGGCACCAGGCAAATGGGGACAGTTTATGTTGAGGAAAATCAGAAGCAGAAGTATCAGGGAATTCTTCGATTCTTTGATGGGTTTAAATCCCTGCTTGGGTTTGCTTCTGCCCTTGGCTCTCTAAAGTTTTCTCTGACATTGAGACTTAGCCCACCGTCTGGAAAGGCGTGGGCGTGATTGTCTCAATCACTGGTTGCTAAGCAGTAGGTTCTGGATCTTCCTGTGGTAATGAGTTTGAAGGGATTCCATCCAGGTCCAATTTTAATCTCAGTCTTTTCCTTTATGTCACAAAGAAATGTAAATGCCAAGCTCACAATATGAAACACGTGGATGAAGAAGGTGCCAGACTTTAAAGATTTCTTTCTTTTAATATAGTTCAAAACTCTACAGCAATATTCTTAGAATTAATCGTGGCGATGCATCTTGAGAGCTTCGAGTTTTAATTATGCAGTTTTTATCTACTAGAACTTTCTCATGGTTCCGATCCACAGGAAAGTTTACAGGATACATTAAGAAATAGATGTGGCCAGAGTGACCTTTCTACTTTGCAGATCACCAGTGACTAGAGTTGCAGTTTCTCCTACAAGATGCTAGTCCCAGCATCTCTCGGGAAAGAACTCTGCTGCTGATCCACCGCCCATGTACCCCTCCTTGTTCCCTTTCAAATTCATGGCCCCTTTTGTAATTAATTGCTATTGCATGCATATATATATGTACACACACACACACACACACACACGTATGTCCCTGAATGCATAAACACAATCTGCTCCATCTGTACAATGGTACTTGTATTTTTTTTCCAGAACTGACCATTTGGTATTGGATGACCAGTTGGTACCTGGAGAAGACTCTTTCTTTGTATTTCAGCATTTCTCCATCGCCTTTATGTAGGGCTGAGGCCTCCTGGATCCCCCCACCCCCAGCCTCTGTCCATGTGAACATGTCTTTTGTTGTCCATGTTCAACAACCTAGGAGGTAATGTTGGCAAGATGCTGGAGAGATGGGTGGCTAAGATTACTCTCCACTGTACATATGTATGAGATTTTCAAAGAGCACATAATTGCTTAAAATAGATGGTGGAGACAAAAGGAGAAGTAACTTTCTCTGATATTTTGCAGCAGCTGGGTGCTCTGGAATTTTGCTCTTATGCTACCTGGCACTTTTGTAAACAATGCTATCGAATAGTTGTCATTACGGTTTGTTTGTTTGTGTTTTAATTTTAAAGAGAGAAAACAAGTAGAATGTCAACTTCAAAGACATGATAAAGCCAACATGGAACTCAAAATAAACTTTAAAGAAATCCTGAGATTATTCTGAAATAACTCTCATGAAAACCCATCTGACTTTTTCTTTGAACCTGGCTGTCATTTTACCTACAGTCCACGCTAGCAGAGGGACTCGCACTTTAAACCCAGCACAGATCAGATCATCCCAGGTCTAGTAAGATGGGACAGAAGGAAACGGTGACTTTCTGCTAAGCGAGGCTGGAAAGGTGTTTGGCGTGACAGGCTGTGTAACATGCTCAGAGTACATCCATATTCCATCTGATATCCCTTTGTGACAGGAAGCGTGGCTACTTGGAGGATACAGTGGAGCTGTAGGGAGCTGGGATCTGTGCGTGATGTTGACTCTGTTAGCCCTGAGTTCTGGACAGCATAGAGCATCAGCCTCTTTCCCATCACACACTGTGCGCTCTGCTTACTCACACAGAGGATTGCCATACATACATGCAAACACACAAATGCACACATATAAACATATTTGCATACACACATTCACAAACATACATACACATACACACAAACACATGCACACACTTGTATATTGACGTCCACAGAGAACTTCCTACAGATATATCTGTACAAATATTAAGTAGCAGTATTTTGCTCTGATGGAAGGATTAATAGGTTAAAAAAATTCTTTTTTTTTGTGACCGTGTTAGAAAGCCTTATGCTAAAGCAACTGAATTATTTTGGCTCAGTCTTGTTTCTTGGGAAATATGTGAGTAGATGGGTTCATATGTAGATAACCACTTGATCATGAACAATTTCTACCCCATCTCAATCCACTGTTAATTGAACATAAATCAATTTTATTAAATACAGTTTTCTTCACATTGCAGAGATGGATATTCTTTTGAAGACATGTGATACCATCTCAAGCCAAATGTGTGTGCCTGTTCATGAGCACATACGTGTGCATCTACACATGCATCTGTATCCATAAATATTCTCATGATTTTAAATGCATGTGTAAATTGGTGATGTTACAGGCTTGGATCTCCACCATAAAGGCATGTCCTTTCAGCTGTGAATTTGTCCTGTGGTGCAGCCTCATGACCTCAGTTTCTTGAGTTAGAAGATGACATCGAGGTACTGTACAGTCTTCAACACAGAGAGGAGAACATGTAGTGTAGACAAAGGGGAGAATGGACGGATGAGTCCACAAGGCCCTGGGGTTGACAGAAACCATTGGAGGTTTAGAAAGAGTTCTGCAAAGATTCTTGCTAGAACTCTCCAGGAGAATGTGGCCCTACCCCCACCCCAGATTGACACCTTTGGGTGTTAATATGGGAAGAGAATGCATTCCTACTTTTAAGCCACCCAGGCTCAGGTAATTAAGAGGGCCATGCCCATGCATGACACATTCTTTGGTGTGACTAGGAAACATTCCCCAGAGGCTAATATGTGTGGACACTTGTCCACTCCAGCTGCGGGTGTGTTTTTGAGAGGTTGTGGAACCTTTAATAATCAGGACATGGCTGGGAGGGTGGGTTACCGTGGGGAAGGTGGACACAAGGGTAATGGCCTGGCGTGCTTCTAACCCCAGCTCCCGGCTTCCTGATTGGGGCCATGAACTGCACAGAACAAACCACGTCAGCCACCACGCCTTCCTCACTGTGATGGATTGTAGCTCCTGAGTCATGAGCTAGACTACACCTCTCCTTGCTTAAGTTGCCTCTGTTGTGTATTTTATGTCTCTGCCACATAAAAGTAACAAATGCACCTGCCAACAGGGGTCATTCATTTCCCTCCTATTTGGTCTTCAAGTTTCTAGGAGTAGAGACATAGTAGGTTTCAGCCCTACTCTAGTGGGGTCTGGGGAGCTTGGCTCTGTGTTTACGGAGCTAGTTTGATGGTATCTCTTGCTTCTCACGCACTGCTTGAGCCTGACTGCTGCTGCTGGCGCCTCTTTCCCTGGGAAGCAAATTGGTCTCTTCTTCCTTGAGTCTAAAAATAATTTCAAAAGGTCCCTGTTAAACCAGGCTCTCTCCTGTGTCTCCTGAGGGGTTAGAGTGAGCAGGCATGAGTTCAGTACTCTGGGTGGGAAGTGGCCACCTTGAGGTATTTGTGATGTCTCTGAGGGATTCAGGGGGTCATTAAAAGGCAAACATATGGAGCAGACACCATCACAGACCATGCAGAGGAGCTGGGAGGGGTGGTCCTGTGAGAAGGTCCAACTTATATTTTAAATGGATTCCAAGGAAACTAAATAGTGCATGTTCCTGGTAAGTAAATATAGCTAAAAATAAAAACGTCCTTTCTGATCCAACAAGATGGAGAAAAGATCCACCATTTACTCCCACCGCCATATACACAGCTCTCAGCCGATCCTTCTCCATCACAAGGGACAGCACCTTCTACTGTCCCTTATACTGTGAGTCAAAGCAGACTCTCCCTCTCATACACTGTTTTTCTGAGTCTGGCCAGCGCTCTGCTGCGTCTGTTCACATTGTTCTTGAGCCTTTGGATCTGGTTTGCGGGAGGAATGTGGAGAAGGTTTGAGCTTCAAGCTAGAGGATGTGCAGTGTGTGGTAAGTAGAGGTGGGTGGACTGCTGTGGTTTAAGCTCAGCCGTCTAGAATGTAGACAGTCACGTTTCAGATAGGAACAAGGGCTCTTTCAGAAATGGTGCTCTTGTGATTTTCCCTGTTGGCAAAGAACCCAGCTACATTTCACCCACGGCTTGGAGGTTTGAGTGAGACTGCGTGCAGAAGCAATGGACTAAGTTAATTTGGTGGAGGATACTTCAAGACAGCAGAAAGCATTCAGCTTTCAACCTAGCTGCTGCCCACTGCTTTTAGAGACTTTAAATGAGTGGTGTGTGGAACGGAAGTGTGAAAAACCGATGCTGTGGGTAGGAAGGGAGAGTGAACGTGGGTAAAGTTGCACACGGGAGCAGAGGAGCAAAAGTCAGTGGGTTCAGGCCATGAGCAAGAAAAATGCCCTGCGTAAGAAGACAAAGTCCTGATGCTCATGACCGTATGACCAAGCCCCAAGTTCTCTGTGCTGACCAAAGGATCGCGATACAAACCGATCCATGCCTTCCGATTCCACTTATTTGGTTAAAACTGCAAAGAGACATTATTATAAATCCTTAAAGATCAATCATTAGGGCACAGTGAATCCTTTGTACAATTAAAGGAGATAACTCTTTTTTATTGTGGTGTTGGTTTGGGGGATAAGTACAGTATCTATGATTTTGGGGACAGACCTAATATTAGAGCTTATTGAATCCTATATTTAATGTATATTTTACACGGTATTGTATGACATATAAGTTTTCATCCCAATGACAGGGAATGATGAAATATTTCGTTAAGATAAAATCAATAAAAGTTGCTATGAGTTCAAACAAACCCAAGCCAATAGACCATTCGACCAAGGCAACATGAGGCAATTCGAATGGGTACCCTCTGCTCATTGAACTTAAAAAAAATTTACCTACTAACAGTTGGATGATGTTTGTTAACTAAAAATTACCATTTTTGCAATTCTCAAAAGTATAAAAGAGCTGAAAGATTACCACTGTAAATATCTTTAAATGTCTTAAGTATACTTATTTAATTTCTGATAATTTCATACATTTATACAGTATATCTTGATCCTATCTGTCCTGATTCCCCCTTCTCACTCCCTTCATACATCCCCTAACATACCTTTCCCCCACCTTCCCTCTCTCTCTCTCTCTCTCTCTCTCTCTCTCTCTCTCTCTCTCTCTCTCTCAAAGAATACCTTGAGTTCTATTAGTGCTGGTTGCTGGAGTGCTATCTTGCTGGCTTGCTCTTGTGGAGATCTTGTGCTGGTAGCCATGGCTGGAGCAAGTTCATGAGTGCATCGGCCATGTCTGTGAGCATATCGGCCATGAAGTTCTTATCCAGAGGAGAGCATTTCACAGCCCTCTCCTCTCTCCTTCAGCTCTGACATTGAGGGGTTTACCACTCCTTTTAAGTGGATGGATGTGTGAGAGGAGGATAACACAGACAAGGCTAGAACGATTTAGCTGAAGTTGCTACACTGCCAAACCACTAACGGTCCCCAGAGATATGGAAATAAACTTGTTTCAATATATTTCACTACGATCTGATTGGGAAAATGAGTAGTCGTTTTAAAACATTGAGGCCTTTTTTAAGGACAACAACGAATGCCAATGGTTCTTTTCCATGAGAATTCCAGGGTCCCCTTCCCCCGATTGTTAATGAAGCTTGTATGTGAGAGAGCAACCACTTGGCCCCAGTGCTTTCTTCAGATTCCTGGGTACCACATCTGCTTGTTTCAAAAACCACACTGTAATTTCAGGGAACACGTGTGGACTGCACTTTTGCAGTATGATATGTTGTCCAGAAAGTCCCTGGCCAGCATCGTCCAGGCGGCAGAGATCCATCAGATGGTGACTGTGGCAGATGGCAGCTTTTGTGGAAATCTAGTGACATATGGTCTGCATTCACGGTGCTGAGGTCTCCTTGTCACTCTGTGGCTGGATTGCAGCAAAAGTCCCAGTTCTCCCAGCCTCCGGTTTGTGTTGCCTAGACCAGTCCCTGTAGCTTCCGGTTTAACAGACCACACCCCTTCAGAGATCACGTGCCACACACAAGCCGGGTTGTCTATTCCCGTCTCTTCCCTCTCCTATGGTCTCTCGTCTACTCTTTGCAACATGCCCATGCAACACTTGGGAGTCTGTGGTGACTTCTAATTAATAATGAGATTCCAAGCCAGGTTTGGCTGTGAGTGTGCAGGTGATACGCCCCTTAGAGAGCCAAGGGGACCTCCCTGACCCTCTTTCATCTTCGTCAAGTAGCCCTGTCCATTTCTATCCCTTTCTATCTTTGCTCCATAATTTTTTCTTCTTGCCAGAACCCCGGCCTTAACCTTCTCCACCGCCTTCCTATTCTCTGCCTTCCTCTCCCCTGACTGAGGTCTTCCACGTGTTTTACACCATCTACCTCCTCCAGGACGCCGTCCTCAACCTGTTCCCTTCCCAGAGTTGTGGCAATCTGGACTTTTTTTCATCAGTCTCTGTCTTGTTAAGCAAATCATAAGCACTTCAATGCCTTATGTGTGTGTACATATGCATATGTGTTACTGGGGTGAGTGCCATGAGAAAAAAAAGTTATAATTAATTTACTTTCAACCTCTTTTTAAATTGTCGTGTATTGCGATGTGTGTGTGTCCGCGCACGCGCACGCGTGTGTGTGTGTGTGTGTGTTTGTGCGCGCGCACGTGCGCGTGCGCGTGCGCACGCGTGCATGTGTCTATGCCTGTGTGTGCACGCATGTGCCCGTGCCTGTCTGTGTTTCCTGTACCCCTTCCATCATTTGGGTCCCAGTGAATGAACTCCGGTCTTCAGGCTTGGTGGCAAGCACCACTGAGCCACTGATTAGAGAATTGATTTTATGTTCACGTTTCCATGACTCTAAATCTAAACCTGACCATCTGAGTCCGGGCGGGTGATTCTCTTGGGTTCGGTGGGTTTCCTGATGGCGGATCTCAGGTAATCTGGGGGAGCGCCATTGCCCCAGAACTCCTCCTGGCCCATCATGAGGGAGGAGACTATCCTTCTCCTTCAAGGAGAGCATGGTATCACAAATACGGTTTAGGTGCTCTGTCTCAGAATACTACAGAGAGTGCCAAGCGCATAATCCGAACAAATACTTCTCTAATGAAATACATCAAAGGCTCCTAGTGTCCTGGTTATACTACCAAGAACAGACGTTTTTGGTCAACATGCTGTACTTTCTTGAAATACCGTGTACCTTGTTAATAGGTGTGTGCTATTAAAGCCGTAGGGTGCTCAGCCCAAGAAAGCACTCACCCTCACAATCTCAAATTTCAGTTCTTTTGCACCAAGGTGGGGGGGGGGGGATGCCATATGCTCACCCTTCTCTCGAAGGCCGTTTAAACGATAGTGTCTGCACTTCAGTCCTACTGCATATGAGTGAAGCAGGTGTGGTGTGGCCCTCAGAGCATCCTGGTGTGTTCGAGGGTGAGTGCTATCTCTCGTGGGCGCTCTCTCCGGGATTCATTCTCACCTCATTTGCTGAGCGCTCTATCATTAAAGTGTCATTGAGAACTGACACCACTTAATTTTAGCAGCCTTCACTTCTCGTTTGCAGCTCTAAATGGAGAGGGGTGCACGTGACCGAGAGGGGGATATTTTTACACCTCGCTCAGCATTTTATCTAACAAAGCAGCCTCCTGAGGAATAGAGGATGACCCGTCACCAAACCAAACCCTCCTCTGATGCCAGCAAATGGATGTGTCCTCTTCGGATTGCAACATCTACTCAGGAGCCCGTCATGAATATATGGGTGGGCACATTCTCCAGACTTTCGTGTTTTCCGACCTCTCAAAATACCCTTGGATTTTTATATCGGGCGTGGTCAAATTAGAAAAGAAAAAGGAAAGAGAGTGGCTTTAGAGACCAGCTGTCCCCTGCAGGCCAGAGTGGAGCCTTTTTACCTCTTCACAAATTACAGAGCTCTGGAGATTTCCCCCCTATTAATTGCATAATTGCTTTTCCTGCCAAAGTAATTTGAACCCTTGGGGGTTAAGAAAATCACTTACTGTGAAATAGTGGCAGTTTTTAACCCATTCAGCTGGCAGTTCTTCGCCCAATTAAATGTAGAAGGGACTTTGATGCTGCCCAGGGTGTGTGGGTTTCTGTGGCTGATCAAATCTGCGCACTGGGAAAGGAGACCCTCTGAACCCTGATGGAGTCATTACCCTCAGTTCTGTACATCTTAGCTGTCTGCACTGCTGTTTTGCACACGAGAAAACTTTATTTAAGCGTTGGCTGATCTGTAATACTTGCGTCTATCTGTGCATTAAAAAAAAATCAAAACTGAAGACATCATTGGTTTTGGAGAATATTTGGCTGCTGGGAAAATATCTTGTTGCACGCTGACTTTCGGAGCCGATCAAAGGCTTTTCATAGAAATCCAAGTTATTATCCTAAGGTATGAAAACTTGGGCCTAGAGACTTCATAACTTTTCCAAGGTCACACCTGCAAGTCAACTTCTGGATCCCAAATTATCCCTGCCTTTCTTCTTCTTTGTTTCTTGCTTTAGTACAAGTTGCACTGCTACCGTTGTAAATGATTTGTAAGAAGCAATTCAGCGCAAAGGTTTATAGTTCTAAATTGTAGATGCTCTTGGAGTTTGCTGTAAGTTAGACAACTGACCTATCGCAGACACTCCTTTCTCAGAAGAATACTTTTATTGCGCCAAAGAAGTGGGGTCTGGCTGGCCACAGACTGGCCTGAGAGAAACATCAAGGGATAATGACTTTTCTCCCACATACCATCTAGATACAAGGATTTCTCACTGTTTAATTTCGAGGTTAACTGTTTTAGTCATTTCTACTCCCTTTAGAATGTGTCATAATTGTATAGTTCCTTTTCCCATACATTTAATCATCGGATAAACCAATTGACAAAATCACATAAAGTTCTAAAATTAAGCCCTTCAAAAGCTCAAATGCATCAGCTGTAAAATGAGTAAGGCTATCCCATACTCACAGTCGACATGTTTCCTCTTAAAGAATCTCGTCCGAAGACCTGGGACAGGAGGTCCATGTCAGAGCAGTGGCTGTGAGTGGTGCACAAAACCCTGGGCCAGATATCAGGCGTAGCCAAAAGAATAAAAAATAAAATAAAATCATAAAATGGGATCTAAACTTTCAGTGGGTGTGACGGGATAAGGTGGAAGATTCTGGCTTCAGAAATGCGAGGCTTTGGGGTGGAACAGGTGCAGAGGGAGGGATGAGGGAAGGGGGGATGAAGGGATGGACAGATGGAGGGATGGAGAGAGAGGAGACGGGGGTATCAGACTGTTTAGATGCACTGCTCAGCTACTCTTTATTGGAGCATGTGCAGATTGAAAAGAAGACATGTCAGGGTGTCCAGGACAGAGGGGACGAAGCTGGGATCAGATATGCTGGCCATCTGCTTTCCTGTGCTCTGCATATAAGGCCAACCTCTGGACACAAAAGCCCAGCCGTTCTTTTTCAAAACCCCAAATATCCTTACCCATCTTTCTTCCTTGTTATCTTAAGCCACATTAGCAACTGCAAATGGCACGCGCAGGGTAGGTGAACTTTTCAACTGACTTTAGGCTGTTTCTGTTACAAATAAATTCTCGACACAAACAGTCGTTATTCACCCTGGCAATTTCTTGACCTTCTTTAGGGCACAGAACTATGTCATTAATCCAGGCCGAATGGCACTCTAAGCCACCGTGCTCTTTTGTGTTCTTGTCACCGACGAGATCTAAAGTAATTGGGTCCACCTTTCCATCTGTGATTGTCAAGCGGTACTGCCGTACTGGGGACGCGCCCCAGCCTTGTTCTGAACTCTCAAGGTGTCCACTCGAAACGGGTGGGCTGGAGAGATGGCTCAGCAGTTCAGAGCACCGACTGCTCTTCCAGAGGTCCTGAGTTCAATTCCCAGCAACCACATGGTGGCTCACAACCCTCTGTGGTGGGATCCAAAACCCTCTTCTGGTGTGTCTGAAGACAGCGACAGTGCACTCATGCTTTGGACACAGTGGGGTCTGGAAGAAGATAGAGAGGAAGGAGTCCAGCACGTGGTCTGGGATGTGTAGCACTGCAAGGAGTCCAAGGCTGGATTGTGGGGGTCCAGGAGTCCAAGGCTGGATTATGGGGGTCCAGGAGTCCAAGGCTGGATTGTGGGGATGCTAAGCTGCTGGCTTTGGGAATGAGGCTATGAGGGTAAAACATGATTTTGGGGCTCACTCTCCAGGGTGAACTAGAGCTGAGGAGACCGGTGACAGAGTCACCGTATGAAGCAGCTCTACCGAGGCACATCGAGCAGTCAGAATAGGTTTGCAGCAACAGTGGGTGCTAAGACCAGGCAGCTTCCTCCTGGATCCCTGGGCGAGAGAAGTCCCATGCCTAGCTGACTGTTGGGGTAGCAAAAGAAGGATACGGTTTTTAATTCTGCATAATTTACAATTATTTGTAACGAATCTGAGATGCTTTTGTAAAAGTCAAGTAGTGAAGTGAAAGACTCTTGTGCAGGCTGGAGTTGGGGAGTTGAGTGGTTATCAAAAGAGAACGACTAAAGGAAGAACTCAGAGTCAAATCTTAATGAGAGTGACAGACAACGTTAGGACAGCGAGGACAAGCAGACAGGAAACTGCGTCTGGAGCATCAGAGGCCTTAAGGAGGGAGGGCTCTAGAGAAGGTGGCCAAGCTATCAGGGACCACAGGGGACTGTTCCTAACTGCGGGAGTCAAACCACTCGCCCGAGGATAACAGAAAAAGACAAGAAAGAGGGTTATTTTAACTTAGAGTTCCAAATGAGGACCAGGGCGATGATGTCCTTCTTGCTGGTGAGTCACAGGCAGTACAGGGCATCACTGCAGAGAGAGAGGGGGGGGGGAAGGGAGACAGAGAGAGACAGACATACACACACAGACACAGACACACACACACACACATACACACAAAGAGACAGAAGGAGAGGGAAAGGGAGGCAGAGAGAAACAGAGAGAGACACACAGAGAGAGACACAGACAGAGAGGGAAAGGGAGACAGAGAGAGACAGAGACAGAGAAAGACAGAGACAGAGGGAGAGGGAAAGGGAAACAAAAGAGACAGAGACAGACAGGCAGACAGATAGAGAGACAGAGGGAGAGGGAAAGAGAGACAGAGACAGAGACAGACAGACAGACACACACAGAGAGAGAAAGAGAGAGACAGAGACAGACAGACACACACAGAGAAAGAGAGACAGAGACAGAGATAGACAGACACACACAGAGAAAGAGAGAAACAGAGACAGACAGACAGACACAGAGAGACACACACACACACACACACACAGAGAGAGAGAGAGAGAGAGAGAGAGAGAGAGAGAGAGAGAGAGAGAATGAGCCCATGCTTAGGTGCTCGTCTCTCTCATGAAGCCACTTGCATTTGGGTGTGAGTGTCCCACCATAGTGACCTTGTCTAGACCTCCCTACCTTCACAAATAAATGGTGCTACTGTTACACTGGAGTGGATCGGATTTCCAGTTTCTTAGTATCCTGCAGTGCAGATTGCACTCCAACACAAGTTACAGAGAGACAAACCCTGTGGTAACCAAGATACTCAGGAATCTTGAAGGAGCTTGGCCCAGACAGGAAGGGCAGAAAGGATGTCTGTGATGAAGGGGAAGCTAAAGAGATGGGGACTGAAGGGGAAACCGAATGGCCCGGTGAAGAATAACAACAGAGAATCTATCAGTAGCTCTCACCCAACACAAATCCTACTTAAATAGAGCAAAGACACTTCAGTATAAGACCTGAGACTCTGATACTGTTATGGGAAAAGGGAAAATGTTTCCAGACGTAGGCATTGGTAACAGCCTTCTGAAAGGGGTCTCCAGAAAACCGTCTCAAGGGTTCACAAATAGGGTTGCATGAAGTTCAAAAACCTAACACAGAAAACAACCGATCACCAGAGAGGAGAATCAACCTTCAGGATGGGAAAAGTCTTTTCTGCCTTATGTCAGACACAGGGTTGGAGCTTAGAATATATAAAGAGCTATAAAAATTGAACAAGAGATGGAGAGGCAGCTCAGTGGTTAGTGGCCTGTAGCACTGGCTGTTCTTCCACAAGACCAGCACTAATTTCTGGCTCTCACCTATCTGTAATTTCTGTTCCTGGAAGAGGACACTGTCCTCCGGCATCCTTAGGTACTAGGCGTATTACAACACGCACAGCTACACGAAATTGAAAATAAAAAATTAAACACCAACAGCCAAATCATCCATCCAAGGAATGGGCTAAATGCACTGAACAGACGACTCTCAAAAGAAGAAATCTAAAGACAAATATGTAACTTTAAAACTGTTCAACATCTTCCCCACCAGAGAATCATAAATCAAATCTACTTTCAAATTACATTTCACCCAAGTTAGAAGGAGCAGCATGAAGGAATAAAAGAAAAAAAGGACAGCAAATATTGTCAAAGGAGGAACACTTACGGTGTGGGTTAGGAGTGGAAACTGAAGCCACTACAGAATCAGGGGGTCCTCAAAAAGCTAAAAATACAAATAGTGCATGTTTCAGACATGTGACTCCCGAGTGTACTCCAGGATTCCCTGTCAGCGTGCCCCAGAGAGACTTACTCATCCATATTTGCTTCTGCCTGACTCACAGCCACCAAAAGGAGGACTAACTTCGACATCTACCAACAATCTACACACACTGTGGAGTTCTATTCAGCTATAAAGAATATAATATGACAGTTGCTGGGAAAAATGGATGGAACTGGAAACTGATAAGTACAATATGTCAGATTTGGAAAGACATGCTTCTTAGACTTGTGTGTGTGTGTGTGTGTGTGTGTGCATGTTTGTGTATGCATATGTGTGTATGCATATGTGTGTATGTATGCATGTGTGTGTGTGCATGTTTGTGTATGCATATGTGTGTATGCATATGTGTGTATGTATGCATATGTGTGTGTGTGTGTGTGTGTGTGTGATGTAGAAAACAGACTATGAGCAGGGAGAAAGAAATCTTAACCAATGGGGCAATGGCAAAGAGGGTGTTGGAACTTGAGCACCATGAGAACAGAATGGGTGGGGACATGTGGAGATAGGAAGGGACCAGTGAGAGAAAGATCTGGGGACAGGAGAGGTCATCAGGGGAGAGGGACAGACTCAGGCACAATATATATGAAAATGTCTTAATAATGCTCACAGTCTAACCTACCGTGAGCCCCGCACCAAAGAGAGAGCTTGCCTCAAAAAGCAAGTAACACCACATCCGAGGAATGAGAGGGCTATCCTCTGGCTTCTACATACATGTGTACCTGCACATGCATGAACACACTACATACAGCAGGAGAGGAAGCTATATCCCTTACCCAGGAACATTCATGTCACGCCATAATTCCTTTCAGAAGTGGATGGGAAGTAGAAACATCTTCTCACTTTTGTTTTCGAAAGACTTTAACATCTGTTTCCCAAATAGTCACACCCCTCCAAGGCCAACAGTGTAGCTGCGGTAAATTTACGGGCAACACTGACATATACATGCCCTGCAGTGGAGGACCAGTCCTGCTTCAGGGCTTCTCAAGGGCTGAGAAAAGAACAGATTTGTTAGGTTGTTTTCATTCCCAACGTGCTGTGAACAGATCCTTTGTAAAGTGGAACAGAAAATGAATCCCTGGGAGATAAATTCTGAAACCCAAATGCATACAAAATGGAAGTTCAAGTGTTTGTATTGCCAGATTCAACAGATGTAAAATGACACTGTCGAATTGCTGTGGTTAACAAACACCCTCAAAGGCTGTATCTTGACGTTTCATCTGAGCCCAGCTGCAGTGCACGGGCTGTGCTTTAGTAACCACAAGAAGCTGTTTTCCTTCTACTCAGACACAGAAATGTTCCTTTACCATCTCTACAAAAGTCCCTGCATACCCGGAACCCCGGAGCAGCTACATCTTTAAGGGTCCATGTAAAAGGCAGCATAGGATCCAGGGAGCTAAAGGGATGAAAGTCCAGCCTCTGAAAGGGCTCACCGCTCTCACAGAGGATCTGGATGTGGTCCCAGCACCTGCACTGGGTGTCTCACTCTGTAACACCCTCTCCTGTCCTCTGAGGGCACTTGCACACCCATACATAAATTAATGTATATATTCGGATCTATCTCTATATGTATTCAGATATATACCTGAATATATTCTGAATATATATTTATATAAATCTTATTTAAAACCAAAACATAAAGTCCAGTTTTCAGAAAACAGGAAAAACAAGTGGTATGGACAGTTCAGAAAACCCATTCCCTTTCTGTAAGGCTCTCTCGACTTGTCCTGATGTTTGTTATTAAAAAGTCATTCCAAGTAAAAATAATTTTAAGTTGTGACTTCCTGACATAGGGGTCACCGTTCACCCGGGTATCACACAATAGCGGTTCATCTCATTGTGTGAAGAACTGCAGAATTTTGCATTTTATATTCCTTGCCTCCAACACACAAGACATCTCTCTTAACAGACCATGGGAGGAGGTTTCATCTCAAGCCCATGACACAAACATATTCTGGGGTAACCCGCACCCTTCATGTGGAAGGTGCACAGGAAGGGAGTGTAGAACTTCCTGCCCGAGATAACGGACCATGGGAGCCCTTTCTTTATTTTTCTTTTCTACTATTTTCAGCCGTAGAGCCATGTGTGGCTATAGTTCAGACAAGGATGCCCCAGGTCATTGATGCAGCCGAGAATGCCATTGAGGTCGCCCAGTGTTCTTAGCATTTCTGGCTCAGCTGCAGAATGGCCTCCTGTAGCTGTCCATTCTGCACTTTCTCGTACACACAACACAGCCATCTTGCTCGCTTTAGATATGGCTGAACTCTTACCTGTCAGGAACCCACAGGAATCCTGTCCTCACGGGGACTGCAAAGGGATGTCAGAAATGTAGACCTGCGTACCAGGTTCCTCTCTGCTCACACCCATGTTCTATTGTCCGGGCGGACTTCATCACGAACTGCTACTTGCTTTATGTACATAACTAGAGTAAAGTTAAAATTTTAAAGCAGGCCCAGTAAAAGATTAATAACCAGACGGAATATCCAGAGTACTTGGATAGCATGTGTGAGACCCCGAGTTAAGTTTCTAGGGGCAGAGACAGAGGCAGAGACACAGAAGCATTCATTTATATAGCAGAAGAGTTATAAACCACACAAGCCTCATTGGAATGCTCTCTGACGACGGTTATCACCCTGCACCCGACATTTCTCGGTGTAGAATGATGTGGAATTGTACAGTGCTTCTCAGGGACACAGTGTGACGAGCTTGGGGTGTCACTGCACCTGGCATTAGGGCCCTGCTGACCTTCACATGGTACCTCTTTAAGGGGAAGGTGGAGCCGTGGCCAGTAAACTGCAGGTTATCAGACTAAGGCACTAAGGTAGCTCCCAGAAAGGGTTAGTCCTTCCGCCAGCACCTCCCCTGCCTCTCTTCCAGGGATTTGCTCTTGTGAAGGAGACTGCATGTGCACTACACTCATGAGCTACTCGATTAACCAGAAAGTCCGTACGACAGGTCCCCTGCTCTCATCCATTGCTTCTGCATAAATATAACACAGTGCCTTCACTCGTCACCTGGGACTGTTTCAGCCAACCAACTGGTGCCCTCCGAAGTTCTCACCTCCGGAGAACACATGGAAGTTACAGTCATGCAGTCTTACCCAAAAATCATTTTATAACTCCCCTTGGATATGACTTCTCTGGTCAGTGGCGATAACTAGAAAAACTAGTAGCTATGTGTTTTTAAAGTTAGACTTCCACGTCTGAAGTATGCACAGGTCATGTGAAGGCACAATTGAATAGATAACTTAGCTTTGGGTTACAGAATGTCAATTTCTAAAGGAAATGGGGCTAAGAAATCGATGTCACTGATGCCTGCCCCACTGCTCGATCCGTGCCTGTAAAGCCAGGAAGAGGATTGCTGGAAGGTCCACGTCAGCCCGGTCTACACAGTGAGCTCCGAGGATGGCCGGGCTACAAAGTGAGATGTCGCCTCAAGAACCCGAAAGTACACAAGCAAATATTTCTAGAAACGTCACTGATGTTAAGTCACTTTGGCTAGAGTTCGCACAGGAGTGTCTGAGTGCCAAGTGTTGTTGACGCAAGGGGATCAGAAGTGAGCTTCAGGAGGCAGGCCACTGGCCTCCAGTCCACATGGCTTCCTGCATCAAATGGGGAACCTGACCTACCCAGTAGCCATGCTCTGGGATCCTGCCCTGGGTCCCTGCAGCATCTCCACCTTCTGCTTCCAGAACTTGCTCTAGCCCATACAGCCTCCCGCAGCGGGGAGACCCCGTTTAGGACCACCCTCGCTGCCCGGGGCTCCCTGTACCAGCTCCACAGGAGAAAGTGGACATCTCAGCCCTGCTACAACTTAGTGCTCTCCTGAGTATTGTAAATGCCTCCACCCAAAGAAGAAAGTCAACCTGAATAAAGGAGGAGAAAGAATAATAATGCCTGTCTGTCCTGAGAACACCTTTCCTAAGTCACCCTGCTGCTGTGTGAGTTCTCTGAAATTATCACAGATCCTTAATGGAAGTGCCTGCATTTGAAAGATTTGTATTAATCACCTTTCGGTGTGATAAAACGTCCAGAAGGAACAATTGAAGGGAGGAAAGACTTATTCTCTGACTCGTGGTTTGAGGGGATACAATCCATCTTGGTAGGGAGGCCCAGTGGTTTTCTGGGGACGTGAGCATCTGGCAGTTTATGAAATCACGCCAGTCAGGAAGCAGAGGGATGCGGCAGGAAGAAAATCACTTTTTAAAAAGAAAAACCATAACAACAACAACAACCACCACCAACAAAGAGAAACAAAAATTCAAATGTGGGAAAAAATATGAGAGAAGACAGCAAACAGGGAGCCTAGGCTTCTGCCAAAGCCGGCTGCCCCTGTCTGTCTCCTAATGCTAGAGAGTATAATGGTTCACAAAGGCAATGGGGCCGAACCTCTCAACCCCGCCTCACACACACACACCTCACGGCTCCTTCCAGAGACGCCCAACTTCCGACAATTTTACAGCCCCGGAAAAGAGGACCAAGGGGAGTTCAAAGAGTTCAAGGGGTGTTCCGCGTTCAAACTGTAACACTACCGAAGGTGGCTTACTAAATTCTGCTCGTCTGACAATCCATTGCTCATTTAAAGTTTTACCCGTATCTGCCAATGCGTGACATGTAAATAAATGCAACTTTCGAAGAATTAAAATTTTTTTATTCAAACTGAATACGATACGGATAACCGATGACTTCTGGAGGAGTCGGAGTTCCCACTAAGGACGTGGCCATTGGTCAACTGCTCCAGTGGACCGCCCCCTGCCCAAAGTGTGTGCACTGTACCGATTGGGCTTAACCGGCTTTAAACATAATAAATTGCGGGGCATAGTTGGTGGGGTAGGAAAGCGGGGGTTAATCTGTGAGGAGTTGGTAACAAATATGATCAAAGAACATCGTACAAAATCCTCAAAGTTAATAAAACATTTACATTTTAAAACGTACCTATGCCTGGCAGTGACTTCATTTTGTCTAACTTTTCACAGAATAGCTACTATCTGCCTAAAATGTTAAAGAGGTACCATTTTGCTTAAAGTTTGTCACCATTTCTCATTTGACTCAGCTTTTGTCTTAAGGGTCAAAGTACGTTTGGTTCAAGCAACAGAATGGTCAGTCATTTAGAAATAGGGGGGATCCTCAGCTCAGAAATGGGCACTCGGTTCCAAGTCAGGGGAGAAATATTCCACTCAGCTGTACGCAGACACCCTGGCTATGGCCCTGTTAGGTGTTTCTTCTCCGGTGGCACGGTTTTAAGATCTAACTTCGGAAAACCAATCCCCTCGTCTTGATGGCATCGGTGCAGGTGTAAGTTCAGTACCGCACCCGAAATGGCATGGCGGGGAGTTAGTAGAATCTGTGGAATAGGACAGGTTTCACCCCTGCTTCTCAACAAAGCTGTCTCAACCTAAGGAGAGGCATAGTTGCTCTCCACAGAAGCCAACGTCACTGTAACAGCTGGTCATGCCCCCCTCTTCTACAGAATCCCAACTTCGGCGGTGCCTTCTATTTCTGAAGGAAACCACAATTTCTGCTTGTCTTTTGGAAGCTTTTGCCGTCTTCCTCTCTGTTGGGCGGCATCCCTGCGATTTGGTGTAAATCAGACATGCTTTGAAATTCTTTTTTTTTTTTTTTTTTTTTTTTTTTTAGCATTTTCAGCCTCTCTTCAGCTAATATTTTTGGATGTTTGAGCCGGCATGTCAAAACTCCTTCTGCTCCATTCTCAGCTCCTCCATTTTGATTCTTTATCAAGCCGCACATGGCAGCAGTTAGATATCCCCCAGACCTTTATGTGGGAAGCGACACATCAAATACACAGCACGCCAAGTTTCTCCGCGTGTTGAAGAAGAAAAAAAAAACCAGTATGTGCTTTTGTGTTTGGAATGAGAGCTGACACGCATATACATAAACACATCGGAAACCCTCTTGTCTCCTCCAGACCTTCCCTTTAAAATACATCGGAAGGGGCCCTCGGTAGGGACACGGGGAGGGTGGGGGGCAGACACAGGAGAAAATTGAACTTTCCGAGATCAGTACTTAACATAAAAATTTCATCACAATCTTTATCATCTTGCCGTGGTTGCAGAAAAGGGCTAGGCTGCCTCCACCTCTAACTTCCCCAAGTCGTCTGTTTTACCTTCAAATCTGATGAAGTGTCAAAGTCATTTACCAGTAATGAGTTCTGCTGCAAATTTTATTTTGCTTGGAATTTAATTAATGGGCCAAAGACTTTCCATTGTGATTTGAGCAAATGAATAATAAATCAAGAAAGGAGAATTGTCAGGGAAGGAACATCTGTTTCTTACAAGCGTTACAACATGACTACAGCCAGGTTTGGGCATTACCGGTGCAGAGACAGTAGGAGTCCGCTCCAAGTAGCTTCTTTCATTTATTGCTCCACTGAAGGTGAACGCAGAGCCCTCTAATGGGCCTCTGGTGTTAATAAAAGCTCCGTGCTCCTCCGGCTTGGCGGTAGCCTCTTCCTTGAGGGTAGCAGTGTCCTTAGTCCATGCTTTGTTGAGCCACGTCAGGATTCTGCAGTGTCAGTATTTATTGGATGATTAATAAGGGAAAGACAAATTCATAAGCAGAAACAATATGAAATTACCCTCATGTTAGTGTTTGCTGCCGTGATTTCTGCTGGGGGGGGAGGGGTGTAATGAGATCGTGATTGAAGTTAAGTACTTTGACTTGCACTGTCAAAAAGGAGGGGAAAAAAATAAAAGGTCACCCGACCTTTTGGGTTTTATCTGGTTAACCAGGAACAACCTATCCAGAATAGTGACTTCTGTGGTAGCACCAGGGATGATAGATGAGAGAAGGAGAGAGGGGGAGAGAGAGAGAGGAGGGAGGGAGGGAGGGAGGAGAGAGGAGGGAGGGAGGGAGAGAGAGAGGATGACAGAGACAGAAAGAGACAAAGACAGAGAGAGAGAGACAGAGAGAGAGACAGAGAGAGAGAAAGAGAATGACAGAAACAGAAAGAGACAAAAACAGAATGACAGAGACAGAAAGAGACAAAAGCAGAGAGACAGACAGACAGACAGACAGATAGAGGGATAGGGGAATTCAATCTACCAAGGTCTGCACTGGAAGGAGGAAGGAAACCTGTTATCACCTTTCCTACTATCTATCACTGAGATGCACTTTGCTCCGACGCATGGAGGCGGTCTAAGTGTCTGAGAGGTGAGAATAAATTGCCTTATGAAAATTTGCACTGCATGGCTCACCAAGATGCTTCTGTGATGTTGATAATGTATGCAAAATGGTAATGGGCACTTATGTCACACAGGAATAACTCCAAGTCCCACATGTTACCCTTTTGAAAAAAAAAAACCTTTTCTTGAAGGCTGGTAAGATTTGATAAGTAGGATATCTAGATTTATGATTTTTTTAAAATCTGTATCTGGAACAACCATCGCAGAACTGTTTCCCTGATGAGCTGGGTTATTTCTCCTCAAACAATTCATTCCGGCTGATATGGCATCCCGCGTGCAATTCCCGCTTCCAATAGCTCTGTGGAGTGAAAGTAGGAAGTGGGAACATCGGCCGAGGGATTGCACAGATGGAGATAGGGAAGCTGAGGGGATCTTCTTGGTACAGTCAACGTGACATGCTGAGGCTGTCCACATTTCTCAGTGCTTAGCAATTAAGAGAGAGAATTTATCACTTGGTCCTAAACTGAAATCACCATGAACTCTTTTCCAAATTTCATTCACTTTAAACATGAAAAAAATAAATAAATCCTTCATTTATTTCAAGAACTATTTGTCAGGTAACATATGACTTTTCATCAGAATCGAGTTTCAGGACAATGACTGTTTCTATATGCATCAAATTACAAGCATTCTATACTTTAACTGCTAGATCCATCCATACTCACCAGGGACTGTTTTTGTATTAGAGACATTCAAATTTCAAGCCAACGGCACGTGATCCTTCTGTCCACGGTGACTTGGTACGCATCAACAAAGGGAAGCAGGCAGGAAAATGAGATCCCCTCGCTGCTAAGATGCACATGGAGCAATGTTTGAATGTGCTACAATAAGACTTGGTGTGTAAAGCAGAGGACATCTTATCAAGTGGATGCAGACGCGTTTTCTGAAAGTTCAAGGCATCCACAAACAGCTTATGTCCCAGAAGGGAAGGCTCCTGTTTTCAATTGAATTTTAAAAAGTGACTATTGATCTTGAGTGATTTTCAGATACATTTAAAGGAGTCAAATGCCTACTTGTAGAATTTCCTTTGGAAATAGAAGTGCAATATAATAAACTAAGAAACAAATGCTCTGAGTCTGCCTACACTTATGTCAGTCTTGTTCCACCTTCCCACATGACCTTGACATCCATCCGTGTCTTTATTTCCCTGAGTCCATTTATCAGCAAAGTCACTGACAGTGGCAACCCTTGCTCTTTCTTCTAGGCTGTCTCAACACCAAGCCGTTAAATCTACACTAAACCAACACTAAAATTATCCCCAGTCGCCATCATGCATGATATAGCAGTGATCATTCATGCTATAACTGGACTGCTATTTTTTTTTAAGAAATAGTTCATTCGAATATTTGAACTTCTAACAGCATGAATATGTACAGAGTTGTTTTAGAATGATGTTAAAGACACCTCTTATAGTGGCAGACAATACACACATGTGTGGCAATGCCCTCCAGAATAATCTCCAATCTTGACCTTTAATTTTCCTTCACCCATTTCTTTCAATGAACAATTTTGAGTGGAACATTTTTGGGACACTTTTCCTTCCTTCTTTTCTTCCTTCCTTCCTTCCTTCCTTCCTTCCTTCCTTCTTCCCTCCCTCCCTCCTCCCCCGCCCCTCTCTCTCTTTCTTTCTTTCCCCTTCCATAGATTGTAAGATTTTGAAATGAAGTAGTTGAGTGGGTACCCCTTAGGTGTGAGAAAGCTCATGGGCTTCAGATTTAAGGACTATGCCCCTATCTCTCCTGAGAGCTTCTGGGTAGGTTTCAGGACTAGATGGGATCCAGGTCCCAGCAGGAGACGAATGCCCTTCCAAGTACCATGAGTGCGCCTATTACCATTTTTCTTCTGAGTCACAGGAAACAGGAAAGACCTATTCACTAGACATATACACAGTGACACCTCAGAAATTGGGAATCCACCCAGGCATGGTCAAGAACAAAACAATTAATCAAGGCACAGGGAACAAAGTTGTAAGTATTATACTCCTGTGATTCCGTCTTTCTTAATTGTCCAGGTAAATTATACGTTAAAGTGGAGGTAAGAGTTCTTGTATTTTATGTTTGAACACTCGGTATTAATTAAATGGCCAAGCTCATCTGGTATATTAGTCACCTAATTCTGGACATTAATCTTTGGTTTAATATAGTTAAATTGTGTGTGTCTGCATGTAGTGGGCATTTAGACACAGGCGTGTCACACACACACACACACACACACACACACACACACACACACAAAGAGGGCAGTCACTGTGGCACAAAGAGAGAAAGCCAGCTCTACTTCTGTTTTTAAATATATATACTCATAAGGCTGACATCCGCATATTGGACTGGTTCTTCAGAGAAATCCAAGATTGTTTTAAAATTCCCAGTACGTTGACAGTTCTTACGGCTATAAAATATCAGGTTGTAGAGCCAGGTGAATTCTTTTTTTGGAAAGAAGTAACACACATGTGTTGAATAATTTAGCAGGCGCATTTAAGAAAAGGGGGTGGGTGGGGTTGACCTTTCTTAAATAGACCACCCTCGCCCTTAAAGACCTGATGGAGGCGGTTTTGCCTCAATCTCCTCCCACCGTTCTCAGAGCTGGGTCAGTTCCACGACAACCTTCACTTACTTTCTGTTTCCATTTTTTCTCTTGTTAAGTCTGGCCTTAAAAAAATCAATCTAGATTGTTCACATTTGGAAACGAAGGCTTAAATGCTGCAATTGGTGATGTCATCTTCAGAGCGACGATCCTCGCTCATAAAATGCCTCATTTCTACTTTGCCTTCACCACATGATGGTCCCCGAGGGGCACATCTCAGAGTCCTCCCGAGGGACTTTTCCCACTGCTGTCCCTTAATTCTGAGCTGAACGGCCCTCCTCCAATGCCCCCTCCCCAAGAATTTCTCTAACTGGTGGGGTATCTTGTAATCCTCCAGGATGTTGGGGTAGAAAGAGTTTGAAACCAACCAATCAAATGAAAAGTCAAGTGTTTGGCCAACTGCTAATTACTCTCCAGTCTGACTCATGCCTCAGGATCAAACATCCAGACGAACAGATAATCAATTATTGTCCTTCACTGCTTGCCATCATGTAAATATGGCTTTCGACCCAGTGAAGTTTTCTAGACATTTTCCCATGTACTTATAGAAAAGCCAAGAGGTTGCATTTTGTTTTATTTTGGCATCCAAAATGCTTAATAAGTAGTGAAATTTCTTTCTGTTATGATAATATTTTTATGAGCACCAAATCATTCTTCTAAGACTCAACTTCACTGGGCATTGCAGACTGACAGAAGATCCAGGAAGATGGCCGTATCCTGTGGATGACTAAGAATTCTTTCTAATGAGCCTGGTAAATGTCTTAGTCAAGAACACTTCTGAGGGGCTAAAGAGTCAAGGGTTCAGCCTGCCTGTGAACCCTTGGGCAATGACCAAAGACTGAACGCTGTAAATGTTAAAAGGCTGGGGTAGGAATGGAGAGGGCAGATAGGAAGGAGCACATGAATGAATGCTTTAAGAAGTCGGTCCAAGTTCTCAAAAAACGATAAGAATTACTGAATCCCATCCACCAATCGCCTACTTCACCCTCATCAAAGAATCCAAGTTTGGTTCACCTTTGTAGTAGGGGTGCTACTCGGGCCTCCCCTCCTAATGTTCTGCCCATTTCTTCTAGGTTTTCAGGTCTCAGTTATCCAACTGACAGAGCTTTGGTTTCAAATAAAGTCAACTTCTCCTTAACCAGCTAATGCCTCACTGGTTAATATCACTGTGTCCTGATGGTTTCCTCCATGATGGTTCTCATTATTTAAATATATTCTACTGTAAGCCAGGCATGGAGACTTGTCTTTAATACCAGCACTTGGCTGGTAGAAGCATGAGAACCTGGAGTTCAAGGTCATCCCCACTTATGTGTAGATCTGTAAGACAGTCAGTGCTATGGGAAACCCCATCTCAAAACTGAACTCCAACGGTACAAAACAATAATTTCCATTCCAAATAGCCCCTTCTATTTCTTCTGCTTAAAACCACGGATATCAGATATATTTCTGAATTTAACTTACTTTTATTTAAAGAGGTATGGCACATAAATGATATTTCAAAGAATTGAGTCAGTGCTGTAAAGTTAGGCACATTGAAATTTCAGATTTTCCGACTAAGTGGATGATGGATCTGTGGCTAGAGCAATAAATAAATAAAGCCTTATACACCAGTGTATTGGGCTTTCACTGCTAAACTTATATAATTCTTTCTGTTTTCAGGCCTTTTAGATATTAAGACAGTTAACAATAGGTCATGGGGTACATAGGTGCACAAGCACACACATGCACATACATCTATACCCTTATACATACATACACATATACATATGAATTATTTTATCATGGCTTCTGGCTGTGCTAACTCATCAGAGTTAGGATGGGGTATATTTTGCCTATCATTATGTCCCTAGGTCCTCATACCACAGCTGGCAATTGCAGATACTCAAAATACAGTTACTAAAGGCACGAATGAATGACTAAAACTACATTTCTTTATCTCAATGGGTCTTGCCCCTGTGAAACAGTGTGAGCGTAATTAAGTGGCTCAGTGGTGGTTCCACAGAAGTCTGTTTGCACGGTGTTGTCTTGCCACAGAATGCATACTATTACACATGCAGCAAGGGAAACCAGTGTATTTTCATTTTCACAGCTGGTGTTTTAACCATCCTTATCGTCCCTGCCCAAACCCTGCAATCACATTCAGAAGGAAGAGTTCAGGTAGGATGTGCTCCCAGCCTCCGTAAACAAAGGCAGAGCACCATTGTTTTAACATGATGTTTTAATTAGTGGTCCTCAAATAATGTAAAAGGCATGATGTATGATGCTGGTTTGTAGTTCTGTGTTTGGAAATTCAGAAACACATTTCTCATGGAGGGGAGGGAGAATGAGAGATAAAGTGGGGGAAAGAGGCAAAGGAGTGAAAGCAAAACTGTCGAAAGATTAAATTTTCTGTAATTTCCAAATGTTCTAAAAAAATGGGAGGATCATTTACAACAAAATTCAAATAAATAATTAAGAGCAAATCTAAGTCCAAAGCATTATCATTGTAAACCAAAAAATATTTAAAAACTTGGTGAAATAAAAAATTTCCAAGGGCTGGAGAGGTGGCTCAGTGGTTAAGAGGACTGGCTTCTCTTTCAGGGCTCCTGAGTTCAATTCCCAGCAACCACATGGTGGCTCACAACCATTTGTGATGGGATCTAATGTCCTCTTCTGGTGTGTCTAAAGAGAGTGACTTGTGTACTCACATAGGGAGGGGAGGGAGAAGAAGAAGAAGGAAGAAGAAGAAGAGAAGAAGAAGAAGAAGAAGAAGAAGAAGAAGAAGAAGAAGAAGAAGAAGAAGAAGAAGAAGAAGAAGAAGAAGAAGAAGAAGAAGAAGAAGAAGAAGAAGAAGAAGAAGAAGAAGAAGAAGAAGAGAAGAAGAAGAGAAGAGAGAAGAGAGAGAGAAGAGAGAAGAGAGCACCCGTAGAGTTCCTAAAAAATTTCAAATGAGCGTCAAAGTGTGTGGTTCATAGACTGAGCAGCTGGTGGTGAGCTCCCTGAGTTGGCTTTCAGGATAAATACAATCCTAATCAAAATTCCAACTCCTTTTATTACAGATATGCCATGGCTTATCCAGAATTCATACTGCAATACAGCGGTCCCAGAACAGCCAACCTTCAAGGCTTCATACACACTAACTTCAAAGCTTCTCTCAATGCTGCAGTCGGCCAAACAATGGCAAGGTCCTGTTGTGGAGACAGGTACACAGATCAACAGAGTAGACTGAAATACAGACACACACACACACACACACACACACACACACCACTGCTTAGGCACCTCCGTCACCTTACACAAATAACTGATAAAAAACAGTTTGAATGTTACATGTTTCTATATTCTGTACTTTTCCCTCTCTGATTTTGAGTCCTTTGGTTTACCTAGCTTGTAAAAGCAAAAGCTACAGTCTTTCCGGTTTATTTCTATAGCTACTCTACCACCAAACTCTAATACAAGAGTTGAATGGTAGTCACCCTTGGTAACATAGACAAGTTAATTGTATCCAAAAGGGACAAGGTAGAACAAAAAGAATTATTCACAGAGAAAATAGGAAATTATAAGCTCAATCTAGAATTAGAAGAGATTTCTAAAACCCAGAGACACTTGAGTAAATTATGTAAAAAATAATTAATTAATACTTGAAAGCATTTCTTACACTTAACACACTTAGAAAAAATAATTTTCAAAAATTCTGTTGAAAACTATTGTTATGAAATCTAATGCAGCAAGGGAGTACCTTTGCCCGCCCAGCCAAGGTGCACCCCGGAGAAACTAAGCCATGCAACAGATCTGGTGTAAAAGAGGTTAATTGGGGAAGGAGAGAGAAGTGAGGACCTGGAGCAAGGGGAGTGGTAGCACAAAAGGACATAGAGAGGGGACAGAGGAGGGGAGAGAGGGAGAGAGAGGGGCAGAGACAGAGAGAGGAGAGCAAGGAGGGCAAGCTCCAAGAACAATGAGAGAGGGAGAAGGAGAAGGGAAGGGAGAAGGGGAGGGGAAGAGGAGGGGAGAGGGAGAGAGAGAGAGAGAGAGAGAGAGAGAGAGAGAGAGAGAGAGAGAGAGAGAGAGAGTGTTGGGGCGGGGTTCCTTTTATTTGTAGCACACACCCAGTGCACTGGACCTGTTGGCAGATCATGACTTAAGCAGCTGCTTGGCCCCTGAGGGCGGGCCAGTGGAATTGCCTGTATACTCATAACTATATTAAACCATCCAATTGCCGTGCTGTTCAGTAAGTAAATTGCGTCCGTATACATAAAACAAAGAATTTTTTTTAAAGTACTGGATATATGAAATAACTAAACACAGCCAAGTGGAATTATAGGAACTGGACTTGCCTCTTTTATTATTCATAACGTCAAAGGACGATGAGGAGAGTAGTCTGAGAACTGAACTCAGAACCCCCTTACTATTTACATGCTACAGCTCACTCGTGTGCAGAGGAGAATCGGTTGAGAAACTCAAACCTTCGCTGGTTGCCTTCACGGGGAGCCTCAGAGCCTCTCTGTCCACTCTGGGTTTTCATCCCAAATCAATCAGGGTCTCATCAGGAGACGTGCCCACCTTGACTTTCAATGAGCCATAGATAAGGAATAAAGTGGCTTTCAGTTGATAGTAAAAGGGGCCTTGAAGGGAGAAGGTGCCAGGTTTAACACAGTTTGGAGACAGCCACGTGGGACACATTTCTGTGTATTTCCCGTTACTATTTATCTTTAAAGATGTATGATCACCTTCTGATATGCCTAGCGAGACCCTGAGCCGAATAGCAACCAGTTTTAAACAAAGGCAATGGTAGGTTTAGATATTTTACTTTTCATAACCTTTTGTACGATGACCCCCATCTCTTATGATTAGCCGCTGCCCGGGATGGTGGCCGAGAAAGGGAATCAGGCAGAATGAGCTACACCCTGATGAGCGGCTGATAGTTGCACGGTGAGATTCTCTTCACAGGTCAGTGTTCTCTGTAGCCTACGGAACAGGTCTCATCTCCTGGTTAAACCCATGTTGTCTTCGTGAGGAAATCTGATTTTATCTCAGAGAGGATTTTTTGACTCCTCTTTTAGTAAGAATGTAAAACATTCATTCCCGCAAGAACTTCCTTGCTACGGTTTCAAATTTCACAAAACTAGGTGGAAGCTTACTTGTTCCGGTGATTAACTTCAACAGTTGTTGGGGAACCCGGATTCAAGAGGCCACGCCCACTGAAGACAGAGTGCTCCCGGAAGTTCACGGGTTCGGAGTTATCGTTTCTCTCTCAACCATGTCTTATTCTGAAGACTATAATAGTGCCCAGCAGATCTTTTGTTTAGTGCTTCTTAGATATAGTAAAACACAGTAATTTAACAGCTTGCTGGGGGAACAAGGATTTGTTCCAGTTCCTGATTTAAATGTTCATGCTAATTGCTATTTATTGGCCCAGATGCAAATGATAGGTTGGCCAAAGTGAAATTTTATGAGGAGCAAACTCCCCCCTTTTGTGCAAATTGAAAAAGTGAACAAGAGGAGGGTGAAATGAGCCGAAGATGGTCTTAATGGCTGCTTTTTAATGGGGAAGATAAAATTAAGACTGATTTACGCGGCCAACTCCCCTGTTTTCTCTTCCCAGCTCATTTGGCAGGAAAAATGTAAAAGTAATTGTCCCTCTTTCAATGTGGGCCTCAAACCATTATTTATTGGCTGAAATTAATCGCTGTTTATCCTTCACTCACGTGGAAACCGCTCCATCAGCATTACGGTTCTCAGTAACTCAACTAATCCCTTGCAATTTAGCCCACAGCAGCAAGCGTGGATCCTGATGAGGCGTGCCTTAATTTTCTGGGCTGTGGGAGTTAATGAAGACTCCTTCCTGAGGTGGACATATTTGTATTTCTACAACATTAATAACAAAGACCCGTACTTTCTCTTTGGCAGCAAATAAACTTTTTTTTTTTTTTTTTTGAGGAAAAATTATCAGAAGCTCAGTGCATGAGGAGAGGCACAAACAGAACGGTGAAACGGAACTGACTTCATGCACATTTAAAACGTAGAGGCTCTTGGAGAGCCGTGTGCAGACCCAGTCACTCCTGGGGATGCCCTGCAGACTGCTCCAGGAGAGATGAAACTATCGGGAGGGTGTGTGAGGAATTATTCCATCCGTGCTAGTCCCACCTCGCCTCTCCTGAACTTTGCTTGATGCATCTAATTGATAGCTTTCCCCCCTGGGGCAGAGATCTGGGATCGCCTCCTGTTCTTCCTCAGGGAACCATCTGGAGCCGACAGTTTGTCCTGAAGATTCATGTCTCCCTCTTTCCAGTCAACCAGTCAATCACCAAGCATTTGTGCACACCTCCTGTGCCCTCCCGGCTTCCTTAACTGAGCGATAAGCACGAGGAGTGCGGGGCCCTCCAGGAAAGCCCCGTGAGTCACTGAGCATCAAGACTTGTACTCAATCTCCTAGAAACTGCTCTGTGGGATAGAGTTGCAGCTTTGGGGTTTTCGGAAATGTGCAGAGGCTTTCTATGGATCCCCTTGACTCTGTGTGTGCCCGAATGGTTATACATTAGACTTTTTATTTAGGAGACCATTGTGTGAACCCTTCCAAATCTCTACACTTCCCACAGTTCTAATCAGAGTTACTTTGTTCCATCATGAGTTTAACAGGTGTCTCAGACACGGGTTCTTAGTGGTTTTTTTTTTTCTTTTCTTTCCTCTTTCGTTTTACTTTTTCTTTTAATTTGGCAATTTTTTTTAACCTGTGCAAAAATTCACATATTTTCTTCAATTATGTGTATGGGGGAGTTGTAGTGGGATTAGAACCCAGAACCTGTACAGGATACACGCACTCTAGCAATGAGCAGCCGAGCTACTTCCCTAACATTGTTTCGACTTTCTAACTACTAGAAAACTAGAAAGTAAGCATTTGTTACCCATGATATCTGTATCCGGATGTTTGCTGCGGTCTAGTCTTCTACCCAGCAAATGGAAGGTGTTGGACACCTTTTAAAGCACTTGAGCACTCTTAGCAGAGTGACCAGCAGAGGAAATGCTGCACCTCCTGGGGTCTTTTGAGAACTCCGTATGTCCCCATCTCTACGTGCGGGATTACACCATATGGCAGTTTGTTTACGTCTGCACACGGTTACTTAGGCAGTTGGCAGACTGGACTGATAGCTCACACGAAGGAACACTTTTCTGTGCACGTGATTTCTTTGCCTCTGATTATTCCCTTTTCAGAGATAGTGTGGTCTAATTTTAGAATCCAAGTTCCCCCAGCACCTAAACCCTCAGTCCCAGGAGTCAGTCCTTCTGACTCACGTTATATCTTATGATCACGCCATGCATCTTTCTCTCTTTCAAATTACATATCTATCTATCTATCTATCTATCTACCTATCTATCTATCTATCATCTATCTATCTATCATCTATCTATCATCTATCTATCTATCTATCTATCTATCTATCATCTATCTATCCATCTATCTATCTATCTATCTATCATCTATCTATCTATCTATCATCTATCTATCTATCATCTATCACCTATTTATCTATCTATCATCTATCTATCTATCAATCATCTATCTATCATCTATCTATCTATCTATCTATCTCTATCATCATCTATATATCTATCATCTATCTATCATCTATCATCTATCTATCTATCATCTATCTATCCATCTATCATCTATCATCTATCTATCTATCTATCTATCTATCTATCATCTATCTATCTGTTTATCTGTGTATCTATTAATCTATCTTATCTATCCCTGTCTATCACCATCTATCTATCTTATCTATCTTATCTATCATCTATCTATCATCTATCTATCATCTATCTCTCTATCATCTATCTATCTACCTATCTATCTATCATCTATCTATCATCTATCTATCTACCTATCATCTATCTATCTATCTATCTATCTATCTATCTATCTATCTATCTATCATCTATCTATCTATCTATCTATCTATCATCTATCTACCTATCTATCATCTATCTATCTATATCTATCTATCTATCATCTATCTATCTCTATCTATCATCTATCTATCATCTATCTATCTATCTACCTATCTATCATCTATCCTCTATGTATGTATCTATCTATCTATCTATCTATCTATCTATCTATCATCTATCATCTATCTATCTATCTATCTATCTATCATCTATCATCTATCTATCTATCATCTATCTATCATCTATCATCTATCTATCATCTATCTATGTATCTATCTATCATCATCATCATCTATCCAGTGTTTATTTCATCTAAAATTTCAGACTTTATTGTCAAGTAAATATTTATTTATTTATTATGAGCATGTGTGTGTCCCATCATGGCACAGGTGTAAAGGGGGGGCAGTTTTCTCCCTCCAGCATGTGAACCCCAGGGATCAAACTCAGGTTATCAGGTTTGATGGCCAGCACTTCTGTCCACTGAGCCATCACCGGGCCCCTTAGGTGACATTATGTCATAACCCAATTTGAAACAGCTGTTCTGTTGCTGTGGTTCCTGTAGGAACTGGGCTCGGTCATCTTATTCTTTGGTAATTTGAATATTTAAGTCAGTGCTACCAGATATTGAAACAGTTGATCTCAGTGGCTCTAACCTTCCTGAAGAATTTTCTCAAGTTTTATTGCAATATTGATTTTAGAATCCATAGTATAGACTTTTATGTATTGATGCTGTCTTTTAGCTATTTTTATTGACCCTTCATTAGTATTGAACTGTATTAATAAACAAACAAAAATGTCAATCGTTTAACATTGGCTATTGGAAATAAAAACAAAATTGGGGTGTGGGGAGCTGGAGCCCTGACTTTGCAATTAACAAATACTGCTTTTGCAGAGGATCCAAATTTAGTTTCCAGCACCCATGTGAGGCAGCTCCCAGGGGCCTCCAACTCCAGTTCCACATGACCTGACGGCCTCTTCTGATCCGCGGCACCTGTGCTCACCCACCTGCAATCCCACACACATACACAGAGTTAAGAATAAAATCTTCTGTGAAATCTTGTTTCTAAGTAGGTTTCTCTCTTAACTGATGTGAAGGAAAGCACCCCCGCCTTTTCGGGGTGTTAATAAACTCCAGTTGGTTAAGATCAGAGAGCCGCATGGCGAGTCTAGAGGAGCTCAACATCTAATGACTTAAAAATAAAACTAAGTCGTTTCCTAATCCAAATGAAAGGACAGTGGTTTAAGAAAATGTTTCAGTTTTGAGTCCACACCATCGGAGACGCTGTGTGCTGCAGGAAGTGAATTCAGCTTTCTAGTCACCAAAGCAGCAGAGGTGAGAAAGCTCTTGTCAAAAAGCTGTGGAAGGTCACTCGGAAAGGGTTCTCCACTGGGTTCTGTAAGATTCAAAAGACTTTCCCCACTACTCTATGGAGGTGAGGGGTGAAGCAAGCCTCCATGGAGATGAGAGGAAAATCTGCAGTCATCGATTCTTTCTTCCCCTTTGGGGGTCAAAGGTGGGTCTTCAGGCTTTGACCTGGGCCTTTATCCTCTGAGCCGTCTTGCTAGTTCCCGGGGAGCATTTTAGACAGGATCCACAGTGGGCTCTGAGGGTCAGCGTGATTTCCAAAGTCTGTGAAGACTGCTCCCTTCAGCTTCCTGTTCTCTTGATCATGGTTGAAATTCAACAGTGTTATCAAGACCAGTCAGATCCATTCTTACGATCCTTCTAGAAAGTTCTCCTGGGTGCAGCAACTCGTGCTGCCTGGTTTCAACTTGACACAACCTAGAAACACTTGGGAAGAGAATATTAAGGAAAAATCGTCTAGTTCGGGTTGGTCTGTTGGTGTGTCTATGGGCGGTTGCTTGATTTTTAATCGGTGCGGGAAGACCCAGCATACCATAGGTGCCAGCACTACCAGGCAAGGGGCTGGATTGCTTATGAGTAGAGAAAGCAAAAGACAGGAGTCTCTCTTTACTCTTCGCTGTGGATATATTGTCCTGGGCTCCAGTCTTGACTTCCCCTCAGTGATGTACTGGAGCACCGAAAGCCAAGTGAACCCTTCTCCCCCAGTTTGCTTAATGTAAGGGCATTTGAACGAAGCAACACAATGGAACCCAGAGTGCTCCCCCTTTCTCCTGTTCGTGGTGCACTGCGCCCTCCTTCACACATTTTTAAATCATTGAGCGCCCAAGTCCTCCTCACTAGCATTCCTTTCGCTATGTAACTTCCAACTCACAGAGCGCAGAAGCCAATTTGAGGTGCTTGTCTCTTATTTACATACCAAGATTTTATTGCCTTGGAATAAATTCTCAACCATTTTCTAGACATATTCGCAGTGTATCTCCCAGACATTGCAAGTTGCCTGTAGGAAGATCGAACTATGAAACCTTTACTAAGCATTCGCTTTTGCCTCACTACAAACCGTTCTGTTTTCACAAACTATCACGTGGATGTTATATAGAAACCGAGGCCCAAAAGGAGGCGGGGGTTAACTTAGTTGTCCACAGTCCCAAAGATTGTTAGGATAGGTCAACAGAACTCTTTTGTGCCTCTCAAATCTGAATGTAAGAAAGCTCTACGGTTTTCAGAGCTGGGCTTCCTCCTGTGTCCGGGGTTCAGTGGGAAAACTTCCTTGAGTTCCCTTGTACTAAGTCACAGAGTCAAAGAGGACTGAAGTTTGGGCTTCTAGTCCCCACTAAAACATCTGGTTAATGTGACTGCCCACCTGTAACTCCATCTCAGATTAGCAGTGCCCGAACACACATACACACCACACGCACGCACGCACGCACGCACGCACGCGCGCGCACATATGGATCGCCACATGGATACACATGAGAGAAAGAAAAGGAAAGATTTAACTGGTTATCCCATGTATCACAGGTCAAGTTCTTCACCCAGAAGTTGTAGCAATAAACACCTGGGAGCAGACAGACTTCCAGTGTGGAAGACGCATGGCAAACACAGCTGCCAGTGAAAGGTGTTCACGCACCAACTCGGGTGAGACAGTCACCTGATGTTTCTAAAGGGTTCTCGCTGCTCCACGTAGCTCCGGGATTTCCTTGTTGTTTAAAATCACATTCGACTGATATGAGTTACACGAAAAGTTCTAAAGGGATTTGAAAAACCGTAGTCTAGATTTAAGGGTAAAATCAGATCTCAGCGTCACCAAAGAGAAGAAAGAAAACTTAGGTTAAATGGGAAACCCAAAAGGATGCTGGGTACTCGTACACACCCTCCTCGGGGCTGGATTCGGTGAGTTAGCATGCGCACACTATCCTTAGTGCAGAGTTAATGGTTACAGCGAATATTGCTTACGGTTTTCAGGCCGGAGATTTGATCAGAGAAATCAAGGTTACCCTTTGAAGCAGTTATAGATTCATCTTCCCTAACCAAATATAGTTACTTTAACAAACAGAAGGGCTTCCCTCCGAGTCCCCAGCCAAATGAAGCAACCTCTCTACTTGAGATATTCGCTTACTTAGGAAAATAAAAAAGGAAGCCGCTAGTTAAGTGTGCAGGTGTTTTTTCCTAGAATCTGAGTTTAATTTACTGTCAGGGAATGAGTTCATCGCGTGATATATATCTATAAAAAAAGATGAAACGATTATATAAAGATTTTTTTATTATGGAGAAATAGAGCTTCCATTTAACGTCACAGCTTTTCTTGGGCCTGTTTGATCCTGTGGTCTTTCAGGATCGCCTTGGATACGCTTTTCCTCTGTCCTGACTCCTTTATTTAACCTCTGCGTTTAGTAAAGAGTTGTCTGTGTCCTATCACAGTAGTAAAGGTTAAACCTGACCTTCACAATTTGCTTTATTAATTCAAAACTTGAATCCCTTTTTTCTTTTTCCTGTGAGATGGTTTTATAAAATTGATCCACCTATAAATGATGTTGGAACTTGAGGGCCTCATTGAGGTTAGTCCCCATTAATTAATTATAAGCTGCATTAATTACTCTTTAATGATAATTATCCTATCTTCTAAGTTTTGCTGGATTTCTCATTGGTTTTACTCTTGGCTATCTGAAGATTATTTAAGCTAGAAACTGTGTGAGAGCTGGTTTGGCCGATACATTTTCCTAAATTCCTCAGAAGTTTGAAAAGGGTTGGTAAATATTAAATTGCAAAAGGTTATGAGACTATAAGGTTGCGATACTGTTTGTGGTTTCTTTGACACAAATATCATAAAACCAATGGCTTATAAACAACAGGAAATTGTTTCAAAGGTTCTGACTGGGAAGCACCAGGGTAAATATTCCACCAGAATTCATCTTTCTTCATTGTCACAAACACGGTGGTCAACCCTCAGATGATAGCTCTGAAATCTGCTTTATGGGGACTGATTCCCACTCATGAGGGTCCTCACTCATGATCTAGCTGTCTGCTTATGATTCAAGATGTTTTAAGCCACCACAAGTGTAGTTAGACCTCAAATTTACACTCCTGAGTCCTGACCTCTCCTTACACTCTGACACACCTGGGGAGGCAAGCACTCACTCCCACTGTTTCAAAGCCCGCCTGAGCCTCTCTTTTCTTACGCTCTCATGTTTTTTATTTTTCCTTTCCTCATTCTCTAGATCCAGACAGTCTAGAACTCTCTTTCTTACCACTATCACAAAAGAATGAAGGAACGTCAAAAGAAACAGAGGCTTACTCAGCTCAGGGTGTGGAGGCTGTAAGTTCCAGCTAAATGGTGCTATTGTGGTGAGGGCAACCCTGGCTGGATCCCAGGACTGTTGATAGCATCAAGCTGGAGTGGGTGCAAAAGGGACAGAGATCATAGTGAACTGTAGAGACAAGCCTGCTTTCTTAATCCCTGCTGGGTGTAGCATTCTAAACGACCTAATTAGTACACACGAGGCCCTGTCTTTTGAAGATTCTACACCACCTAGACATAACATCACCACCCCAAGAATCAATGTTCTGAAACATTTACCCTTTGGGGGACAAATAGTATTCTAACAATGGTGTCAGATTGAATTCCACTGCACAATACTCCTTACTTATGCAATCAGAACGTAACCAGCTCTCCTCCTCCTCCTCCTCCTCTTTCTTCTTCTTCTTCTTCTTCTTCTTCTTCTTCTTCTTCTTCTTCTTCTTCTTCTTCTTCTTCTTCTTCTTCTTCTCTCTCTCTCTCTCTCTCTCTCTCTCTCTCTCTCTCTCTCTCTCATTTTGTCCATTTTTAAGGTGTTTATATTGCTCATTGCCCAGGGTCAGGCATTACAAGTAAACATCTCATAATATTGCCCTTACCCCTTGAGGGCTGAGTCTTATACACTCTTACTAAACTGTTTCCTGTGGTTCAGTGTTTTGTGAATTCCAGGCATATGAGACAGGCTGAGATGACTAGCGCTTTGTCACTATACTTGGAACAATTGAGAAGTGAAGGAATCTACCAGGGGTTGGGATTGCTGGAAGTCAGGTCATTGGGATGCGACTTCAGGAGAGATATTGTGACACTGGCCACTACTCTCTGCTCCCCTGCAGTCATGAAAGGTTTTCTACCACTCCCCACTTGCCACAGCACTCAGCAGCACACGGGTCTCAAGACAGCAGACCCGAGCAGTCCCAGACTGAAACCTCAGAAACCCTGAGTCAAAACATCGAGGTTGACCATCTCAACTCTTTTATCTGAGGGCTCTGAAGCTGGGTATACTTGAACACATCGCTGAATCTCTGTGTGGTTCATGTAGAAGGTTGGAGAGCAATCGAACTTCAGCGAACCTTCACAGAGAACCTTCCAGACCTTCCCTTCCTAAAGAAGAAGGAGCAAACAGAGCCCCGCTCGATAATTTTCTTAGATCAGACACATTGAAGAGAGAAAAAGAAACAGTCCACGGGGGAATTTCAAAATGTCCTTGAAGAGTGTGAAATTAATAAATGTATCTCCAAGCTTTTTAAAAGTGTCTTCTGATGTATGAAAAATGCCTGCGTGGATTACATATCCATCATGTGGTAGGTACTAATGGGAGCAGGACCTGGGAAGGGAGAGCCGCTCAGACAGAACGATGTAAGGCAGCCAGCGCCTTTGTGGCACATGTTCAGCCACCTTAGGACCCGAAGAAAATAAACTTCAGCAAGAACACTTACATGCAGACACCACCGCCCATTAGCCCTCCTCTCCACGCAGACAAGAAATGGATCTCAGGGTCTCTCTTTGAGCTCCGAGGTTGTATTTATCCTAAAAAGATCACGCACTCAGTTGTTAAATATTGCCCCGTTTTAGAATATGAAAAATATTATATCTGACTTTCAGAGGAATGCTGTTGGTGGTATGTACCACAGAAGAGAGCAGCTGTTAATTTAAGAATCCTAAAGGCAAGGCAGATCTGGGCTGAATTGTGGGACCTGGAGAAGACCGCATGGGGAACCAAAGGAAACCAAAGCCGAATGAGATGGAAAGGGGACCGTGCTGAGTGTTCTGACGCTCAGGTGACGGTAACTCAGATTGTAGGCACTGAAATCATGTGGATTCTTTAGGACCGAAGAGGTCAGGTTCCTCCTCCTGCTTGTTTGTGGGGAACAAAGGTTAAGCTGACCTAGACTTTTTGTACAAAATAGACATCGATTTTCCTATTTCTTCAAAGGTCTGCTGCCAACTGCTTTAACTCTTCCTCCAGTTTGAGCCTTAACTTTAATTCTGAGAGTAATAAATTCTTTCTGTTGTGTACTTAGTATTGAGAATGTCTCCCTGCACCTGAAAGGTAGTTAGAGAGTTCTAGAGTACATGTCATAAAATATGTACCGTGTGATACAACTCACATATTATACAACTCACTTACTTAAAGTCTTCAAGTCAACGGCTTCTAGATTACTCATAGATGTGTACATTAGCACCATGATCAATGTAAGGCAATTCCATTTTACCTTAGAAAGAAACCCCAGACCCACAAACTATATCATCCATACGAAACTGATGATAACATGCACGTCTCCTTGCCATTAGCTTGGTTTGCCTGGTATAGTTGGAGTTTGTGTTTTTAAAGCTTGTCCCTAGTGCATCAACACATTCAACACATTTTGGGAGGGGGGCTAACACTGTTGTGTGAAAATCCTGTGTTTTCTTTGTTTGCTTTTTGGTCCTTTCAATGTCTCCTTTTATTGGTTATTATAAATAATGCTAATTTAAACACTCACACTTGAACTTTTGTGTGGAAATGTGTTTCCATTCTCACAGGAAGAGTAGAATTGCAGGCTATTCAGAAATTCAACGTTTAGTCATGAGGAAAGCTAGATTCTTGTCCAAGGGACTGAAGCAGTGTTGGAGGGATGTAAATCTTCCCGGCCTCACCAACATTTGTAATGGTCTGACTTGACCTTTTTTTAGTGGAGGTAATTTGATTGAACAGCTGGGTTGATTGACATATACCTGTAATCCTGGCCCTTGAGAAGCTGAGTCTTCTGGGGAGGCTACTGTGGATTGAGCACTACGCCAGGCAATGATACCTAGCAAGAAGCTGGGGGCAGACAGGTTTTTGTCAACTTGACACAAACTAGGGTGATGTGGGATAGGTGGTGGGGCTCCTGGATTGTAGAATAAGGTAAGCACAGAAAGCAGCTTACTCCGTGGTCTCTGCTTCAGCTCCTTCCTCCAGGTTCGTGCCTTGAGTTTATGGCTTGATCTCCTTCAGAGATGAAATGTTACCTTGAAATATAAGATGAAATAAACCTTTTCTCCACAAGTTACTTTTGACCATTGTGTTTATTACAGTGCCAGAAAGTAAACAGATAGATACATCCTGTCTGAAAAAGTAATAAGCATGTGAAAACAGAAAGTTAAATAAATGTATTTAATAATAAGCTTATTTAAGTCGTAATTTAAGTCATAAAGGTCTTCAACCATCATAAAGGTGTGTCTGAGGGAGTGTGTGTGTATGTGTGTGTGTATGTGTGTGTCTGTGTGAGTGTGTGTGTCTGTGTGTATGTGTGTGTATGTGTATGTGTGTGCATGTGTATGTGTGTATATGTGTATGTGTGTGCATGTGTATGTGTGCATGTGTATGTGTGTGCATGTGTATGTGTGTATATATGTATGTGTAGCCATCTAATCTGAATACTTATCTCAAGCCCATTCCTCATTATCTTGACTACTGTTGTATTGTAACCACCTTTCAAGTGTCTGTGCCCTAAAACACTTTTATCTTTTTCCAAGATCATTTTATCTCCTTTGGGTCCCTTGCTCTATATAAATTTTAGAATTAAATTGTTTATTTCTACCAAAACAAACAAACAAACACAGCCAACATTGTCACAGCAGTCACAGAGAGCATCTGTACAGGGGTGGGTGGTGTTCCCTTTCATGTTTTGTCTTCCAGTCTGTGGACATGTGACTTGTTTCTCCGTTTATGCACTAAGTCCTTTAGTGACTTTCCATGGTAATTTTGTTCATTTGTGTTTCAGAGTCTGAGCTCAGATTTCTCTCATTCAGTTTCTTCCTAAGCATCTCGTTTTTTCAAAACTGTTATAAATGGAAATGTTCACTTCGTTTTTCAGGTTGTTCATTGAAAGTGTAAAGAAACATGATTGACTTTACTGTATTGATCTTGTGTCCTGCAGCCCCATGGTTTCATTATTTGTTCTGATAACTTTTTAGTGGATTGTTTAGACTTTTCTATAAAGAAGGTCATGTCCTCTGTGGATGGAGTGAGTGGCACTACAGCCCTCATTTCAATATGGACTGCTTTAATCATTCTTTACTGCTTAATTACCCACAAGCCTCTAGTACCAATGCCCGACAGAAGTAGCAAGACTGGGTATGCTTTCTTATTCCCGAGACACAGAGAAGCATTCGATTTCACCATTAAGTATCATTGTTATACTACTTGGGGCAGGGCTGGTTTTGTTAGAATTTTTCAGTCTTATTTTTCTGAGTGAATGGATTGGTTTCCTTGCATTTTAAATCCAGGGCATTGGATTTTGTCAAAATGATTTTTCTTTTTATATCTATTGAGGTGATCATGTGGCTTGTGAGGTTTGTTTCTCATTCTGTTAACATGAATATATATACATATATATGTATGTATATATGTGTGTGTGCATGTGTATGTGTGTGTATGTGTATATGTGTGAATGTGAGTGTGTGTGTATGTGTGTGTATGGCATGTGTATGTGTGTTTGTATGTGTATGTGTGTATGTATATGTGTAAATGTATGTATATGTGTATTGTGTGTATGTGTAAATGTATGTATATATGTATGTGTATGTATATGTATGTATAGGATGTATATGTATATGTATGTGTATGTGTATATGTATGTGTATTGATCAGGGAATATTAACCCAACCTTTCATTGTTTGAATGACTCCCATTTGGCTATCATGTACAATTCTTTTCTATGTAACTATAGACATCTCCAAGCTGTGTGCACTTTATCCAGTTGTGCAGTGTGGTCATGCCCCTGGCAGTACAGTGGGTGCAGGAGAAGTGTGAGCACTACATCGATGAGTCAGCATTCTCTATTCATTGCTGTGCATTTGCCACTGTTAGCTTGCACGCTGAGCATTACTGAGGACCTCCCTAGGCTTACTCTATCAAATGATAGTTGATTGTGTCCCCATCAGTCCACATTGCCAACTCAAATGAAGTCCAGCCAATGCCTCCCTTTTGTATGCATTTGCAGACCACTTCACTGAGTGAGCTGTGGATTCGGAACTGGGCTGTGAGACGTGGAAACAGCAGGTACACCTGTCATGTCTGGTATCCTGGACGCATGTGTGTTCCCTAGAGGCTATGCCACATACTGGCAGATGGGAAAGCCATCTCGAGAAGCTGGAAGATGAACAAAGACGGCATCAAGTACTTTGGGGCACCGCGCCTTTTCAGAAGCAGTGTTATTGTGATGAATCGAGAAGAATGATGGGGAAGTTTGAAAGACAGCTTTGCTACCGAGTGTGTGGGACAATAGCTCTTCTGAGTCCCACATTCCCAGGGTGGGTCTCAACCACTACAGGGATCGCACCCCGTGCTCAAGCGACTGCCCAGTCTGTATCTCTTATGTCCATATATAGAAAAAGCTTGGCACACAAAAGGCACGTGGCTTACATGCTTTCCCCCTTTTTAGGGTACGGTTTCATGGATCTAAGGGTGGCCTTGACCTTACTGAAAGCTGCAGAAAACACTGAACTTCTGCTTCTTCTCACTCCACTTCCTGTGCACGCCATTGCCAGCATGCATCAACAGCCCAGAGATTTTAAGTTGGCTGGCGATAGAACCCAGGACTTCTTGCCTGGTGGACAAGTTCACTACCAACAGAGCCACATGCGCAGCCCAATAACTGGTTCCCAGATTAGTGGCAACAGCGAGTTGACTGATCCACTTGATGGACGACTTCTGAACCAGGATGGTTCTGACCAGACAAATCAAAGCAACATCCATGAAAACAGGCAAAGATCCCCATAAAATGTTTTTTATTACATCACGACAGCTCTCGAGATGCTATTTTGAAGTATGTAGATTTAGCAGAGATGTGACTTACCCAATCAGAATTTTTGGTCAGCACTAGCAATGTCATTTTCTACTTGATAGGCCAAGCTTGTCCTCCGCTCATCTCCTTGCTTTTACTGCTGGAGAACAATAACCGATTCCTATCAAATCCTTAAAAAAAAAAAAAAAAAAGAAAGAAAGAAAAACATTTTTTCTAAGGTTAAAACACAATACACACATACACACACACCTCAAGATCAAAGAAAGGGCATTTTTTTTTTTTATCTCCAACTAGTTCGCTGTGTTTTCCCAGTTCTAAGACACCTTCAATGATAACAGAGTTCCCAGAATTGTTAGAGGGCTATGCTGAACAAAAACAAAAGGACTGCAATTTGGATTATGATTTTCAAACCATTAAAGCATACATTCTAGAAGCGAGAAATGGGGTCTGCTTCATTGTCACTCTCCAGTCCCTACCCCACTAGGAAATCAAATTACATTTAAGCACATGTTTAATGTGGTGTGGGTTTCTGTGATGTCATGTCAAGATGACAATGAGAGGTACTTTAATGATGACACTAGTGACCATGGTACCCTTTAAATCTCTCTTGGCTACTTATCCAGTGGGGCTTCACTTGTGGGTAAATAGGTGCCTGACTGTTATGTGCAAACCAGTAACAATCATTCTTACCCTTCAGAAACAAGGCTCCCTAGCTTTGTGGGATTTCAGAGGAAATCACTTCAGTCTTTAAAACACAATAACGGAAAGGTGGAAAGCGTATTTCAGTTCCTGAGGAAAAGAGCATGTGTTGTGGGGTGAGCCAGGGAAAGGTTAGCCTGAGGTTTCAGTGTAGTTTTCTCTGGTCTGAGCTCTTCCTTCTCACCATGGTCTTGGTTTCATAGGGAAATGAATAGATGGAGAAATGTTTCTCTTCTTGATTAATCCATCAAAGAATCCATTTGGGGAATGCACATACACATATACATTTTAGTAGAAAGAATTCATTTGGGAACACACACACACACACACACACACACACACACACACACACCTCCCAACATATAAGAATATACATTTCTTCACCCAGTGACTACACTGCCTAAACCCCAGAGTAACAGCCACTTCTGAGTTTAAGGCATCTAAAGACGGGTGACATTTTGGAATGTCTGCCCCTCCCCCCACCACCTAGTGTCAGAGACTTTCTAGTTAATCTTCTTTAAGGTCCTATTCACTTAATGGAAATGCTTAGCTGCATAATTGCTTTGAGTCTAGTGCTGTTCCAAATGGAAAATATAATAATCTAATGGTATCGTCTCTATAAGCGAATGAGAATTTCAGGAGTGGCTGTTGGTGCCACCCATGTGATCCAGAGAGGTTAATGCAGTTAAAGTTATTTCACAGTCCATTAAGGAGCTTACGGTGACCTCACGACCTTTGCGCCAACAACACGGAATCCATTATCATCACAATGGAGGAGCTGTGGGTTCGGCTGACTTGACAATGGGCCGGGGGAAATCCCAAGTTAGTACTTAGTTTAAAAAAATGCACTTTTCTTTCTGCTTCTTGGGTATGGCTATTAACATGCCCTCCTGTAATTTGTAACATTAACATTGCTGAAGGTACAGAAAAGGACAATGAAATAAAGACGTCAGAACTGCTGACTTAGTTCGGTGCACGCTGATCTTGGCGGTGTGTGGAGGTGGTGGATATCTAACGGGAAAATCAAGAGGAAGAAAGTCAAGGAACTCCGTTAAATTAATGATACATTATCTCAGGTTGTGAAATTCATTTAGGCGAATAATGGCTTTCCTCTGTCGCCGTTAAGGTTAGAATTCATCCTGGGATTTAAGATATGATTTAGAGAGAAACAAACACTTAGGAATATAATCAATCAAAACTACAATATGTGTTACCAAACTCCAAATTTTAAGGAAACACTATTCTGCTGGTATTTCCCATCAGGATTCACCATCCCATGAATATGCTACGTTTCAGACAACTACCGTCCGCCTTTCCTCTGTCTTGTGACTGAGTGACAGCCACATTTAAAGACGCACGGAGTGCAAGCTGTTAAAATAAATAAAGACTTTATACAACTACTGATTGATTCACAAGTATTAATTAGTATTTTTGTCCTCTAAAATGAACTTGAGTGCACAAGTCCCCTCTGGAGAAACAGCAAGAGTGGAAATTAAAATGAGACCTTGCAACACTTTGTATCAAGAGAAGAAATAAAAAAACGACCAGACAGTCCTTATGCTAAAAATAAAGAAGAGGGTTTATAATGGTTAAACTGAATGCAGAGGCTATGGAAGAGTCATTTTATTCCCAAAACTCAAGAGGAATCATTTTCAAATAATTTGAGGAAGGCATTTCCAGGTAATTAAAGAACGTAGCTGTACATTTCAAAGATCTTGCTGGGGGTCATTAGCACAAGTCAGCTCATTTCAACACGGTAGGGATCCAGTGCCTATTGTGATCCCTGACACTGCTCAGAACTGAAGCATCCTCTCAGGATGCTGAGGAAATAGTAAAGAGGCCTCACCTGTGTCCAACAATGAAAAAGGAACCTCGATCAAATAATCAAACCTGGACACTGGCTGAGGGAGGCGAAGTCTCTGAGGAAAATCATTTAAACAGAATGCTCAATTTCATGCTTGAAACTAGTGTTAAATCTACCCTTTGGGATATTTTAAGACTGAAAGAAGAGTATCGCACTCACCATTAAGCCTGATACATATAATTTACAAATATGTGTTTAATAAATAGTTATTTAATCATATTTACTATTAGGGCCATCACTAAACACTAATCTATCAGAATATAACTCTGAGGGGGGAAAGTATTATTTGGCTTTTGAAGTTTAACACTAAAATTTTTTGACTATTAAAACTAGGTGCCTATTTTTAAGAAATTAATTAATTTCTGTAATTTGTTATATAATTCACAACACAAAAAATGGCACGCTAAACTAGTTACTTGTGACAATTCACTAAAACCTGAGATATTCCAAAGATGTGCACAGGAGTGAAAATGTACCACTTACATTCTCTCTCTCTCTCTCTCTCTCTCTCTCTCTCTCTCTCAGTTGCTTTAATAATTCACATAATTTTCACCCCTGTGAGCATACCTTTCCTAATCAGGCAAAATTCCAGACAAGAGCAGTGACTACAAAGGGTGAGAAATTGTCCAGTAAGAACATGATCACAACAAATGAATTAACGGGGTGTGTGTTTTTAAGGGGAAAGCACACATTTAATGATCGTGGTCAGAATGTAAAGTGAACTGACTGTACCAAATGTTGACGAGGACCTGAACTATAACATGTAATTCTGTTATTTCTCAACATACAATATATTAAAAATCATTTTAAAAGACATTTAGACCCTTATATACCTGCCCACAAAAGCCAGGAGCCCCAGTGGGGCTGGCTTTTTAACAGCATAAATGATATTGTTATCACTGTCACTGTTATTAGCCTATGTCACAAACTCTTGATACAATTGTTGCTTTTCAAAAAGGCTTTCCTTAAATAATACTGCTACCTCCCACAGCCTTTTCTTAGATCTATGTTTTAAAGGCATACCTCTTCCTTGATGAAATCTCTCTTTGTAAAAGAATTAATAATAGAAGGGGGAAAACTCTCAGAACTCTGTTAAAATATAAAGCATGACTTATGGAAGATGTCTGGTTCCAGGCTGGCGCACAGGGAGCGAATTTGCTTTGCAAAGAGACGCCTCTGTTTGACTAAAGAGAAAGTTCCCAAGAAGCTGGCAGAAATCGAGAATGTGTGAACACAGCTTCCAAAGTGGGTCTCAGAATCCAGTAGCCAAAAATAAACCAGTTCCTGGCTGAACGACATAAGTGCAATTGTGAAATTGATATCCCTCCTTGGCCCGGTCCCAGACAATATGTTGCCTTTCGGGGCCTGATCAACGTGATGGATGTGATCTGGGAAAGTCAGGGAGGTGCTTCTCCTTAATCAAACCCACTGTCCTCAACACACACACACACAGAGAGAGAGAGAGAGAGAGAGAGAGAGAGAGAGAGAGAGAGAGAGAGAGAGAGAGAAAGAGAGAGAGAGAGAAGAATCATTCTGGATGAACTCACAAGGCATTCAAACCTCTCTTCCGGGTCTCTAGAAATCTGAGAGGCACAAACCAGACTCCACACACGGAGTGAGAAGACAAAACATGGCAGTAACTGAACAGCTTAGCGCCTGTCAAAATGAAAGTCAAAAGCCAATCTAACATCATAACAAACTTAGCGAACATGTGCAGCTGGACCCTTTGTTTTCTTCCAGAAGAAGAGAGGTTTTCGATATCTTATTTAACAGTCATAACCAAGGTCTATTCCACCACTCCCCCCACCCCTTAGTTTTCCTCCTTGCTACTGATGTTTCCTTCATAGATTTTAGTGTCTTGGTAATCTGTCATCAAAATAACATCCAAAGTCACAGAGAAAAAAAAAAAACTCAAGTAAAAATCTGAGAACCAACAGTAAGCTTTCAGATCCTGGTTTATGAGAGCTGGGAATTCTAAACACCAGCTTCCTGAGTTCAAAAATCACCGACTAGTCCACTTAATTCAGACTCTTTCCCACTGCTATAGAAAGAAGGGCAGCATTCTCATTTCCAGAGGTAAAAATTCCTGACTCACAACCAAGTGGCATCGCTGCTTTCTTCTGTTGTTATTGTAACGACTCAGATTGTTTGTGGCTTAAAAGATCATCGCCAGTCAGCACCAGTCAGCACCAGTCAGCACCGGCTATCACCGGTCAGCACCAGCTAGCGCTGGAAGCACTAGCCAGCACCAACCAGCACCAGCGTCTCATCTACTTATTTTTCAGGGTTTCCTTTAATGTCAAAAGGTTTCCAGATTGGTTAACCCTCTCTACCCGCCACATTGTCGTCTTCATACATAATAAGCAGGAGCCTGGTCGTCAGCTAATTATGTCGCAAGCGATCAGTGAACAAAGACTGTTCTCCCCTGAAGAGTGAGCCTGTTTCAGAGCCTCTCCAAGAGGGGACAGAAATTAGGCGCTTTCAGAGAAGGGATCTGGAGTGAGGGTTTTATTTAACTCTACATTCCATTTCAGCCCTGCTGTCGCCTTGATGTTGTGGGATGTTGATGGCTGTTATTTCTCCAGCAGCTGTGTGGAAGGAACCCTGGAGCTTGAGGGGCCCCCCGAGCTCATTATACACACACTACTGTGGGAGGACACACCACTCTGTGGTAAAGCAGTATGATGTCGATTTTACAAACTCAAACAAATATAGTACTTTGCTCTCCAAGAGGCTTTGGTGACCTTAATTTCTTTGAATAACAAACAACCTCGAGGACAATACAGCAAATTTCCAATGTGCACGGAGATGAGTTTATTAGACATAAGCAGATAAAAGAATTCCCAAGATCTTCGACAGTAGGTCGGAGACTGGCATTGAAGGCATGTAGGCTGTGAGGATGAGTTGGGGTGATCTGTGAAGTGATCTGTAAATGCTTAACAGGAAGCCCAGCCTGGTGCTGGCACTTGGCAGTGACTACACCCACCTCCTATGGAAGCAAACCCAACATTAGCCCTCGAATTTTGAGTATGCTCGATTTGAGAGGTAAAGAGCTCAATGACCTGTTGCAATAAAACATTCACTAAGAAGAAATGACTGGTATTGATATTACCTCCCTTCCTTTCTTAAAGTTTTAATGATATTCTTGCTTACTTAATATAATGGCCATAATTATTTTATGAGTAACATATCTTAGTGGGTTAACACATGGGAAAAAATAACAGGGCTACACCATTGCAGTAAAACAGAAGTGTTTTTTGCACAAGACCAATAGACTCCAAGAACAGAAAAACTTGCAAGTGTCCTATAAGGCTGCCAGGCTATTTCTCTGGGGCAGAAGCCGAGAAGAGATCTGGAGTCCTTAGATCCTGGCAAACAAAAGACTAATCTCTTGGAAATCTGGCTAGTTCCTATTACCATAGCTGGTTAATTCTAACTAGGAATGCTGGTTAGTCTATTACCTTACTCTGATAATTAGCTCTAAAAATTTTAAACTCTGCAAACTGATTATGGCATCACATGCTTGGAATCCCAGCACCTAAGAGGCTGATACCAGAGGATCTGGGTTTAAGGTCATCCATAGCTACATGAATAGTTGGAAATCAGTCTGGGTTACACAAAACACTGTCTCAGAATAAGTAAAAAATACGTTTTCATGCAATTTCAAATTCCGCTAAATTAAGACTACAATCAAACTGGAATGTCAAGTATGTGACTTCTAGTGTCCACATGATCATGAAGGTATGTTCTCTGTTTCTCCAATGGGTCACTCCAGAATCTGTTCGCTGTTCTCATCGATTTATTTAATTGCATTGAGTTAGGGAGAAAATCTATCCCCCTTCCTTCTTCCCTTGTCCCTTCTATTTTCAAACAGGTTCTCACTCTAGTCCAGTCTAACTTGTAACACACTGTATAGCCCTGACTAGGTTTGAACTTGCAGTGATCCTCCTGTCTCAGGCTTAGAAAAGTTATATATAATTGTGATTCATAATCTATCCCACCAGAAGTTGGAAATCCAAAAATAAAAAGATTATCTAAATTATAATTTTAATAACAATAAGATTGTAGTTACAATCTTAAGCATGCAATCTTAGTACATGCTTGAGAACTATAAAGAGGGCAATCTGTGATATACATACATACATACACCTCCTAAAGGTTTGTTAATTAGCATATTCGTATAAGCATGAGTATTTGTTTTTTACCCCATAGGCAGTGCTTTGTACACAGACTGGCAGAGTCACCTCAGCACCCTGAAGACCCCCTTTTCCTTCCTTAGGTATCAGGTTTCTCAAGAAAGCCCTCGTCTTTTGGGGCATCTTTCCTTCTAAAATACAGCGTAGTCATGGAGAGAGAATGAACAGTGTTTTTAGGAGGAAATTTGAAAGTGATGACTTGTTGTGTCTCATGACAACTGGAAGCACAGAAGAAAGTCATCAGCTCCTTACAGTGACAGAGCTGACGATGTCAGGGGAAGGGAAGGGCTATCCCTCTCTGTCAAAATGTAATCTATTAACTCTTTGGGGGTTCCACAAAGGCATACAATGCATTTTAGTAACACACTTACCCACACACCACCCTCGCACTCCTCCCAGATCCGCCCTCAACCTCCTCACACCTTTCCAACCTCAAGACCTCCTGGCTTTTAAATTAACTAAAAACCTGTATTGTCCATATTCTCTTGTTTGAGTAGCCATGTCCTGGGGTTGTCCGACCTACCGGGAATGGTATCCTTAAAGAAAGCTGACTCTTTCTCCCTCAGAAGCCAACGATTGTCAAAAGCTCCTCAGTTAGGGGTCAGGGCCCATTAACCCCCTTTCTCCTCCATGCTAGAATGCTCACTGGCTTGATCTCCTATGGGTTTTGAGCAGTCAGCCACATCTGCTGTGAGGTTCTCAGTACAAAGTCCTGCCGTGTGCAGAAGACACTGGGTTGGTCCAACCCTTCTGGAGCTCTGGCTGTGGCCTACAGTGTGGAGGAGAGTCATCCGCTGGTCACAGTGACATACATGTTTCATGGTTTTGAAATGTCAACCTATTTTATTTCTTTTGGAAGAATGTTTTCACACAGCCTTGAAGTTAAGGGCTAAGGAAATCATATTCTGGTTTGCTCCTTTCAAGGTGTCTTTTTTAAAGTCTTATTTTTATTTTAAGATGCGTACATTTAGGCCTTCATGTAGAGGGTCTTGCTTCAGTTCCTGTCAAGGAAGCTTATTAGGAAGTGAGTGAATTTAATAGACGTGCAACCGCACTAAATACATGTCAGCTAATTTGCATGTCTGTGTGGGTCCAAGTGCGGTCCTTGTAGGGAAACAGCTGTCTGCTCTTTGTTCGTGTGAGCATGGAAATGAGGTGCTTAGAAAAGTGTATCTCCATCAAGCATAGCAAACCAGGGCCGGAGGGAGTTCCAGCATCAGCCTGTGACTGTACCAGGTACACTGCATTTACACGAAAACAGAAAGGGAATCTGATTATAACGTTCATCGGATAAAGGGGGGGCACACAAGTGGGGGAGCGTGATACCTTTATTTTATGTTTTTTCAACTTCCCAGGACAGTTATTTTATTCTAAGAAGGTCACAGATTTCTAAAACTAAATACAAACTCATTTACAAGAAAGTGAACTCGGCGAGTCAATTAGATCCCGCCTCTGCTGCAACGCTAATAAATATTTGCACTGTGTATAATGCAAACTACTACACAAAGGGGGTCCTAACTACTGAGGACAGTGCAAATGACTCCCCCAGTCCTCCATGCGGTTCTACCTCACCCCCGTGGCTTGTGTGAGCTTCTAAAAACAGATGTGATGGGCTAGAGGGATGGCTCAGCCACCGAGGCAGAAGACTGCCCTAGCAGAAGACCAGAGTGATCTCTGTTCTCAGCACCCATGTTGGATAGTTTAGAACGATCTGTAAATCCATCTCTAGGTGACCCGATGTCCTCTTCCAGACTCTGAGGACACAAACTCACATTTAAAAAAATATGTATATTAAAATAAAATAAAATGATCTTTAAAATAACAGATTTGGACATCTAAAAATTTAAATGTTCCATCGATATTCTTCTATTTTGAAAATGTATGACAGAATGAAATCTAACCAACGAGTTTTTCTTCATATAAATAAGTAACCTGTAAATTTACTTGCTTTCATTTTTTTAGCCAAATTGCACGGGGAAGCATGTTAGCCTTAAACTTGCCATCAAGCAGAAGCTAGCCTTGAGCCCCTGATCCCCCTGCCTCTACCTCCTGGATGCTGGGATTCCAGTTGCTGACCGCCACATGCAGTTCGGTTTTGTCTCGATTCCGTCTTTATAAAAGCCGTGCATGTATTTTATGTAAAAAAGAACAATTTAGCAACAGCTCAGAATCCCTGCGTGGTGGTGAAGCGGATCTTCCTTCGGTGTGTGCTTGCATAAGCATAGTCATACTGTCAAATAGAAACGGCCATTGTGATTGCATCCCGGAGTCAAGCACGTTAACACAGGTCCAGTGAAAACCACATACAAGTAGGAATAGCTGCAGGAACTCTGTGCCTATGAGAACCACTTTCTTAGTGACTGTCCCTCTTCATGAAGGTTCCCCAGAGTCACACTCTTAAGGTTCTGACTCTGCTGGGGGAGGAGGGCATCTCTGGGTGCTCCAGATGCCATCAGACTCGTGTAGCTGAGCATGGCAAACACTGCCAAGTTCCTATTTGTCCTTCACAGGGAGTCCATATTGACTGCTTCAAAAACTCTTTGTATGACCTATTATTTTCAAATTGTTTCCCAACTTATACTGAAATTGAAAATTGGACAGCTTTTCAATTGCTCTTGCATTCCAATTGATTACCAATACAGTTTCTCAGAATTAGGAATATCAGTCTGTTCTCTTCCTTGGCATCGTGTTGACGGTGTGGCTTTCATTTAAATATTGCAGCCTGGTTTGTGCTCGACTCCGTGTTAAGATAACACAGGCAATCAATTAGATTTATTATCTCTTCTCTCGACTCTAAGGTGTGTATCACTGTCTGGGGCTGGGGGGCGGGGGACCAGGAAGCCCTAGACATAATGTGGCCGTCACTTCAAGGTCTCCTAGGATGAGTACCAGGACTCAGCTTCCACTGATCGGACGGCCTCAAGGTTTGCAGCCTGTACTGTAGGTGGGGGTGGTTGTAAAGAAGAAGTAGTTAATGTATTACTACTCTGGAAGAAATGTATTTTGATAGGGTTAGGTTATCAGATCAAGTCAATAAATATTTACTGAATGATTGCTATGAAGACAGCACTAGGCTCAACCCTGAAGGGTGGGCAAGAAGGGAATAGCAAGCACAGCACAACTTAAATTCTCAGAAACTCCTCAAGGAACACTCAAAAACGTCTCCGTGGAAAAGGAAAAGGAAATCCTTGAATGTATGGGAGGCACTTGTGAGTCCTTTACAACCATCCTGTGTTGTCCTCAGAGGTCACACGAGCATCCGAAATAGTTTTCATTTCCCGATGAGACAAGGGAGGGGCAGGCAGTCTTTTCTCAAGGTCACCCAGTAAGGCAGAGCTTCAGGCCGAGTGGAATCCCCAGGCTTTGGGGCCAAACTGCTTGGGAGCACTTGATGGAGAGTTCAGAGGAGCCCTTTGCTCTGCCTGGACTCATCCTTGTAACCTAAGTACGGTTGTGATGTAATTCATTGGTATAACGTTGAAGTTGTCCTAACAGCCTGCCCTTCCTCTATCGGTACAGGTCCTTCCTGGGTTTCTGGGTCTGGAGTTCTGCTTTTGTATAACTGAAAGGAAACTACGTATTCCTCTTTTGCCTGGCTGCTCACTGAAAACTTAGACTTAAAAAATATTTTTATTTTTAATGTAATTTATTTTACTTTATGTTTATGAATGCTTTGGCTGTTGGAACTGGGGTTACAGAGGGTCGGGAGCCACCGCATGATGTTGGGAATTGAAAGTAGGTCTTTCTAAGAGCAGCCAGTGTTCTTAGCCACTGAGAAATCTCTCCAGCCACTCTGGTCAGATTTTAAAAGTCTACAGAAGGTAGAGTTTTACAACGAACATCTGCTCACACGCTTAGTACCTCACAGTTGTCTTTATATTTGTCCATATTTATATTTTTCTTGCTTTGTCATAGATTCTACCTTCATTCTATAATATAAGGAGACTTTTAGCAGTATGATAACATGAGAGGAAAGAATTCCAATGTTCAAACAAGCAAATTCATGATTGTTTTAGGCATTGGCTAGCCTACACTTGTGTAAGGTTGTATTCTTTAGTCTGCTTATGACAGCAATTCCATACAGCATAGACCCAGATGGAAAGGGCTCAGTTGAACCAAGTAGAGAGCTTGGAACCAGACACATGGCTTAGGGAAAAAGCCCTCTCCTAGGAATCCTAAAGCTTGAAGTGTACCTTGACCTTTGGCTCCTTTATTGGTTCTTTTCCCTATTGTCCTTATTCATCCTTCCAACTCCCAACACTAGGTAGGAGAGAAAGAAAGCTAGAGAGGAATAAGGGCATTTATCTCCTTAAACTATTTCCTGTTGAGTAGGGGTGTTGAGTTCCTTGGGGCAAGTTTGATCTTCCTTGTCAGGATATCTCCAACCAGCAACCAGCAACCAGCAACCAGCAACCAGCAACCAGCAACCAGCAACCAGCAACCAGCAACCAGCAACCAGCAACCAGCAACCAGCAACCCAGCAATCTGGCAACCAGCAACCCAGCAAACCAGCACCCAGCACCCAGCAACCCAGCAACCCAGCAACCAACAACCAGGAACCCAACAACCAGCAACCAGCAACCAGCAACCCAACAACCAGCAACCAGCAACCAGCAACCAGCAACCAGCAACCCAACAACCAACAACCAACAACCAGCAACCCAACAACCAACAACCAGGAACCCAACAACTAGCAACCAGCAACCAACAAACCAACAACCAGCAACCGGAAACCCGCAACCAGCAACCAGCAACCAGCAACCAGCAACCAGGAATCCAACTACCAGCAAACAGCAACCAGGAATCCAACAACCAGCAACCAGCAACCAGCAACCAGCAACCAGCAACCAGCAACCAGCAACCAGCAACCAGCAACCAGCAACCCAACAACCAGCAACCCAGCAACCAGCAACTAGCAACCAGCAACCCAACAACCAGCAACCAACAAACCAACAACCAGCAACCCAACAACCAGTAATCAGCATTAGCGGCCTCCACAGGAGGGAGCAGCAAACTCCTTTCTTGGGGCTCTGGCATTTATATACCCTCTGAAGAGTCCACAGAATTTTAAACACGAACTATCTTCAGCTGGCAAAATCACGAGACAAATCATAGCTGCTGTGGACTAAAGTGGAAATTTCTGGTTTCTTTGGAGACTCATTTGTGATGCGTGATTTTTTTTTTCTTCTGGAAATCATCTTATGGAAGAATGTTTTTGCTGAAGCAAACATGTGAGAGAATGTTTGCTAAAAACAGACACATGGTTCTTTTCTGAAGGCAGCCTAGAGAAAGAGCACGTAATGTTTTGCTAGAGTGGATGCTTGAGAGAACATATGATATTTGGAAAGGATAAAAATATAGCCCAAAGGACTGTGGACAGTGCTGAATGGTATTGGTACGCCTTACCATTCCTTGTTAGTCATTGTTTGTTGTGACTTTATAAAGAGAAAATCACCAAAAACAAAAAACAAAAAAACAAACAAACAAAAAAAAACCTTCTGGTAGTGTTCAGGTGGCTTCTTGCTACTTCCACTGATTGGTAGAGCCTTGAGGTTTCTTCTGGATCGACCTGCCCATTGCTGATTCATGAATGTTGTTGATCCGTGTGAACTGAACTGTTGATATCCTGACAATGCAGATTGGATTTGCTTCAAAGAACTATTTCTAAACAGGTCCATATCCTCCTTTTCTCTGTTAACCTTGCCTTTCCAGTACCTCTCGGTGGTAGGCTACAAGAGATGTTAAAGCATTTAAGAACCCTTATTAAAATCTAAGTCTACAGTGGGCAATCAGAGCAGATCCTCATCTCACATCAGAGATTAAAACAAAAGCGTATTCCCATAACATAACTGGTTTTTTAAGAAGCAGAAATTCTCACTACAGTGAAAGTCAAATCCAAGGTCATTTACAAGGTCATTTACAAGGTGACCTACATAAGAGAAAATTATTTCCCTTGTTTTAATGTGTTTGTATTTTAGTGTGATGTCTCTCCCCCTTTTTTATCTTAGGATAGCCTTAGACTTACTACATAGTCAGAGATGAACTTGACCTTCTAGTCTCCCAGCCTCTGCCTTTTGAATGCCGAGGTGACAGGCTTATGCCTTCATATTTCATTTTTATGGCACTGGAAAGCCTAGCTGGAGCCTTGTGCATGTTAGACAAGCATTCTTCAGCCGAGCTACACCTCTGGCCTTAGCACAGTCTTTGTAGGGTATATTTATTGTGGCTCTTAGTCACATGAAGTCAGGTGTGAAATTTTCTACTGATGGTATCCTGCTGGCATTCAAAAAAATTTCACTTCCTATTTTTGGATTGAGGCTGTTCAACCTGCAGATAAATAGCTGGTACAGTGTGGAAAGCGCCTCATTAGGGTGCCTGTGACCTCAGCCTTCTACACTCTGGTGGAAACTCCATTCGCTCCATCTGATATTCTACTGCTTTGCAAGTTGCTCTTTACGCTTTGCAATCAAGCTACTTCATGGTCTGTAAAGACTTCATAGTCTCTCCTTCAACGACAGGCCATGATTACTTAATCTCTTGTGATGGATGCGTCCCTCATTTCTGTCTTCCTATTAAAGTGCTAAGTAGGCATTCTTGTCTCCTGATTTCCTCTCGTATGTTTGATATTTATGGAGGACAACCTAAAATGTATGCGCTGAAGAGATGGAGAAGGCAACCCGAGACATAGACTAATATTCTTTGACATGGACACCAACCATGACTGTGAGTATGCTTTGAATAGATTGAATTTGAGAATCCTTAAATGAACACTGAGATGTTTAGATGCCCGGGCCTGGGGAAGAAGGCAGGAGTGTGAGGCTGACCTGGAATGGTATTAAGGGTAGTAAGTCTTGCAGCTGTATAAGACGGAATTAACCAGGGGAAGTCATGAGTATAGAATGGAACCAAATTCCTCTAAATCTTAGAACATTCTAAGGGTGCTCCAAAGTTCATAGACTTGGCCACCAGGAAAACCGAGAAGGACACTGCTATGGTCTGAAACACCTTCCAAAGGCCCATCTACAAGGTTTGTTCATCAGTTTGTGGCATCGCTGGAACACGATAGAGCCTTTGAAAAGTGGGGCCTCGTGAAAGGAAGGTCAATGACTTGGAGTAAGGTCTGAGAGGGGATCTGGAGACCTCTGCTCTTTCTCTTTGCCTCCTTGTAATCATGAAGCAAGCAGGTATCTTCTGGATCATTACGGGCTCAAAGCCAGTGATTCATGACAAGGGCTAAATTTTCCAAGATGGTGAATGGAAACATGTTCCCTGCTGTAAGCTGATTTTCCTCTGGTGTTTCATCATGACAATTGTAACCAATCCAGACCTTAAGAAGAAGAAAGGTCCAGGAGACTGTGATATGTGAAAAGAATTTAGAAGAAGCAGAGACTCTGGCCCAAGTGCCCAATATTGCTGAGGTGCAAATTCAGATAAAGAGGATAGTTGATGATTGAACTCAATATCAAAATCATTAAAAAGCTAAAAATATCCGTGACATGTAGACATATCTACCTTATTATTATTTCAACTAATGTAAAATTTTGACCATTCCATTACCACAGGTGAAAAAAAGAAATAAATGTTTAATAATCAATGAAGATGAGGAGAAATAGGGATTGGCTCAGAACTCATGCTTTCCTACTTTTAGGTAGGCAATCTGCCAATATCAAATAAAATCATCATGCATGAGACTGCCAACTCAAACTTTATTCTAAGAGGAAGTACAAGTGGGACCTGAAAATGCTTTCCAGCTGAGTACTGCAAACTTCTCCTGTTCCTCTCTCTGCTTCCACCCAGAACTCCCTAAAATCACCTACCTGTCACATGGTCTGGTATTTAACTTTTATTTATTTTTAGTGTGTGTGTGTGTGTGTGTGTGTGTGTGTGTGTGTGTGTGCGCACGCATGTGCATATGACCTGCATGTATTTATATGCAATCTGTGTGTTCCTTGCCCAAAGAAGAAGGCATGGGATCCCTAGGAGGAGAAGTACAGAAGTGTGTGGGCCATCCTGTGGGTGTTGGGACATAACTTGGGTTTTCTGCAAGACCAGCAAGTGCTCTTAACCTCTGAGCCATCTCTCCAATCCCCTGACTTGTTGTTTTTTTTAATTACTTTATTTTATTAAATTATTTTATTTATTTATATTCCAAGTGTTGCCATCCCTTCCAGATCCCCCCTCACAGAGTTTTCACCTCATCCCTCCTCCTCTTTGCATCTGAGAGGGTGCCCCCACCTCCGCCTCATCCCACCCCACCCCCAGTATCTCCTTCTCTGGGACATCAAGTCTCTACAGGACTAGGGCGTCGTCCTCTCCTGCTGAGGCCAGACAAGGCAGCCCTCTGCTACATATGTTCTGGGGGCCTTGGAACAGCCTGTGTATGCTCTTTGGTTGGTGGCTTGGTCTCTGAGAGCTCCTAGGGGTCCAGGTTAGTTGAGACGGTTGGTCTTCCTGTGGGATTGCCCCTTCAATCCTTCCCCTAACTCTTCCATAGGGGTTACCCTCTGACCTCAGGCCAATGGTTAGCTGTATCTGCATCTGTCTCAGTCAGCTGCTGGTAGAGTTTCTCAGAGGACAGCCATGCTAGATTTCTGTCTGCAAGCACAACATGGCCTCAGTATTCATGTCAAGGTTTGATGCCTGCCCACGGGATGGATCCTAACTTGGGCCAGTCACTGGATGGCCTTTCTTTCAGTTTCTGCTTCATTTTTGTCCCTGCATTTCTTGTAGACAGGAACAATTCTGGGTCACAAACTTGAAGGTAGGTAGGTAGCACCAGCACTCCACCGGGGACCCTGTATATCTATTGGAGGCACTCTCTTTAGGTTCCACCCCCCACTGTTGGGCATTTCAGTTAAGATCACCTCGTTGAGTCCTGATCTTCTCTCACATCCCAGGTCTCTGTGGCTTTCCAGAGATTCCCCTGCCCTCCTCCAAAAGCTGCCGTTTCCTTTCCTTCTCCTTGCCCTCGGGCTTTTCTCCTGTTTCCCCCATACCTGATTCTGGCCCCCTTCCCCTCTCCCTCCCCTTCCTCTGTCTCCCAGATCCCTCTGCCTCCTGTGATTATTTTGTTCCCCCTTAGTGGGATTGAAGCATCCTCACATGGGCCTTCCTTTTCGTTAAACTTCATAGTCTGTGAGTTGTGTCCTGGGTATTCTGAACTTTTTGACTAATATCCACTTATCAGTGAGTGCATACCATGCGTGTCCTTTTGGGTCTGGGTTACACTGGGCCTGTGTGTAACCTTCCAAAGGTCTCATATTACAGGTAGCAGAAACCTTAGGCCTCTCCTATGACCTAAGGCCATTGCCGTTTCCCATCATCTTTCCCATGGTTGTCTTTCCTCTCCAGTCCCATTGACCTCCTCTGTGATTCAGAAACCTGCTGCTCTCATCCTAAGTCCCTATACTTGCCATTTTTCTGTCCCCTTTTGGAGAGCCTCCCAATACATGCCTCACTTCCCCAAGTCTCTGCTTCAGTGTCAACTTCCCAGGAGGCTTTGCTTAACGCTCAATGTTTAAACAAACAAACAAAAACAAACAAGCAAACAGGCCCTCTTTTACTTCTTTTCCTGTGTCCTGACCATGGTTGTTCCCTCAGCATCTATTCCTATTGTAATATGCTATTACATATCAGCTTGCCAATTTATTTGTTTGTTGTATATCATCCACAGATGGGATAACAATTTCTGAAATGTAGTGTTTTATCCACTTTTGGGAGAGCTCATATGAGTGTGTGGGATTTGATATATATCTATTAAATGCCAAATGAGTGATTTTCTTAATATAACTATCTAAGTCTTGTTAACTTTTTATTAATTTCCAGCATTTTAATTACTTTATTCCTATTTTAAGTAGAACTATATTTTAATGTTATCTGACTTGTCATCTACGATATAAAAATATGACCTAATTCCTAACAAGCATTTCTTAATCAAATTCTAATTATCATAATGGATTTTGAGTTATTCTCCTGGAGTTTCATAAAGACAATTACTTATTTTCTTTGCCCACATTTGTGGGTTGTGCATCTTTTTAAACTCTTATTCCGTTGTCCAGAACCTTCACAGAGAAGCTAACAGAGCAGTACAGAGTCACATCTGAGTGCTTACTCCACCCATTTCACAGCAGAGCACCACTCAATTCAATCTCTTCCCACTGCAGCGCTCGACTGTCACTCACACATCATGCAAAGCCTCTGTCAGGTGCCTGGGCTAGGGTGCCTTCTTTAGACATCCACACTGTTGCTTTCTCAAAGGGACCCACCATGACCCATTGGAGGTGGAAGGCAACATGGGTCAGATATTAAAGTTTTTCTTCTCAATGGCCACCACTGTGTGCTTCCTGCTGTCAGTAAGGTGGCATCTGCAGCTCTCTGGGAAGGGGGTGCAGGTCACCTAGCTGAGCCTGCCACTCAGACGATATCATCTGATATCATTAACTAAGCCTTTAATAAATTAAAGTTATGTGTGAAATGGCTCTTCTAGGATTGACCTACCTCTGTTTCCCAGAGATGAAGCTGTGTGCGCGGGTGACTTCGTGGCTCGCAAACATTCTTGCATTTGTATATTCGTTCACTATCCGCGTCAGAGTTTCTTTTCCTGTCACTGTGACAAGACACGTTGACAACAGCAATTTTCAAGGGATCACAGTGCCTGGGTACAGTGCATGATGGTGGAGAAGCCACAGTAGAAGGAGCTTATCCAAGGGCAAGAAGCAGAGAGTTTCTGCTCAGTTCACCTTCTCCACTTACAAAGCTCTGGATCCCAGCTCAGTCCTGCCCACCATTAAAGAGGGGCTTTCCACATCAACTACTGTAATCAAGGCCCTCACCCACAAGCAGGCCACTCTTCCTCCGGGTGATTCCAATTTGTCAAGTTCTCACGCAACACTGACCACCATAGTCTGTACCATACTAGGGACCAAGAATCCACAGTCCCCACCTTTTGTAGAGTCTGTGGTTCGGTGGCAGAACCAGACAATTTCAATGAATTGTTCCACTGTAACTGGAATGAGAAGTAAGGTATTAGCATAATTAGAGAAATGAAGAAACGGGTCTGGACAGCAACGATGGGATGTAGAAAACCCTAGACCACGCCCTGAGTTAAGTGGAGAACAGTAGACTAGTGTGGATATGAAGAAACAGCAAATCAAAGAGTAGTCAGAGATGATGACCCGGTCAGACAGAGCTAGGTAGCCACAGAGAGTTTTGCCACAGAGTTTGAACACGTGGTCTGTTTTTTAGAATCGTAGAAGACCTTAAGTAAATAAGTTTAATTACAGGAGCAGGGAAGATTGGCGTAGAGAAAATCTCTTATGATGACCAGTGTTGGGATGGGTAGGTATGACCTTCATTTATGTAGGTCAGGGCAAGACTGGGGTCTCGGCAGTGAAGCTGAGCCTCTCTACCTTGCTGGGCCTTTCTCTATTGAGGGAATGGGTCTTGGTGTGCACTTGGCCTCTGCTCTCTTCATCCTTCCCCTTCCAGCCAAACTTCCTAGAAAAAGAGGCCACTGAAGAATGGTCTCCCAGCTTCACGTGTCGCATAAACTTCATAGTCAACACTGAGAAAGAGTCTGTTCACTACTCTAAGATGTCTCCTCCCGGTCAATATTCCCCATGACCGCTAGAGAAATTAACTCCATTTGTAAATTTATCTCTCTTATTAACGTCAACGACGTCCTCAAGCTTTTCCTCCCATCTGGGCCACCCTCTGTTGATGTAAGCAGTAGAGTGCCCTGGTAGACATCTTTTACTCCCAGATGAATTCTCTACCTAGGACATCTTATTGTTACAGACAGACAGACAGACAGACAGACAGATCTTATTGTTCAGAAATAAGCAACGGGATAGTGGCGGACCAATACGCCATTCATGAAGCTGGGAAAATGGGAGAAGCATCACTTGAGGGACTCAAGGGATCACAACCTACACCAATGGATGGTCTGGTTTCAACGGCAACTAATTCGTTACTACTTGAAAACAGTCACGTCTAGAACTCTCATTTACTCTGATGTCAAAACCACTCTGCTATGACTTTCCAGCTACCCACATGCCACTCGACCGCCTGTGCATTCTTGTTCACAGTATCTCGGCTTTGGCACGCAGCTCCCTCAGAGGCACATGCCCAGATGCCCTGGGTACTGGAAATGAGCATGGTGATCCTCCCGATAATAGAGTGTAAACAAGACCCTACTAGATGAACGTAAAAGGATACATTTTTGTCTTTTCTTCCTGTCATAAATAGATATCTGCTCAATATCTGGAGGTACAGATGTATCACAGTCAGAAGGCGACAAGAGTAAGAATTTAAGAAAGTCAAAATAGAAATTTAGCTTGCCCAGTAGCTGAATCTACACACCAGGGAGTAGCAACCTTATTATTATTCGAGATAGCTGAATTCCTCCTTCTGTAGTCAATGATCAAATATACCTTACTTGTGGCCGAGCGTGTTTTAGCCACAATGGATTTGTTGCCAATGAATAGAATTTAACACGTTAGGCTTAGGGTATAATATGGTCAGTAAACTGTTTGCTACACAAGTATTAGAACTGGGTTCAGTTACCAGAACCTAGGTCAAAAAGCTGGGCGTGGTCCTGTGAGCGTGTCATCCCATCTCTACGAATGAGAAAGAAGCAGGAGTGTGGGGCTGGCCTATCAGCTAGCCTAGCCTAGAGAGAGAGCTTATCTCAGCAATGGAGATGGACAGTGCCTAAGGAAAATCACTGTTCTCTGTGCTCTCTTTCTTTGTGTCTCCCTCTCTCTCCCCTCTTTCTCTCCTCTCTCTCCTTCCCTCCCTCTCTCTTTTCTACACACACACACACACACACACACACACACATATATATATATATATATATATATATATATATACCTCAAAACAAATGAACAAACACATACAAAATGAAACTTTTTCAAACAAATGGGACACTGTTGCATGTCCTATGTGTTATAAATGACAAGTGTGGGCCACTTTCTCAAAACTTCATTGTATGGTTTTCCTCCTCATACATCTGCCGGTCCTGTTACTGACCCCTGTCAGGTCTCCTTTCTGATTATTTATTACCTCACAGCTGGCCTTGGTAACATTCCCCTCCACTTCTGAAGTGCAGCCTTCGTGCCATCTTGACTGCGTTCAGTCTGCTATGACTCTACCTCTCCCGCCTCCCACTATGGAGCCCCTCGCATGGCTGGAGTTACCCAGGACACGAGAAACAGATAAAGTCTCTGGTCCACGACCCTCCTTCCTCCCCATAATCTTCTATCATTTCACAGTCTTTTCTCCCAAATGCTTCGTTTTAATCAAATTGTCCCCTTGACCTAAATATATCTACCAGACACACTTGCTCAGTATTAAATCCAATCCTCTTCCATTCCTCAAATCCTTCTCATTTCCCAAGATTCAGCTCAAATCCCACCTCCTCTGCTGTAGCTCACTCATGCCCCATGGCCTGGCCTTGTCTTTCCTTCCTCTCAAATCCAGCTTTTAATATTAGTGTTCTTTTCATCTTCCATTACACCCACAGCTACCTTGAGCTAATCAGCCCCTCTCCAAACAAACTTCAGCTTTGTCCGGGCTATTTTTGTAGGCCGGAGCACCATGGCCGTCCCTTTCCCTGGCCTAGAAATGTTTCACATCGACGGAGACACAGTTCAAAGTCTTCTCCATTTTAAGTCCATCTTTAATCCGAGCCCGTGGTGAGTGCTTCTCCCTACAGTTTGTTGACTGTGCTATTTGTTTTGTCAATTTTTACACGATTTTCTCCCCTACAAAGACCTAGTACGATTCCAACTTCATAGCGTGTGTATGGCATCCTCAATCATAATTCATCAGAGCAGAACTTTCTGATCATCCCAGCTAAACCTCTCGTTAATCAAAGAAATAATAAGCCTTCAGACAGACTTACACAGAGCCGCAGCATTCGGTCAGGGCCCAGTCCTGTGTCAGTGCTCAGAATAAAAAGATGAATGAGAGACAGCCTCATCCTACAGTGAGCTAGGAATTTAGTCAAGATGTCAGATATATTTAATGAATAAATCACAGGTCTATATTTGGGGGAAGAAAGTCATCATGACAAGCATTCTGTGCTGTATATTTTCTAACACTTCCACAATGCAGAAGATGAATTCCACTCGGAGAGACAGCTGTAGAGAATGTTTAAATGCTAGCAAGTAAATTAATTTCCTACAAATTTAAAAGATAAATTAAAGATAAGCCATCAAGGCAAGGTAACTGAAATCAGACTACATCTACATTGGTCTACTGCTGTTGTTTGTCTGATATTATGCTTTGCAGGATGACCTTGAGTTTCTGATGCTCTGAATTCTACTTCCTGAAGCCTGAGATCTCAGACTCACATCACTCCATCCCAACTTATCCAACGCTGGGGATCAAATTCAGGGCTTCATGAAAACTAGACAGAGACTCTACGAACCCACGTACTTCCTGACCTCTAGAGCGAAGTGTTTATTGTCACAAACATCCTCAGTACTGCATTATCATGTAAACACAAATTTAGGCAGGTTAAGCAACTACATAATATTTTATTCGATGTGAATAAACGTACTATTGCTTACTGTTTAGAGACTAATAAGAAAATACTTTCTTCATGCCCAGACTGCCAGGTTTCAGTCCATCTAGTCCTTACTTTGCAAGAGAGGTCATAACCAAAAGCGTGTACGATCTGCCGAGAATCCTTAGGTTATTCGGTGTAGCCAGTGTCAGGTTGTTGGCCAGAATGGATTGTTAGAGCTGCAGTCACAGCTCCGAGTGAGGACCACTCCTTCCCCATTCAGAGGGAGAGGTTGGGCCACACATGTTCAAATCAAATTCTATTTAAAGAACTTCTCGCTTTGGTACCTTCTACATAGAGGTCCACTGTTTTCCTTTTGTAACAGAGCCTATTATGTATGTACAACACGTTATTTTTTCCTTTTATTGAAAAGAGCTGCTAGTTGAGCTAACTCTGTTCTCTTTTTGCCATACCATAAACCCTGATGACAGTTTCTCTTCTCTCTACTCCCCCCCCACCCCAGATCCTCCCCACTTCCCTCCCGTCAGAGTCCACTCCCTTTATGTCTCTCATTAGGAAAGAGCAGGCTTCTAAGGGAAAAATAATAAAATACAACAACAAAAAAGAATAAAATAAAAGCATCAAAGTTAGTCAAGACAAAAAGAAAAGAGAAGAGAAGAGAAGAGAAAAGAAAAGAAAAGAAAAGAAAAGAAAAGAAAAGGAGCCCAAAAGAAGGCACAAGAATCAGAGACCCACTGGTTTGCACGCACACCGGAAATTCCATAACAACCCTAAACCGGAAGACATAATATAATGTATATGCAGAGAATCTGGTGTAGACCTGGGCTGGCCCTGCTCATGCCGCCTCAGTATCTGTCAGTTTACATGATCCTTGCTTAATTAATTTAGAAAGCCTCGTTTTCTTGGTGTCTACTATTTCCTCTGGTTCTTCCTCTATTTCTTCTCCCTCTTCCACGGGGTTTCCTGGCCCTAAGGAGAGGGATCGATGGAGACGTCCCATTTAGGGCTGAGACAACACACTATTGTTAGTAAAGTAAGTTCTCCTAACTACCTTCCACAGCTATCACCCTAATTTCACATGTTTTAGTCTCTACGAAGTACGACTTACAGACACTGAACCGAGGAGAGCACTTCGTGATCAGGCGAGATCAGCTCGCTGTAAAGGGGCTGATGACCACGCCCTTCCGGAGCTTCAAGAGTGAACGGAGCACAGTTACACGTGAGCTTGTGTCTGCTTAGTCTGGTCTCATCAAACACTCCCCCTGCCCCGTGGACCTAAGTCTGCAACTGCCCGTATGTTATCGTCTCCAAAGAACAGGATTCCGAATTAAATGCTAGGCAGGAGTAATAGTTTACCTTTTCATAATTTGTAAAGAAGGCTCCTGCAAAGACTCGATATCTAACTTCTTCTGTTTCGACCTATTTTCAAGTGGGCTTCAAAAACAGATTGGCGGTAGGAGCCAGGACAGCAGGCTTCTCCAAAGCAAACCTTAAGAATACTTGTAACAAAATCCATCAGTCAGCTCTCCCTGCACTGTCAGCATCTGGGAAATTAAATAATGAATCCAGCTTTGGGCGAAGTGGTCAAAGGAGACCAGCATGGGGTGGGGTTTGAGGTTGTTGTTGTTGTTGTTGTTGTTGTTTTTTAGCATATTTAAACAATTAGGGAACAGGTGAATTTCGTTTTCCTAGTGGGCCTAGATAGCTCAGACTGCTGTAACAAACTCAGACTCTGGGTGTTTGAAAGGACAAATGTTGATTTCTCAAGGCTGAGGAGAAGCTGAAAGAGCAGGATCAGAGTGCCAGCATGTGCAGGCCTGGAGGACTCATCTCCTGGTTGGCAGTGCACTGTTTTCCTTCTGCATCCTAGAAGACAAAAGGAGAGAGCTCTGGAGTCTTCCTGCCTTGGGAAGGCTATGTGAACCCCAATCCTAATGACATCACACGGAGGGTTTTGGATTTAGCATGGCTCTTTACTTATTTACTTATTTTTAATAAAGTAATGTATTCATTTTCTGTGGAGTCTGTACTCGCAGCCATGTACAGAAACAAAGTAACAACTCCATCCAAGTTTAGCCTGTGAGACCCGTGAGTTTTCTGTGGCTCAGGGACCAGGGTCTAGTCTTGTGTGTTTTGACACATGATCCACCTCATGTAGTTCGGTCTGGCCTCAAACTTAGGGTAATCTTTCAAAGTGCGTGTGCCACCACGCTCAGCCAAAGGACCCTTAGCTGGAAACTACCATCACATCCTCCATGGCTGACATAAAGTCACAAAGACACTGGGCAGCCTCCCAGTTTGCTTCCCCGGGGAGTTGGTATTTGTCCTTAAGTGACGATCACAATTTATGCTTCTGTCTTCTGCTGTACTTTTGTGATGCTTGGTGACTTCTAATAAAGTTTCCTACTGTAGCAGTTTGCCCAGTCTCCTTTCTTCCCGCATAAGGTAAAGTTCCTTTCTCTTTCCCAAGTACATAAAGAAGGACAAGAATTTAACATGTCCACTGCCGGTTGAGTTACACTGCTGTCTCTAGTGTGTTTCTCCGGGGTTTCTTTGTTGCCTTGCTTGTCTGACTCCAAGAGATCTCTCTAGCAATCTGTTTTGCCCGTAGCGGCTGACAGTATCTCAGGGGACCTGGCTTAGTAAGATTGATTAGGACCTGCATCTTACCCATTTGCAAGATGGCTACTTCCCTGGCTCCTCCTCCCCTTTCTTTTATCTCTTCCTTTCTCTCTCTCTCTCTTTCCCGCCTCCTAATGATGGTGCATTTGTCTTGCTGAAGATGTAACGTTTGCCGCCAAGGATGAACACTGGGGCTCAGATCTCTCGTTTCTTGGCAAGCTCACACGCTTCACACCAGTCCTCCTCGGTACTATTAATATTATATATAGATGCCCTTGTCACAGATTTACATTCCAAGATCCGAAATCAGCGCAGGAGGGTGAAGCTTGCATGACGAGGGGGTGGAGGGAAAAGGGCTGATTTATCATGGGGAATGTTAGAGAGTAAAAAGGCGGTGATCAAATTTATATTAATGCCTTGACCTATATTCTTTTTAAAACTGCTTTTTGCCCATTTCGGCACGGGATCATTTGCTGCCTAAACCCAGAAAGGAAACAGAAAGAAGACCCAAATGCAGGCTTCTCATGCTACTTATTCTTCTTATTTACTATGAAAATGTTCAAACTATAGTTCATGCGCGGACTTGAGGAGGGAATATAGAGACAGATTGTCAGATTGAACTGTGTGGTGGTTTGAATAGGAATGGCCCCCATGGACCACATTTGAAGCTTGGCCATAGGAGTGGCACTATTAGGAGGTATGGCCTTGTTGGAGTGGGTGTGGCCTTGTTGGAGTGGGTGTGGCCTTGTTGGAGTGGGTGTGGCCTTGTTGGAGTGGGTGTGGCCTTGTCGGAGGAAGTGTGTCACTGTGGAGGCAAGCGTTGAGGTCATAAATGCTCAAGCTATGCCTAGTGTGAGATAGTCTCCTTCTGCCTGCAGATCAAGATGTGGAACTCTCTCTTTCTCCAGCACCATGACTGCCTGGATACTGTCATGTTTCATGCCATGATGATAATGGACTGAACCTCTGAAACCATAAGCCAGCTGCAATGAAATGTTTTCCTTTAGAAGAGTTGCTGGGGTCATGGTATCTCCTCACAGCAATAAAACCCTAAGACAACCTGCTTCCCCTCCACCCTCTTCACAGAGGCAAACATGAGTTTAGCATTCAACAAGCAATATTCTGAACCAGCTGAGGTAAGTTTGTCTACCCTGGAGGCAGAAGACGAGGCTCCGTGGTTAGGAGCACTGGCTGCTCTTGCAGAGATCCCAGGTTCAGTTCCCAGAACCCACACGGTGGCTTACAACCATCCGTAACTCCAGTACCTGGGATCTAACAGCCTCTCCGAGCACTGTGTTGATGCAGTGCACATAGATACACACAAACGCACATAAGATAAAGATAAATCTGAAAAAGAGATTCGCTATCCTGGTTTGACCTAATTTCACAAAATGCCAGAAGGCCCTGCTGTGGGCTGGGTCATTTTCTTATTTGGAATTCTGCTTTGAAGGTAGTGAGGAAGAAGTGCCACTCAGGAGTCAAAGGTAATGTTTATGTGGTCTACAGATCAAAAGCGTATGTTTTGAGGAAGGGTCCTGATTTTTCAAACAGAGAAGTAATCTGTCTGTGACTTATTTTGTCTATGGAGCAAAGCAATAAATGAAGGTCTACCACCTGTCTTTGTCCTGTGTGTCTGTGTGGTTGTGTGTCTGTGTGGTTGTGTGTCTGTGTGGTTGTGTGTCTGTGTGGTTGTGTGTCTGTGTGCTTGTGTGTCTGTGCGGTTGTGTGTCTGTGCGCTTGTGTGTCTGTGTGCTTGTGTGTCTGTGTGCTTGTGTGTCTGTGCGGTTGTGTGTCTGTGCGGTTGTGTGTCTGTGTGCTTGTGTGTCTGTGTGCTGGTTGTTCGTTCTGAAAGTCGTTTGTCAACGGTGCTAATTCAGACTCCCACAGCAGGTCAGTACAAAGGATTTCCTGTGCTGCGCCTGGTTGGAGGAAGGCCTGCTTGTTGCCTATCTGAAGCTCTTGAGCTTTCATTTGCTCTTCAGGACACACTGGTTGCTGTGGGGTTTGAATTAAATGACCCCTAGAGCCTCAGCATTTGAACAGTTGGTCATCAGCTGAACACACTCTGGGAGTAGGCGCACTAGGAGATGTGGCCTTGCTGGAGGAAGCGCATCGCTGGGAGTGGGCTTTGAGTTTAAAGACTCCTGTCTTCCTCAGTGTCCATTTCCTGGGCTCTGTGCTTGTGGTTCAAGATGCAAACTCTTAGCCTGCAGCTGCAGCTTCCATGCCTGCTGCTTCCCCCACAGTGGTGATGGCCACCCCCTTGAACCTAAGCCTATGTAACCCTTTCCTAAGCCTGGGTCATCGTGTTTCAGCACAACATTGGAAAAGTAACTGGCGCCATTACTGAGTGCAAAGAAAATTACACTTGAGAACTATTTTCTGAAAATGTTGGGTGTGCTAAGTAGGCTTTTCATCACTGGGAATATAAACATATATGTGTACGTGTATGTGTATGTGTATGTATATGTATATGTATATGTGTATGTGTATGTATATGTGTATGTATATGTGTATGTATATGTGTATGTGTATGTATATGTGTATGTGTATGTGTATGTATATGTGTACGTGTATGTATATGTATATGTGTATGTGTATGTATATATGTATGTGTATGTATATATGTATGTGTGTACATATGTGTATATGTGTATGTGTATGTATATGTGTGTATGTGTATGTATATGTATATATATGTATACGTATACGTGTATGTGTATGTATATGTGTATGTGTATGTATATGTGTATGTGTATGTGTATGTGTATGTGTATGTGTATGTGTATGTGTATGTGTATAAAAGTCTGTGCTTATTCCTTGTGTGGCTGGAATGTGCAATGCCCCTCCACAGGCCTGTGTGTTTGAGCTTGGTCAGAAGCTGGTAGTGCTGCTGTGGGAAGTTGTGGAGCCTTTAGGATTGTGGTCTCCTTGGTGGATGTGGGCCTGTGGGGTGGCCCTTCAAGGTTACCTCTAGGAGGGGTCTGAGCTCTGTTCCTTGGCCTATTCTACATGAAGAACTTTGCCACATTCCCCATCACATGTCACGTGCCTGAACACACAGAAGCCATGAGTCAAAATAAATATCTCTCCCCTGTTTCCATGGGGTGTATTATCAGAAGTCAGAAAAGGAGCTACCACATCCCCCTCTAACGGAAGTGTTGTTGCGACCACTGATACACTACAGTAAGAAGGAAGCACTGATGACATTTCGACAGTCAGTGGAGAACGGCTTATGACCAGGCCATTGATCTTGCAATGATAGTATAGTCCTGGTTTCACACTATGTTTCTTTTCTTTTCTTTCCTCCTTCTTCTCCTCCCTCTCTTCCTCCTCCACCCTGCCCTGGTCATATGCCCTCGAAACAGAGCCCCCAGGCTCGCTTTAATCTCTTGAGCTCTGGGATTGCAAGAATGTAGAACCATGCCTGGCTTCATTTCTTCTCCGGTCCCGCTGTTTGACATTTGTCGTTTAGACTCATCTGGTTCCTGTGACAGAACATTGCTTATATCCTCCTGGCACAGACTGGACAAGCAGACCTGGAGTACATGCTCAGAAAGACTGAGATCCAGGGACCCTACAACCTTCCATGGACACTCTTAGAAGGATGTAAAAAGCAGATGTGGTATCTAAGGAAGGAGCAGGGTCCCTTCACCTCAGCTGCCAGCTGACACTCACTGGGAGCTGGGGTGCTGCGTGGTAATGTTCCATTAAGGGCGCTATTAGAGTAAGCTGTCCTGGTTTGGTGGCTGCTCAGTGGGAGATCCACTGCTGTTTGTAAAAGGCCTGTGTTAATGTTGCCTGCATCTTAACCAACATTTTTTTGTTGTTGTTGTTGTGCGAGCAAAAGTTGCTTGTCTAAACTGGTCACTGAGGCAGAAATCTACTTACCCCCAAAATCGTTGCAAATTAAGTCAATAGGTTTTCAGGCAAAATGAGTTCAGAGTCAGTAGGGAACCGGAGCTATTTTTCTTGTTTATCACTCTTTTCCCTCCTGAATATGATCAGATCTGTTGTCTCCTGGATGACTAGAGAATGTTAATCAAGTATTCTTGGTCTTTTATTTTAACAACATTAGAACACGTTTAAAATTTGTAAGAGTCAATCACGGAGGCTCTGGATACAGACTGAGCATCCTTCAACAGATGAGAACTGCAAAGCTCACACCCAGCATCCTACGTCTCCAGGAGCTGCAGCGAAGGCAAAACAGACCAGCTCATGGGCTGCTCACCAAAGAAAGGTTCCTAAAAACACTATACTCTCCCTCTTTCTCTTGCACTTCTTTCCTCTCCCCCTCTCCGCCCCCCACAGTGTGTGTGTGTTCATGTTTGCATGAGTGTATGATCATGTGTGTGTATGTGTGTTCATGTGTGTGTGCTTGTGTGTGCATGTGTTCATATGTTTGGGTATCTATACATGTAGAATTCAGGGGAAACCCTCAAGTATTGCTCCTCAGGTGTCATCTATCTTTTGGGGGACAAGGTCTCTTACTGACTGGAATTGGCCATGTAGGCCAGAGTGGCTGGCTGGAATCCCCAGGGGTCCTTCTGTCCCTACCTCCCCAGTTCTGGGATTACAAGTTTCTACAGGAGTGCTGGGCTTTTGGGTGGAGGGAGCACCAGGGTCACATACGAATGTTAGAAGGCAACTTTGGAACAGGAACTTTCCCTTTATCATGTAGGGCTCAGGGATCAAACTTATGTGGTCAATCTTGACACCCACAGAAATATCTTGCTGGCCCTGCCATGTAAAATGTGGGTTCTGGGGATGCAGCTCAGGCCTTTGTGCTTGCAAATCAAGTACTTGACTGACTGAACCATGTCCCCCAGCCCAGAAGAAACCATCTCATGACTGTTGGAGAGCTCTGCCTCCCCAAGACACATCATTCTGCCTTCTTGGTATGCACTGCTCTGTGTGATGTGTCCACTGGCCATTCTCACTCACCTGTGTTTACCACAACAGTGTATTATTTTGGGGGAGGTAGGAATCTTATGGATAGATCTTGATGTGTAACTCAGTTTCTTGTTAGATTCAAGAACTTGGACGAGCAATTTACCCTAGAATCTCCATTTCTTTATTTCTAAGCTTAAGAACTTTTAAAACCACAGAGGGGATTAACTGCTGCTCAGAACAGTGACAGGTACATGAAGTCATAGCTTACTAAAGGCTGTGAGGAGTGGGACAGCACAACAGCCCAAGGGCTACTTCTGGTAACAAAGGTGTGCTCTATACCCCATTGTTGGGGCTGAAGTTTCCTCAATTCTCTTCACCAGTGGGGCAATATTCAGTATTCTATATTATGTGTAATTAAATAGACCTTCCAGGTTGGCCATCCAGAGATCTTACTGAGTCTAAAGGAATACGTTACATGAATGCTGTCTTTGTGAGTGTGGCATGAGCACCTCGATTACTTCTTAAGACTGAGCACATAGCACAGTGTCAGGAACAGAAAAGAATGTCTGTGGTTATTGGAACAAACCATCATTAAAGTGGCCAAACAGGTCACCAAAACAGGTCACCAGAATGAGGAATTTCCATCCTAGTATAATCTCACCAGTTAAGACTCATGAGTGCAGCTTGCTTAAGAAAGAACCTTGGCAGAAACAAAAGCCAAGAAAAAAATGTACGAACAAGCTCCTTGAAGACAAAACAGAAGTTACAATGTTACATTTTAGGAGTGTGGTCCTGTTTATATCCGTATATTCTTGGTGTTTAATTTGTTAAACTCATCCGGTCAATACATTAAGTATCATAATGTATAAGTAGTTCTAAATGCATTTTTCATCTTTCAAAGAGAATAAGGAGGCTGGGGATACAGATCAGCAGTAGAGCACGTGCTTAACATGTACGGCACCCTTGGCTTAATCCCAAGCTCCACCAAAGAGAAAATATAAAGCAGGAAGGGCAGGGGAGTCACCCGCATGTCATTAATAGGACATGAATTTGGTTGTGCTTGGAACATCAAGTGATTATTGCTAATGTAATTACAGGTAAATTAATTTCCTTCAAGTTTTGTTCATAATTTTTATAAATGCCTTTTAATGTTTTAAATGTTAATTTTGTTAGTAAGTTGGTATGTTCAGGTTAGGGAATTAAACTGAATTACTTTCAGTGCCCAGGATTCTTAATTGCCAAATCACAGAAGTCTCCTCTTGCCCACTCCATAATTTACCATAATTACATGTTTATTTAGTTACTCAATGCTTCTTGTGCCTTGAAAGAGGCAGCAACATTGAAATGTGCAGTTAAGGCAAAGGGGTTCCCTGGGGCTCAGATGCAACTCTGAGAAATATCCAGGACTCTGTCGAGCACCCAGGAAGGTGCTTTAAAGCTGTCTCTCAGACGAAAGGATCCATTAATACAGAAAGGTGAATGTTTAAATTATAGCACAAGAATTTGACAGCAAAGAAAAGTAAAGGAACTGCCCATTAACCTGCTTATCACTAATGGCTGGGACTACGTAGTAACTGCACTTTTGAAAAATGTAGGGCTATGCTCTCTTAGTCATTCCTCTGCATCCTCCATGTTTGAGGTCAAGGTCAGGAAAGAGAAAGAGAACTGAGAGACAGGAAGCTGGAATCTTTGACAGACTAGCTTCCTAGGAGAGAGGAGAAACCCCGATCATGTAGAGAACACTGTAGCTTAGCTTCTCTCCAACAAGCAAGAACATTTGATCCCCTAAAGTGCATTTTGAAGAGGGAGGAGATGGGCACTGAGGAGATTCTATGATAACCTTGACCATGGGTCCTCATTTGAACATTTTAATAAGCAGAACGAGATCCCAAGCAGTGACAAGAGAACAGGAATGGACGTGGGACAAACAGGTACAGTATTCAGTGCAGGGCTGGAGACAAGAGAGGGCTCCTTTAAGGATCCAGCAGTTACTTTGTGCTGACCTCAACCCAAGAGAACTTGATCTGTAGAGTGCAATTAATCTGGACAAGAAGACAAGGAGACTGAGTCTGGTAACTCCATGTAGAGGCCTGAGACCTTGGTGCTGTCTTCATAAAGCTGGGACCTGAAGTGCCGGGGAATAGAGGAGCTGAAATTGTGTCTGATAACCACAGTTGGGCGAAAAACAAAGACTGGATAGGGCTGGAGAAGGAAAAACCAGAGCATGCTCAGTGGGAACCTGCTAAGAGATCAGGTAAAGCAGCCGAGGTTAAGTAAATGTAGTTAAATTCAGACTTTGTGATCTTGGAGGTGGGACGCCTACCTCAATGGTCAGACAGTATTGAGGGGTGAAAATCTGTCTTCACTGGAAAGGATGGCTGGAGTAAGCAGGAAGTAAGATTTGTTCAACTTATCAGGTACTGAGGCCTTGCATGGGTTCAAGGAGTTGACCTAACTTGGGAATGAAGAAAAGACAAACATCCACAAGGACACACAGAAAGGCTGAGATCAGGCATGCTGGGCTCCCCGATGGAGAAGCGGCAGCACCCTGTAAGCTCAGTGTGTTTATTCTGTGCAGTTGAGCAGACAGATGGGGTCATTACACAGAGCTGGAGAAGGAGGCGGGGTTTATGGTACACAATGGACCAATGGGACAGGCTTACCTAGTCTCAGTAGAGCAGTCTCTGGAGGGCACCGATCTCCAGGCTGTAAATATCCAAAGGGAGGAGGCTATGGTGGACATTTGCTGCACATAAACCCTGAGGAAGATGTTGCCATCCCTCTCAGACACAGGGGCCAAGGGATCAGTGTGTTGCCATTTCCCCATGTGTCTGAGGCTAGCTTCCGTGGCATGGCCACACTTGCGAGAACAACACACATCACTCAGGATTTCACACTCTAGAGCTTCTTCCACTGTATACAACTAGCCCCTTAACATTTCTACCTCTTATTTATACCACACATGTATAGTTCTACAGAAGAAAATCGAGCTATTGTATCACAGAATGATATGGGCTTTGGCCCTTTTTCCTTCTTGTTAGACCAGGATAATATGATGAGATGTTGACATTCTTGCCCAACCACATCATCACGTATTGACATATACTATTCTTATATACCACAGTAACATGAGGTGTACATCATATGGTAGGCAGGGTGTCTGTCCACTCACAAACTAGCCACATCCCAGTGTTCCTCACATCATCAATAACGCTCTGAGAACAGAATCTCTGCCTTACCTTTGTACTTGTGTGTGTGTGTGTGTGCGTGTGTGTGCGCGCGCGTGTGTGGTGTATGCAGGCATGGGTGGATACCAAGGGAGAAGGAAATGCCAGTTTTTATTAGATGCCTGGTATGATTGCGTACCACGTATCCTGAATTAAACTTGTGGAGGTCTCAGTACAAAATGAGAACTGAGCCTTTTCTTTAGCAGGGCATGGGGAGAGGATGTAAAGAGTCACTAGGAAAAGTGACGAGGGTTTTGCATCCAGGAGTGACATCCAGAGTCATGAAGACGTGGTGCACCATCGGACTATATGCCTGTTCGGAATGCGGCCTTCTCCTCCTCGGTGCCTGGCACAGCATATTTTACAGAGTGCACTTGAGAGTAGCTTTGATCGTCCATGAAGTCTGAGAAAAGATTAATGCTTATTTGCTAAATATTTCTTATAGAATTAATTTTTCAATCTTGTTCTTTATATTGCCACAGTCTGCATAACATGATTTAAAATTCCGGTCTCATGTGGCTAGTTCCAAAGTACAGTTTTGATTAATCAGAGAATTGGTTTAATCATTTGTTGCGAGGAATGATAAATCAGCAGAGCTGAGGACTCCCCAGCTCTCTTGAATGAGGTCTGTTTTGACCTGCTTCTCAATATTTGACATACCGTGCCACGCTAGCAAGTTCAAATAGGATTGAATTATGTATAAGCCCCGGAATGAAAACACAATGGTATGAAGATTAAGAAGCAGGGAAATATACAATCTGCATTAGATTGCTATTGTTTTCCTTAATGAAAGAATAGTCCAACGCAGAATGGTTGTAACATGCCCAGGAGGCCAGAGTGGGCAAAAACAGCACCAGGATTTTCTTGCATCTTTAGAGTGAAACTAAGTATCTTATAAAGCTCAAAGAGAATTGTATCAAGTTCATGAAACTCTGGGCTATGACCCCCTCAGGTCAGTGTTTATTACCGTGTCTCTAAAGTGTGTGTGCGCCTGTGTGTGTGTGTATGTGTGTATGCCTGTGTATTCATGTGTGCGTAGTGTAAACATACTTCCAGGAAGAGGGGGAAAATGTGCCCACTGATGCACATACCTAGAATCCAGAGAAAGACGGTAGCAGGTGTCCTGATCTATTACTCTGATTTATTTTCCTGAGACAGGGTCTAGGCTAGAAGCCAACATGCCCTGTGGACCATCCTGTCTTCACCCTTCACAGCAGCAGGTTTCCAGTCATGCATAGTTGTCCCCAGCTTCTTTTAAATGAGTGCTGGGGATTTGAATTCAGGTCTTTGTGCTTGTGGAAACGCACATATAACCACTGAGCCGTCTCTCCAGTCCCCAGATTACAGCTCATTGTCCTCAGAATTACCAAACTAGAGGCACAGGTGGCGTACCTCCCAAAGCAAGCCAAGATGAAGGGCTGAGGTGCGACCTCACAAAGTATGTAGCAGATATCTGATGCTCTAAATAACAAAGCTGGCAGAAGCAAACAAAACATGGTTCCTAATCCACCTCTCAGTTGTGGGGGAATTAAGGCAGATAGTTGGAGTTCCTTGGGAAGTGAGGACAAGGAACTCTTATGTCAAAAAATTTCCACAGTCAGACTCTGGTGTTTTGCAGCAAAAATGAATGCCAACGTGACACTAAAAATCATGGATCGAGCTAGGCACAGTAGTATATGCAGTTGATATGCACTTGAGAGGCAGAGGCAGGCAGATCTCTGAGTTCGAAGCCAGTCTGGTCTACAGAGTGAGTTTCACGACAGAGAAATCCTGTCTCGCAACCCAACCCAAACAACAACAAAAATCATGGATCATTTTGCCGAGACTTGTATTGCTCGTGATGAGTGGAGTTTGAAGGAAGAGAGAACAGAAATGGGTGCCTAGCATGAGGAATACGGGTTCCCTAGTTATATCCCAGGCATGAAAGAGAGCATTCAAGAAACACTTCTGACTCATCTTTCCCTAGCACATTCCCAGAAAAATATCAAGTCCTGCTGAATGGGATCAAATACAGAGCTGGTGGTTCTGAACTGGCCTGGGTTCAGTACTGCCCCCTAGAGGGTATTTTACGTATTATAGTGTCTCTAGAAGCAGGCAAGGGTGCTGGTAGGGTGGAGGGATGCTTCTGGCTTTTAGAGATCAGCTTTGGAGCCAGTCCTTCAAACCACAGACCTTTGACTGGGCTGGATTTCTCCAGCACCCAGCACAGGCGTCGTTGAATGACTAGCACAGTAAATGAATGAATGGATGGATGAATGAATGAATGAGAAAAACAAGGGTGTGTATACAGACACTGCTGGATGGAATGGACAGATTTTATTTTAGTTTATTATACTTTGTTACACACGCAGTCTGAATAAGAGTTATGAAAGTAGAATTTAGAGAAGCCAGAAACTTTCAAAGGGACAGAGCACCATGTTTTTAAGGGCCTTTCAGATTTTCTTTTTCTTTAAAGATTCATTGCATTTTGGTTTTGTTTGTTTGTTTGTTTGTTTGGGGATTTTTGTTTGTCTTGGGTTCAGTTTTTTTTGTTTTTGTTTTTTGCTTTTGGTGTTGACAATGAGAATAGCCAAGGAAATCATTACCTTAGGAAAATTAAGAAGCCGAGTCTTTCCTTCCAATTTGTTTTTTGTTAATTGATGGACGTCAGAATTTCTTCTACATCCCTAGACAGAAATGTGTTCAGAACCTTAAAAGCCACTCAAGAGGAATCTGGATTGGAAACTCATTCTCCGAGTGTGGTTGTGTCCTTTTCGACACCACAGCTGTTCCACAGCACGAGGCTAAATTAAGTTTGAGGGCTATGAAATAGAAGGCAGCTATTAGAATTTTTAAAAAATATGACCGGCATCCAATGTTTTAACAGACAATTTGCCAATCACTCGTCATTGTGTAGTCCAGCCATCCGCCGGATGGCTGACTCTGTTGTCCTGTCTGCTGCGCTCTGCCCCTCCTCCCCTCCCCCTCCCCTCCCCCTCCTCCTCCTCTCTCTTCCTTCTCTCTAGTAACCCAGGCCTTTATTTCTCTTTGGACCCTTCCTCAGAGCCCAATAAGAAGAGCTTTAATCCAAGGAGATCTAGATGATCAAGAAAAATTAAGCTTCCTGTAGCAGCAAAATCATAAGAAATGTGGACAAAATGACTCTTCGCATCACAGACTTTGTTTACTAGTGGGTAATTAATTCCGTACATATGCTGGGAACATCTGTCGCAGTGACCTGCCATCGGATCTGCGAAATGACTGCTGTGCAGCTTCCCCTCAGGTCATTAGAGGCGCTCAGAGAGGAAGGGAGGCTCCTCCGTTTTCGTTTCTTGCTGCTGCTCCCAGCCCAGGTAACATTCTCCGGAGCTCAGACTCCCCCCAATGTGAGCTTCTCACTGTGAGGTGGCCTCCTGGCTGCTCACTGTGTCATTAGCAGGCCTCTCTGGCCACCTCCCGGTCTCTCCCAGTCAGGTGCCGATGCAGAGTTCATAAGCAGCTACCACGGTTTGAGGAAGGGAAAGTTCCTGGTGAAAATGAAAGAGCTGAAGACCAGCCGAACGGGACCTAATACAGACCTGCGGGGGTCCCACTCAGAGACACCCCATGTAACAGGGGGCAGGGGAGCTGCCGCAGAGGTGGAAGGTACCACCCGCAAGAGACCTGGTCTTGACAGCAAGCAATGGCGTAGAAGGGAGGGAAGGGCTTGGTGACAACAGGACACTCCATTGTCTGGTACCTTGGAGGGTCAAGGGCAGGGATGGAGAGGTTTGAGAAAAGTCGAGCCTCTCTTCAGGTCTTTGTCCCTTTTAGAGGAAGGGACAGTGAGTGACCATTGGCTTAGCACCTTCCATGAGTGTCCCACTCCTATGATGCTGTGCTCCTACCCCCCCCCCCAGGAGCTCATGAGCAAATGGAGATGTGAATGCAGCAAGCTCATGGGGTGTTTGGTTTGCTGGTCACTGGTATTTCTTTGTGACTTTCACAATCCGACAAGTCATTTCCATTTATTTGGCTATGTCTCCATTCGACACTCGCTGAGCTCGCACTATGACCGGGCAAGCGCCTCAGTGACTTGTGGTCTGTCTAGTCCCTGGCGTTGGCAGGATGGCATGGCACAGGAGGGACATACTCAGTGTTTCTGGGATGGGTGAAGTGGGAGCATGGTGCTGTCACTGTGCTGACCTTGAGACGGTCCGTAAGGCCCAACGCGTGAGTCTTGAGGAATGTGTGTGACTTGGCTGAGAAGCAGTGCGATTCAGAGCATGGATTCACCTTTCCTGGGTTTACATCCATGGCTCTGAGATCTGTTTGTAGCGCCTGCCCCATAAACGAGGCTTCCAAAAGTTCGTGTTAGGAAAATGCTTAGAAATTTCCTAGCATATTGTTGTGTTACGAAGTTTTCAGGACTAAAGAAAGAAACTAAAGTGAACCAAGGAGTGGTAAGCTGTGGTGTATCCAGAACCAAAGGCTGGTTCCAGGTCAGTTGTGTGTGCTGTGCATATTGTCTGGTGTTCTCTGGAAGTTAGACCTGAAAACCTAGAGAAATCACTGTGGGGGCATCTTCGTTCCTATTTAATCCTGCTTTGCACTTACAAACTGCTGATGGAGTCTCTGTAGATACACCCCAGCCTGTCCCCAGGGTGCCACTTCTTACCCAACCCTATTTCTATCTGCCTACATCTCCCTCTTGTGCTCTCTCAGCTTGATTTGCCATCAGTCTTGGTTGGAGAACATGGTTGGCCATGCCTGTTTGTAAAGCCCTAAGTGACAGCAGGGGCTAGTCAGCTTCTGTGGTCTTTGTTCCTGGCCTCCTGTGTCTCATAGCAACAAAGCCAGCTGAGCTCCATCCTCTTCTGACCCAGTGGCCACTGCAACCCTCAAACCATTCACAACTCGAACACACACATCTCTACACCTGCCACCACCTAAACTGATATCCAGTCGACTCTGAACCTTGGGGATGACTTGGGGGATCTTTGAATGACAGTCTCAAAAACTAGAAGTAACTCAGGGAACTATGAATGTCTTTGTATAAGAAGGTAAGGCGATCAGTCAGCAGAATTAAAGATTAGAAAAATCAGCATGAGGAAGTTAAAAAAAGAAAAACACAAAGGGCAGAACAAGAATTGATAGGACATCAAGGACAGATAAGGGGACATTTCAAGAAAAGAATGTGGCGTCCAACACAAAAACTGTTCTGAGATTGTGCTTGAGAGTTCGAATTCTGTGATAAGATGTTCTGTGATGGCTGTCCTTTCAAAGAACAGGGGAAGAGGGAGGCAACTTCACAATGGCTAAGACATGTGTGGATGCTCAAGAGGAGGTGGGAGCTGGAGCTGTTGGTCGTTCTGGAAGCCCCAGAGTGACTGAAAGAGATGCTCAGGACTGTGTGGCAGACCCACGCCATCAGCCATTTGGGGAGTGGGATTTCCACCAGAGAGATGTACATCTGGGATGAGAAGGGAGAAAAAGAACCAGGAAAGAAGAACCAAGAAAGGAAGGAAGGGAAAGAAAGATGAGACACCACCCAGGAGAAGAAACTCCTGGAGGTTGACTTAGCTATGCTACAAAGGAAGGGCCTAAACTAAGCAAGTATTTTCAGGACCAAAATGGTGACATGTCAAGAAGAAAGAGAAGGCTTTGGTCATTTGTCTGCTGAGTTGGTGTTTTGAACCCTCAAGGTACAAGCAATATCAAAAGAGATCTGTGGAGAACCTTTTACCATCCTGTCACCTTCTGGTACATATTTTGTGCTACTGTCTAAGATGGTTACTCACATTGTTTGATGAAGGAGAAATCATCCCATCCCTGTAATAAAGTGCAAATTGCAGTAAGTCAAGTGTTCTCTCTCCCCCTCCTCTGTGCATCTGTTTGTGTTCGGGTTAATGTTGTCCTTTAATTTTAAAACATTTCACTGAAGCCCAGAAAAGTGTCTCAGCATGTAAAGGCCACCGAAGCCTGAAGACCAGAGCTCCATCCCTGGGATCCACAGGGTAGAAGGAGAGAACTGACTCCAGTCAGGTTGCACAAATCTACGATCCAAAGCGTGATTGCATACACGTGTGTAAACACACACACACACACACACACACACACACACACACACACCAAATAAGCAAATGGGATACAAAATTTTCTGAGGTATACAGTGTGGTTTGATAGCACTTACAACTACTAGCAGCCATACCTGGGGCACAACAAATGTCAGAAAACCATTTAGGTAGGAGGCATTTGTGCATACTACAGGATCAGCTTGTGCTTTGAATGATCACTTCTGTATGAAATACACACTTAATCTCTACTTAAATCTGTATGTGGTAACCCATTCAATGGAAAAGGAACCCAGGGCTCAGAGATATGAAGTGACAGAATTGAAACCACAGGGTTGGGGTTGTAGAATGATGAAAGCTGATTTTGTACAGACCTCCAACATAGTCTCCTCAGACTGTGGTAGGCAGTAATGGCTTGGGCTGTTTTGTTGCCTGTGCCCTGGACTGCCGGCTGCCTGACCCTACTTGTCCTTGGTGGTTGGTGATGAAGTGGGGCAGCAGAATCAATGGCACATTCTCCTGGAAGCAGGTGAGAAGCACCAGAGCAAGCTCCTCTGAACACCGTGCAAGCTCCTTCAATACCCTCCACCCCTGCCCCATTGGTCCCAAGAAAGCGTCCCTTCTAAACAGCAGTTACCGATTGGCTGGCATTGTCTGTGCCAGCAATCCTTGGTCTCTCAGGCGGTCCTCATTTAGGTCCTCCTGCTGGAGATGCCTTTGCAGCTGCGTGGCCCCCTGGCGTTTATGCAGAGGCAGGCCACAGTTGGTCCTCCTACACTGTTCATTATCTTGGATGCTTGAAATCTTAAAGCTGATGGACCAGTCTGGTGAGCACCATGACAGGGGCAGTCTCCCTGCAGCCTTACTCACTAGCCTGCTTACATAGGAAACGTCAGCAAGTCCTCCTTCTGATCATTAGGAGATTCTGAGTGTTGAGTATGTTTTAAATGACTTACCCAGTAAGGCAGCAGCAGCTACTACTCTGAATTAAAATAGCTACGACAAGGTTGTAGGCTTAATTGTTTTTTTCACAACCTAGTTTATTGAAGGTCCTTAAACATTTTAACCTCCCTTCTAGACCACCACTCACCAGAGGTAGTAGAAAGGAAAGGTTAAGAGGACAGAGGAGGATGTGGACCTGGTTAGAAATGGTTCTTCTGGGTGATTCCAATCTTTGTTATCAGGAGATCTGCAGTTCAGCCCACATGAATCAGCAAAGGGAGCTCCACCCAATGGAAGACAAAATTCATGGACCAACAACAGCAGCTCCATCCACAAGAAACAACCAGGCTCTGCCAATCAGCCTGAGCAGTTCTTTAGTGTGTTTCTATGACGTAATGACAGGCGATGACCAACGAAGAAGGCAAATCAGTGCCACAGCATCCTTAATGAAGACCAGCATCAGCAAAGCCCAGTGAAGATCAGCAAAGAGTGGCAAGGAGAATCAATGCTGGGGTGTCGAAAAACTGTCTGCTGGGCTGTACTCACGCCACTGTCTGCTGGGCTGTACTCACACCACTGTCTGCTGGGCTGTACTCACACCACTGTCTGCTGGGCTGTACTCACACCACTGTCTGCTGGGCTGTACTCACACCACTGTCTGCTGGGCTGTACTCACACCACTGTCTGCTGGGCTGTACTCACACCACTGTCTGCTGGGCTGTACTCACACCACTGTCTGCTGGGCTGTACTCACACCAGTGTCTGCTGGGATGTACTCATACCACTGTCTGCTGGGATGTACTCACACCACTGTCTGCTGGGCTGTATTCACATTACTGTCTGCTGGGCTATACTCACAGCACTGTCTGCTGGGCTATACTCACACTCTTTCCAAAGAGCCTGTGTCTTCTCAAGTGTCCGCTCCAGCAAAACATCATGTGTCCTTTTCCCAGGCAGCTTCCAGAAAAAAACACCATGTGTCTGTTCTCAGCAAAACATCCTCTCATAAGGCAGTTTCCATGTCTTACAGCACAACTGAGTCTCCAAAGAAACCAGAAATTTCCACTTCACATATTCCTACTAGAATTTTCCCACAAGTCTGATTTGGATGCGTATGTGATGTAATGTATGTAGTGTAATGTAGTGAGTAATGCAGACCCCACTAGCAGAGGGACTTTGCTGTTGGTTCATGGTAGGAAACAATGTGTATATGTGTCTGTCCCATTACTATGCTAAAGTTTTGAGCAGTTCCTGGCATGTGATCGTTTTTATCCTTAAACAAGTCACTCATGTGCCTTCTGTATGACAAATCACAGAGACTGGTATTTAATGTAAACTGACCTTGTGTTACTTTACATAAACCCCACTTAGCAAATGACCTATTACACTGCAGTGCCTAAGCAACCCAAACTTTATCAGAGATTTAAGAATATGTCATCATCATCATCAACAACAATAACAACAACAAACAAGCAAACAAACAACCAGAAAACCAGAGCTTGGCAAAGCCTGTGACTTCTTAGACCCCCAGCTACTTCCTTCTTGCACCAGACATCTATTTTCTAGATGAGAATTCCTACTCGGGTCCTTGTCACCGCATCTCATGCACTGGAGCACACTCTCCTTATGGGATTCTTCTGTTCAGTTCTTTAGGTATTTGTACAGCATAGGCAACAATCTTCAGGGAACCACATCTTAAATGTCCCTATGCACACACACACACACACACACACACACACACACACACCCACCAGTGTATATATAATCTATATATAATATAGAATGGTATGTAATCTTATTTATATATCATCCTTATATATGTATAACCTTATATATTGTCCTATTATATAATCTTACATGTAATCCTATATTGTATACCTGATTATCTCTATATTATATACTAAATCGTGGACATTCACAAAGGACATTCCATACATAAGGACTCCACTGTGTGTGTGTGCGTGTGCACAAGCCCACACAATATACACATCTAGACACCTTACATATAGTCTACAGGAGTTTGAACCATTAACATAAAAGGGGATGGTATGGGGTTACAGAATGAAAGACTTTGTTAGTTATGCAAACTACTGTCAATTGGCTCACCTGAGAATAATTTTTAGATCTTCATGTTTTTTTCTTTCTCTGCTTAGATATGAAGCTTAGATATGTATATGTAACTGTACATAGATGTGCCACATGTGCCACATGTGCTACCAGAGGACCTAGGAAACCCTATAACTGGAGTTACAGGAGGTTGTGAACCCCCATGTGGGTGCTAAGAATTGAACCCAGGTCCTGTGTAAGAACAGCTCTTAACCCTTGAGCTATCTCTCCAGCCCTTAGATCTAAATTTGTGACAAGTAAATTTTTTCTTAAAGAATTCTTTCACAAATTCCCTCAATTCTCTTCCTGTGTTTCATGGTTCTGAATTCAGTGAAAATTGTTTTCCCCACTTTGTGTGGAAACAAGGGAAGAAGAGTGGAATGGAGAGAACTGGATTACAAAGAGAGAGAACTGTTCTCAGCATCCTGCTGTGCCTTCCAAACTCTGGGTACTGTGAGAAACACACACACCCTATGCAGATGTAGTCCTCATGATAAATCACTTTTTAATCAGTCATAATTTTGCATTAAGTGCTGAATAAGTGCCCTTTGTTTCATACTTAAGCTGTCAGTGGTGAACATCAGGAGGGCAGACTAGTGCCTATCATTAAGCAGAGAAAAATCAATACCATTTTTAATTAAAGGAAGGCACAGCCGGGCTTGAAGACAAGCAAATCTCCTTGTCAGAGCACCTCCCCTTAAACTTCAGAAGTTCAGTTCAGAAGTTGAGAGCCAAATGTAGGGAGTGACTCCAATTCCTTAGGGGTGGGTGTGGGTAGGCGGTAGGGGTGGGGGCGGATCCAGACAGGGAAGCAAATGAAGCAGAGGAGAAAATCAGGCCAGGTGCATGCTTTATACTTTGTCCTAGAGAAGACCTTAAGGTAGATCCTGGCTTATACTATAGAGGTAAGGTTTTTTGTTTTTGTTTTTGTTTTTTTTTTTCATTTGTAGATTAAGAAAGAGTTGAAGCCAAACCCATTTTATTATCTTATCTCTCACATTTTATTATGGTTTAAAACCCAGAACATGGTATGTTTTTATGATTCCTTCCTTTCGGATTGTATTTTCCAGCTTGGGTTTTTCTTATTTGTAGTGCAAGAGTCCAGCAAGATGAACTCAGGTTGTTTTATAACCTAATGATGGAAATTCCACTCCATCTCTTATATATTCAAAGGGAGGGGCATAGCAAAACATGGAATTGCTGAAGAGAGAGAGAAAAGAGAAGAGAAGAGAGAGAGAGAAAGAGCTATTCTTGAAAGCTATCTACCTGAAATTCAACACCAGCATTTATTTGGAGGGAGACTTTAAAAATTAGAGTAGGATCAATATAAGGCAAAACATTTACCCAAATCCCTGACCATGACATAAATATGAGCCTAGGAGTATCAGAAAGACTAGAAAGGAAGCTCTTTAACTAGTGAAGGTTCCCAGCACTAATGTTAGTAGAGATTCAAGGACATTCAGAAATAAGTTACTCATCTCACCTAGTTACCTCAAAGACCCTCTTCTCTCCCTAAGTTCAAAGTTTTTTTAAGCAGTATACCCAGTTCCTAGTTGTTACTATTTCCTTCTTGTAACAGCTCTGCTCCAGCTGCCAGGAAAGGGTTCCCCAAAGCAAGTGTAACATTTCTGCTCTGGCAGAAGATTTCCCAGCCAAAGCAAGGCTGGAGCAGAAGTGTTACAGCTCTGCTCCAGAAGTATCCTGGCAATCAGGAATCAAAGAAGGAAGACTGCAGTCACACCACACAACAAACCTCACAGACTTATTGGGAGGAAAACCTCAGGAGGGTGGATGACTCTGCTTGGGAGAGCAGCGGCACGGAACTGAGCAGAAGGCAGTGGGGTCTCTTGGGCAAGGGGGCAGCTTTCAAGGATAGAGATTTCCAAGGTGAGGATTGGTTGGATTTCAATTCTTGACCTTAAGAGAGTTCAGGGATTGGCGGGCGGGGGTGGGGGTGGGGGTGGGGGTGGGGGTGGGACATCCTATCAGGGACTGTTGGGTTTTTGTGCTCAGGAGTAGGTGAGTTTCTGGAATAAGCTCGTGGATTTTGGTGGGATTCTGTTTCTGGGCCCTGGTCTCCCGGTTGAGGTTAAGTCAGGGTCAGGGTGTTTTACGTTTTGGCCCTTTATCCTACACTTCTTATGGTGAACAGTTTTGACTAAATCTGGTTTAGTAGCCCATGCTGGTGTCAGTTGAAGTCTCTGTGTTCTCAGTAACTTTAAACATACATTTTAAAATAGCATAAAGATACAAAGGACCTAACGGTTCATGTAATTCAGAGGTTCAAAGGTCAGACAGACTTGAGAGTTAATGAGATCAAGGAATCACTTTTTTGTCTAAGTTTTTGATCTCTGCTCTCCTGGGTATACTGGCTTCATTTTTTTTCAGCTGTCCATTGTGGTGTTAAAGATCTGAAAAGAAACCATGAAAACAAACATCCTTCGTCTACTCTTTTCTGTTCCCCATACATCATATTCAATATATAGTGTCATATTAGTTATTTTTGCCTAAATTCTAACTAGGGCAGAAGCAAGATGTACAAGTCTATTATGAAATAAACCAATAATGATCTTTTCTGTTGCAGTTATTAAACCGCTTTAAAAGTGTGTGTGTGTGTGTGTGTGTGTGTGTGTGTGTGTGTGTGTGTGTGTGTGTGTGTGTGCGCGCGCTTGCTTGCTTGCTTGCTTGCTTTTTTTGTATGTGCACTGCTTGGGTACAGGTGTCATAAGGGGGCATCACATTCCTCTGGAGCTAACATTATCAGCAGTTGTGAGCCACCTGATGTGGGTGCTGGGAAACTAAGTCTCCCTCTCCAAGAGCTGCAACTGCTCTTAAGCACTGAGCCATCTTTCCAAATCATAAAAACCTTGCACAAAACCGAGTAGCCCACATTTCAAACATACCATTCCTTAGACCTCCAAGGGAACCCATGGTCAAATCTACATCTTTTAAACAGTATTTGGCCCAAATCACCCATTTGGAGTTATTTCGCGATACACCAGCCCTCTCTCCTTGCCCCATACCAAGCAGGATGCCCAGGGTGTCTCGTTTATGCAGAGCAGGAGTCCCCCAGCAATCTGCACACCAGGGAGATGCAAAACTGGCATCAGGAGTAGGGCCCACTTCAAGTCGCTGATCTGGGGTGAATCCCACTCAGGTTGGATCTGAGGACTTAAGGGCTCTGAATACCCGGCCCTACAAGATGCAGGGCAGCTGGCTTCTGTGTGTCATTTACTCTGTGGAACCAGTGTTACCACTGGTACGTCAGCGCCCTTTCCATGGTTTCCAAGCGGGGTCTGGGCAATTCTGGGGAGCCCCCCTCCACCTGGTCAACAGGTTCGAGCTTTCTGTCCTTACTTGGTCTTAAGGAAAACACGTTCTTCACGCCCATTTGCCTCCCCCAACCCCACCCTGGCTTCCAACCGCCCCTTTCCCTTACCCCACCCCCCATTCAGAACACTGTATTCAAGCAACCGTTTCCTACTGCACAAAATGGCCACTCCACGGGACACCTGTGGCCACGTGACCCGCTGCCCTCTTGGTTTTGGGCCTCTTTCCGCCTAACTCCGATTTCAGAAAGGCTGCGCCCGAAGAAAGCAAGGGCTAACCAAACCGGAGAACTCCCACAGCCTGGAAACTACGGGAAAAGGTGGAGCGCAGGAGAGAGCGGAAGGACAAAACCCAAAACAGAACAAAAACACAAACGCCACAGTGAGCAGCCGGAGAGCCAAGGGGCCTACAACAACTTTCAAGGCCTCACTGCTAGAGGGCAGAGTTCTCGCGAGATCTTGAGAGCTTCCAAAGCACGGGTAATCGCGGAGAAGAGGGGAGGGTGAAGTTCAAGCGAAAACAGGACAGCGGTCGATCAGTGTTCTGGACTCCGGGCTGCCGTGCACATCCAACTCCATTATGAACTCAATCGATCGCTGTTCCACCACCGCTGTAAGTCTGAGAGGGCGGCGGGCCCTGTGACCGCATCGCGGGCGATGGCGCTCCGGGCCTGACCAGGAAGTCTCGCGAGATTAGAAATCGGCGCACAGGAGCGGGGGCAGAAGCCATAGCGTTAGCTGGAGAGAGGCCGTGAGAGGGACCAGAGGCCGGTGGCGCCAGCAGAGCGGACTTTGGGGAATCAGGTCGCCCACCAGAAGCACCGTTCTCCCCCAGAGGACCTCTGGTGAAACCATAGCTCAGCAGAGGTAAACCCCTGAGTTCTCCGTACTCTTCAGGGATGAGTCATGTGGCAGAGGAAGATGAGCTCGGGCTGGACCAGCAGTTGGCTGGCCTAGACCTGACGTCTCCAGACAGCCAGAGCGGGACAAGCACAGCCAGCAAAGGGCGCTACATCCCTCCTCACCTGCGGAACAGGGAGGCTACGAAAGCGTCCTACGACAAAGACAGCTCACGGTGGAGTAAAGACAAGGATGCCTACAGCAGCTTTGGTTCCCGCAGTGACACGAGAGCCAAATCGAGTTTCTTCAGCGACCGCGGAAGTGGCTCCAGGGGAAGGTTTGATGACCGCGGGCGGAGTGACTATGAGGGCGTTGGCAGCCGTGGAGGTAGAAGTGGCTTTGGCAAATTTGAGCGGGGCGGGAACAGTCGCTGGTGTGACAAAGCAGACGAGGATGACTGGTCTAAACCACTCCCACCAAGCGAACGCTTGGAACAGGAGCTCTTTTCTGGAGGTAATACTGGGATTAATTTTGAGAAATATGATGACATTCCAGTTGAAGCGACAGGGAATAACTGCCCTCCACATATTGAAAGTTTCAGCGACGTCGAGATGGGAGAAATTATTATGGGAAACATCGAGCTCACTCGTTATACACGCCCAACTCCGGTACAAAAGCATGCTATTCCTATTATCAAGGAGAAAAGAGACTTGATGGCTTGTGCTCAAACAGGGTCTGGAAAAACGGCAGCTTTTCTTCTACCTATCTTGAGTCAGATCTATACGGATGGTCCAGGTGAGGCTTTGAGGGCCATGAAGGAGAATGGAAAGTATGGGCGTCGCAAACAGTATCCGATCTCCTTGGTTTTGGCTCCGACCAGAGAATTGGCAGTGCAGATCTATGAGGAGGCCAGGAAATTCTCATACCGATCTCGAGTTCGACCTTGTGTGGTTTATGGTGGAGCTGATATTGGGCAGCAGATTCGAGACTTGGAACGTGGCTGTCACTTGTTAGTAGCTACTCCAGGACGGCTGGTGGACATGATGGAGAGAGGAAAGATCGGACTGGACTTCTGCAAATACTTGGTGTTAGACGAAGCGGATCGAATGTTGGACATGGGCTTTGAGCCTCAGATACGAAGAATAGTTGAACAAGACACCATGCCTCCAAAAGGTGTCCGTCACACTATGATGTTTAGCGCTACTTTTCCTAAGGAAATACAGATGCTGGCTCGGGATTTCTTGGATGAATATATCTTTCTGGCCGTAGGAAGAGTCGGATCTACTTCTGAGAACATCACACAGAAAGTTGTGTGGGTGGAAGAAGCAGACAAGCGGTCATTTCTGCTTGACCTCCTGAATGCGACAGGCAAGGATTCCCTGATATTGGTGTTCGTGGAAACCAAAAAGGGTGCAGATTCTCTGGAGGATTTCTTATACCATGAAGGATATGCTTGTACCAGTATTCATGGAGACCGATCTCAGCGAGATAGGGAAGAGGCCCTTCACCAATTCCGATCAGGAAAAAGTCCAATTCTCGTGGCTACAGCAGTAGCAGCAAGAGGACTGGATATTTCCAATGTGAAACATGTCATCAATTTCGACTTGCCTAGTGACATCGAAGAATATGTGCATCGAATTGGCCGTACAGGTCGTGTTGGAAACCTTGGCCTTGCCACCTCATTCTTCAACGAGAGGAACATAAATATTACCAAAGATTTATTGGATCTTCTTGTTGAAGCAAAACAAGAAGTGCCATCTTGGCTAGAAAACATGGCTTTTGAACATCATTACAAGGGTGGCAGTCGTGGACGGTCCAAGAGCAGATTTAGTGGAGGATTTGGTGCTAGAGACTATCGACAAAGTAGCGGTGCCAGCAGTTCCAGCTTCAGCAGTGGCCGTGCTAGCAACAGTCGCAGTGGTGGAGGCAGCCATGGCAGCAGCAGAGGGTTTGGTGGAGGTAGCTATGGAGGCTTTTACAATAGTGATGGATATGGAGGAAATTATAGCTCCCAGGGGGTTGACTGGTGGGGTAACTGAGCCAGCTTTGCCATAGGTCACTCTATCAAATACAGAAACCACCACATGCAACTTTGCCAGACTATACCTTGTATAGCTTCAAGAACTCACAGCACATTGCCGCCTGTGATTCCCCTCTGAATACGTTTTAAGGGAGCTTAAAGTGAGAAGAAGAAAGGGACAATCCAGAAGCCCCGTTCAGAAGGTGGTTTAAAGACTTGATTGTTGTAGTTTGGATTAACTCTCCTCTTACTCCCCCATCCTACTCTGCATTTATAACTTCATGAGTAAGGATCATTTGTTTGTTAATGTGCTGTACCTTACTTTAGACAACTTTTATTCTGATGTCCCGTTGGCTCAGTAATGCTTAAGATATCAAATTTTTTTAACAAAATAAATTTTCTGAACTTGGGCTAAGAAAACAAAGAAAGGGACAGGTATTTATTATGGGAATGGGACTGTCCTTAAGTATTCCTTAGGTACTCTGAGAAAGGCAGGGGTGAGGCCCAGGATGAAGGATGGCATTTCGGAAATGTATAACAGCCCAGGGGTTCAAGAGTAGTTATGGTTGAAATACCTGTTTAAGTGTACAGTTCTAGTTGCTAAACTTAGCACGACCAGGAAATGCAATGGCATTTTTATTTTCCTGTGTACTTTAATCCTTTGTTAGTAGTCATCCTCAGTGAAATGTAGTGGCAGCCTTTGGGAGTCACTAGTCAGTATTCATGCTTAGTACCGTGACATAGAGGATCTAAACAGCTCCAAATAAATGGTATCAAGAAACCATAGAAGAAATGGTCTATATTCTTTAATGCAAGCAGGTTTTGAAAAACCATGGATATTGAGTAGAGAATTACTTTTTCTTATGATGGGAGGTGTGAAGATAGCCAAGGATGTGATATTTGAAACTAAAGAATACAGAGAAATAGTTCCTCAACTTGAGTAGGCATTGATGGAATTTCCATGTATAATGACGGAACAGTAAACAAATGTGTACTTGTTCTCATTCGCTACCCATTTGTTGTAGAACGTCATCAATAAACCACTACATCTCACATGGGATCATGGTTTTTTGTTTTTGTTTTTGTTTTTTTGAGACAGGTTCTCATGTTACCCAAGGATAGTTTCTAACTAGTTATGTATCTGAAACTGGCCCTGAAATTCCTCCTGTCTCCCAAGTGCATATACCACCACACTTGGTGAGATGAATTTTTAAAATCACATTGTTTATATAGTCACCTTCTCCAATATTTTTCTCAGGTCTTGTATGTCCTAGTACATCCTATCAATTTACTGTCTCTGGAATACCTAGATAATAATTACTTGACTGCTATGGAATAGATACCTACCATCATTGGTCAATGAGTGGGTTACATCGTTTATATAAGCTCAGAAACATGTAGATTATATATACATATATATTGTATGCATGTATATATAGTTTAAATACAAATAGGTAGATATGCTATAGATTGACTCACAAAAATTTTTCCTGTAAGAAAAATAATTGTCACAGCCAATCCATTATTTTATCAGTGGTCCAACCCAAGAATTCTAAACAGATTGACTCTGACCCTCAAATTATAATTGCCCATAAAATTAACAAAAATTCTTGGTGGCCTCTGTCAATACTAGCTCTAGTCATCCACAAGCCCTCATGTCTCCTTTCGTTTACTCCTTTCCACTTATCTCTACTATAACTTCCTGAGTTCTACTTTGTGGCCCTATTCATACACCACTCTGATCAAAGTTCAGTTTTCTCCACGAAACTAGCTTTAAAAGTTGTAGTCCCAACAGTCAAGATAAAAAATGTGTTGTTTATGCCTGTTTTCTTGAAGTTGCAGTTCTCATTTTGTTTTTAAGGTTTTTTAAAAAAGTATTATTATTCTATATTCCCTTTCCAGTTGTCCTTTGCAACTGCACAGAGTTCATAGTCTCTGTGGATTAGATGGCATTCCACAATGTTAAACTTCAAGTACTAGTCATTTCAGACCATACCAGTAATGATTTCCTAGTATTTTAAATCTTTAAGCCCAGTTTGACTGTACTCTGGAAGCTTGAAAAGCACAGGAAAAGATATGAAGACCCCTGACTGCTTTCTCACCTGACAGGAAGCTCTTTGGGAGCAAGAGCCAGGTTATCCAGGACAATGACAAAACCTAAAAAGTCAGTGTCCCATATACCCAAGCATCCCTCTCCTTTCCCCATTATTAATATATTACCATGATTTGCTAAGTTCACGAATGAGTCACTGGTCATACTTTGCTATTGGCTAATGTCCACACTGGTTACTGTCCCATTGGCTTTATCCTAGTGTCTATTCCGGCCCAGTCTAGGACACTATTTATTCAGCAAGTCACCTGAGTTCCTCCCGACTGTGACAGTCTCTCAGACGTTTCTCATTTCTGCTGACCTTGACAGGGTCTTTTGGAGTGCTGGTTAGGTACTTTGTTCTACAATTTAAAGTAGCTGGATTTTTTCCCCTTATGATTAGACTAGGGCCGTAGGTCTTTAGGGCATGATCCCAGAGGTAAAGTGTCATTTTTATCATGCCAAGGACACACACCAAAATTCTGAAGTATCAGACTTGATAAGGACCTGGATGGACTGGCTGAGGTTGTAGGGCCTGGCAGGGTTACTCACTCCACTGTGTGTACTTGAATTTTTTTTCCCCTTAACTTTTTTTTTTTTTTGAGACACGGTCTTACCAGTCTGGCCTTGAACTTTCAGCCATCCCCACTCAGACTCAGAACTAGGAGTGCTGGTGTATTTCATCACATCTGCCTTCTTTTCATATTGCCCTTCTAGAAATCCATCACCCTGTGTAGCCCACCTTTAAGGCATGGAGAGTTTATGCTTCTTCCCTTTTCTTCCTTTGCCAGGTGATTTTATCTAAATATGGAACAATGGATGGGAAGGGATTTCATGTATGTTCTAAGTTACAGCGTTCTTGCTCAAAAGTTGTAAGAAATCCATGAAAGGATTTTTTTTAAATATGGAGATGGTTGTTTTTAAATGTAGAATTGTTAATAACTCTCCTGCAGCCGCCTGCATCTCTCTCCTCCTTTTCTTTCCCCATACACACAACCTCTTTTCTCCCATTTGTTTACCCCGATAATTGTAGTTGGTTCAGGAGCCTGCCTGGCCCAAGGCCCATCTGGAATTCCATGCAACCCATTCACTTACAAATCAATTCTTAGAAACTGACCGTTAACTTTGTGCAGTTGCTAAGGGCAGCTAGAAGAGAGAAACTTTAAAAGCTTAAAAATACTAAGGCAAAGCGCTGGTCCCTGGAACTATTTTAGCTGGCTTTTAATCCCTTTTGTTTATATCCACATCCTGTTGCTTCCTGGACTCAAATGAGTGAGTGCCTCTTTATTTTCCGGTGTGTGTTATTTCAACTTCAATTGTATTTTTTTTAGCTTTTTGATGCAGTGGCAGATACCCATGAGAAAGCATTTATAAAGAGGAAAAGTTTATTTTGGCTCATAGCTTAATTTTTATTTTGTGATTACTTGACCTTTTTGCTTCGGATCTGTGGCAATAAACCACATTATGTCAGGAGCCTGGCGGGGCCCTGGGGGGGGGGAGCTGTTCACCCCATGATGGCTGAGAAACAGCGAGGAAGCCTGGGTTCCCAATATTCCTTCTGTTCTAGTTTCGTTTCTGCTACTGTGATGAAATATCTTATCCAAAGCAACTTAGTAAAGAAAGGAGTTTCCTTCAGTTTACATCATCATAGGGAAGTGAAGGCAGGACTTGAGCCTGCCACAGCACATCCAGGGTTGAGCAGACATAAATGAAAGCTCACTTGCTTGTCCTCAAGTCCATTTCTCCGCTTAGACACAGTTCAGAGTTCCTGCCAGGGAATGGTGTCACAGTGGACTGGGTACTTTCATATCTGTTAACTTGAAGCGTTCCCAAAGCAGACGTGCCCTAGGACTAATTTAATGCAGACAACCCCTATTGACCATCTTCCCACGTCATTTAGGTTGGGTCAAGATGCCAATGCTAATCATCACACACTACTGGGCCCTATCACTTCCCAGTAGTGCAACAGCCTAAGTAGTGCAGCCAACACGTCAATACATTCAAGATCAAAATAACAGCAGCCAGTAACTCCCTCAGCTCTTGCCCAATGTGCGTTGAGTTCTATCACAGCGTGTTCTGCCATCATGCCTTTCTGTAGTCTAATTCTCAGAACACATCACTTGCAATTGTAGTTTCCTTTTCTTGTGTAAAAGAATTACTTAGATCACTTATTTGACGCTTACATTGTCCCTTCTAAATGTTTGTTACTCTCTATAGAAGGTATTGGCATGAGGTCCAGAAGTAGTGTGTGTGTGTGTGTGTGTGTGTGTGTGTGTGTGTGTGTGTTTTAAACAATTCTAAGGGATTCATGAGATTCAGACATAAGAAGCAAGGCTCTAAAAGTCAAGCGAGTCTCGACAGCATGCTAGTGTCATTTTCCTTCCTCCCAGTCCTGTGTGCATAGCTATCATAAAACAAGACATTGACCTGGGAACTGAAAAGCAAAAGGCCTAACATGAATGTGGATAGATGTCATAAATTTATGCCTTGGGTCAACACAATTTACTCCTGCCTCCTCCTCTGGGACTCCCTTGCCCCCTAGTCTGGCTTCAGACAATGAATTTCCAGGGAGTTTTTGCCTTTTGATCGCCCCAGTGATCTAATGCAGTTGACCACTGGCAGAAGCGCTGTGAGGTGCAGAATAAACTAATGAAGGTAATTTGATTTGCGCTCCTCACCCACCCTTAAGATCTGCATGTCTTTATTGTATTAGTTTTCTAATGAGATTCCACAGCCCGCTCTCCTTAGGGAGACTGGAGCACTGGGCTGTGGGAGGGGCTCATCTCAGGAGGGTCCTCCCCATTTACATCCCTTCTTTAATGGGAATGGACCTGCCTGCCCTTGACTCACAGGGTGATCATATTCCCTTCCCGGCTCTGATGGACAGGAAGTCGGGGAGTAGCTTCTGCAGCAGGGAAGTGGGCTTCTGTCACTTTCAGGGGAAGAAAGTAGGCTCAAAGGTCAGTGCTTGGCTGAAAGGTTCACAGCACACCAAGCCGACTCCCCACTCTAATCATCCTGAGATAATGGCAGCTTCCCGTGTGCCTCATTCTCAAGTACGAACTCACGTATGCTCACATTCACCAGAATGACTCGTAGCATCGAAACACCATCCACTGACGGGGCTGTCCAAAGCCCGCATACTCGTCTGTCGCACTGATGTGGTACTCTGAGTTTGAGAAGCCTGCCTGGCCAGGTGCCACCTGAGCAGGACATATTTGGGGGAAGCCTACCCGCCTCTTCTTACCCTATGTCCTTAACTCCCACCCCACCCCACACCCACTCCCCCATCTTAGCCCTTTAAGCCTTTTCCCAAAGGCCCAGTCTTCTGTGTCTTGTCCCTGTGTGTGTCTATAAGGATTGTTGCCACCCCACTGACTTTCTGTCTTACTATTTTCCACAGTGAAATATTTATGTCTCCCAAATGACATTGTACGCCTAGAGTGCAATGTGAAATTATTGTTTTCACCTCACAAGCTGCTTTTGCTTTCCAAGGTGTCTGTGGCAGCATACGCCTTTGAGCCAAACACTTGGGAGGTAGAGGCAGGCAGATGTCTGTGAGTTCAAAGCCCTCCAGTGAGTTCCAGGACAGCCAAGGAGGGTCTCTATAGAGAGACACTGTCTCAAATAAACAAACAAGCAGAAAGGTTGCTTTTAAGACTGGTCAAACATCGTTGCTAAATGCAGTGCATTTTTTCACTTACACAGTTTAATGAATTATCTTAAAATCCACGTTGATGGGGGCACAAGCACATGTAGTTCACAAGTTTACTCCCACAATTAAAAAGGGCTCGGGGACGCTTTTAGACAATGGAAGAAGCCTGCATGCTGTCCTCAGAACCAGCCAAGCCCGAGTCCCTGAAATCACGGAGGAAAGGGGAGGCCAGTGATTGGCATTCTGACGACTTTTCTAGGGGGAAAAAGGTAGTTTCTATCTAATCTAAGGTCTTTAAGAGGAATCTATCAGCTTTGGTTTGGCTCTCAGTGGACAGGTGTCTGTATCACGGAAGCACCATACATAATTCACCACCGGAGAGCCCCAGAACTTAGCAAGAAAACTAAATTACCTGTCACTTGTAGAAAAGGTGTTCCCCGCAGGTCAAGGTTGAAAGCTCTGGAGGACCCCAGCAAGGAAGAGCCCATCCATTCCTATTGAAATGTCAGGCCTGCTTCTCTGCGGCTGGCAGGCTTACTGTTTACGCCTTAAATTTGCCTACTTGTATTGCAGGGGCCAATTAACACTCTCCCATTCTGTCACCAGACTGGAAAGAGAGCAGGGTTGATTGAATAATCTGAGGCCATTTGGTGGATGATTCTTCAGTGGGGACTGGAAGAACCAGGCTGTCTTCCTGGAGGGGTAGACCAGGACTGGGAGTTCTGCGAGGAGGGTGAGCCACCATAGCTTACACAGAATACAAAAGCATTCGATCACAACAATTAGGGATAGAACCCCGAGTCCAGTCCCAGGCAGACCTGGATAGAGGAGCACAGTGCATGAGAGGCAGTGCCACCTGGCTGGCAGTGAGCTACTAGTTTGCCTTTCTACTTGAGGGGCTGATGGCGAATTGGCAATAGAATGTGAAGGTGGCTAGTGTGTGTGTGTGTGTGTGTGTGTGTGTGTGTGTGTGTGCGCGCGCGCATGTGTGAGAGAGGGGGGAGAGGAGGAGGAGGAAAAGAATTAGAATATTGCCTTTGAAAGTGATTTCTAAGGTTTTTTGTTTTTTTTTTTTAAAGTGGCTAGTTTGGTTTTGGTTTTCACTATTTTATAATGGCCTATATTTTGGAAGCAAATTTTTGTCAAGAATTGCATAGTATATATTTGCCATTTTAAAATATTTATTTATTTTATAATGAGTTCTCTGTCTGCATGTATACCTGCATGCCATAAGAGGTCATCAGATCCCATCGCAGACGGTTGTGAGCCACGTTGTGGTTGCTGGGAATTGAACTCAAGACCTGTGGAAGAGCAGCCAGTGCTCCATCTCCTCAGCCTTTACATTTGCCATTTTTAATAAAATGAAGCACCGCCTACTTCAGGTTTCTGAGTGTGGATAGAGAAGGATGCTTCACTCCGTGGGAAGCTCACCAACCTTAGCGCAGCCATCAACATGCTCAGATTAGCAAGGCTCGGTGCCGGGTTAGCATGGACGGGGAGCTGGGAGGAGCGAAAGCTCAGCTGCAGATGTTTCCAAAGACTCGAGGCAAACTCCAGGGCGACTGCGTCAGTCACCAGGTGCTGCTCGATAATTGATTCCCGGATGGAGAACTCTGCAGAGTTGGAAAACTCCTCAGTGTTTAAGTTCACATGGCCCGAGTGAGTTGGAATGTGACTGAAATATCAGCTACATGCTGATGACCCCCAAGTTTGTGTCACTGCCTGAGCGTTTTCCTGAATCCAGAACTCATATCAAACTGTCCGTGTGAGGATGGAGGGAAAGGATGGCTTGGTTAGTAAAGTGTTTACCTCACAAGCTAAGGAACTGAATAGATTCCTCAGGACTCATAAGGTGGGTAATCCTTGTAATCTCATTGGGGAATTCTGGAGCTTTCTGGCCAATAAGCCTAGTGTGCTTGGAGAATTCAAGACCAGTGAGAGGCTGTTCAAAAAAAAAAAAAAATGGCTGGCTGTGTTTGGATAATACCACTCACGCTTGCTCTCTCTCTCTCTCTCTCTCTCTCTCTCTCTCTCTCTCTCTCTCTCTCTCTGTGTGTGTGTGTGTGTGTGTGTGTGTCTGTGGCGCCACCACCTTGCTGTTCTCTGGTCACACAAGATAGTATGATTCTGGCAGAGATGGCAAGCGTGTACTGTCCCCTGCCATGAGTAGTTCTGGATGTGTCTATCCTCAGCAGACACCTGGTACTCACCCCTCTTGTCTTTCCCTCTTCTCTAGACCTGTTACCCCACTTTCAGTGTCCGGGAGACTTTTATTGGGTTGCTACAAGTGACCAATGTCACCCTCTGTCTCTTTGAATATTTTACTCAAATATTCTCTGACTCGTCCTCCCTCCACACCCCCTCACACACTCACACACACACACACACACACACACACACACACACACACACACACACACACACACACACACACAGCACCAGAATGCAAACTCCCTGCAAATGGCTGGACTGCCAGGACGACCAGGGCCTGGAACACATAATGCTCTGTAGCTGCGGACAGGAAAAACACTTATTCCCGAAACAATGTAAAACTGAGACTTGATGACTTCTTGAATTTATAGTCTTTTTAGAAATATACTTTACAAGACGTTAATCGTCCCTAAGATGTATTTTGTTTTTGGTGCGCAGTTGTGTGGATTTTGTAAATGCGATGGACCATGTAACTCCTCCCTCAATTGAGGTAGACAACGTCCCTCCCCCAGAAGGTCGTGTCACCCTTCACTGACCTCTGACCACTGGATGCCATCGGTTTGTTTCAGCCTTGCCTCGTCCAGGAGGAACCGCACGGCCACATTCATTGTGTTTCTGTGGCCTTTGTTAGTGAGTGGAGCAGATTTTAGGCGCAGCTCTGTTGTGTGTATTAAGATTCTGTCTTGCTCAGTGCTGGGTAGAGTCGCACTATGTGGCTGCTTGGTCTTTTAAAACATAAAGACCACAGACCTCTTTAATAGACAAACTTTATTTTAGAAAAGACAAAGAAGACGAAATTTGCAGAGGATGCGGCTTTAGGAACTGTGAAGTGTAGTTATTTACCTTTTAATTACCGTCACAGCGATCTATCTTAGACCACTCTACTCTGACGGGGGAATCCTGGATGTGCTGGGTTCAACGAAAAGCTTAGGTAACTCACTGGGAAAATAGATGCTAATCTTTAGACAATAATCGACAGGCTTTCTTTTTCAGCAACAACTTTTATCCTTGCAATCAAGACGGCTGCTGCTTTAAGGAACGAGAGCCTTCATACAGCTCATGAAGTAATAGATCATATATAAATAGGCTGTTTGCTCTCTGTGCAGATGCCGTCATTACTAACTACTTTCGGGCTCTTTGAGAGCTAAATAATTCTGTAATGCATCATTGAACATTTAGTTGCTTCATAGCAGATGGTTTCAGGGGCCCATCTGCTCACAGCCATGTTTTCAACAAGCCCCTTCACCTTCAGCAAAGAGGTTTGGAAGCAGCAGGATATTCTTTCTCCACTCCAGGTGCTTATTCTACGTCCCATGTTGAGGGAAAAAGCCTGCAGTCTCTCTCCCAGCCTGGGAAGGTAGATACTAGACTGTGGAGGAGAACTGACGTAAAAGCAAACTTAGGAAAAGAGCTCCTGAGTGTCAAGAAATTCTAAATATACCTGAAGGGTGTGTGCCTGTGTGTGTGTGTGTGTGTGTGTGTGTGTGTGTGTGTATGTTAATGTGTGTCTCTGTGTATATGTAAATGTGTGTGAAAGTCTTTGTGTTTGTCTGTTTCTGTGTGTACATGCAAATATCTGTGTGTGTGTGTGTGTGTGTCTGTGTGTCTGTGTGTCTATGTAAATGTGTGTGAAGGTCTCTGTGTCTGTGTGCGCATTTGAATATCTGTGTGTGTGAATGTTTTTGTGTGTGTTTGTGTGTATATGTAAATGTGTGTGAAAGTCTTTGTGTGTCTGTGTTTCTGTATGTGCATGTGAATCTCTGTGTGTGAATGTTTGTGTGTGTGTCTGTGTGTATATGTAAATGTGTGTGAAAGTCTCTGTATCTGTGTTTCTGTGTGCGCATGCTAATCTCTGTGTTTGTGTGTCTGTGTGAATGTCTGCGTGTGTGTGATTGACTGCTTTGCCTCTCTAGGCTGTGTTTAAATACTAAATATATTCTGCAGTCCACTCTATTAGTTATCCCTGCCCTGTTGTTTTCAGAAGCATAGCCAGTTTCTAGCTGGCTTTCTGGGATAAAGAATATATTCTCCTTGCCTTTGAGGACATGGGGGAGGGGAGTCCCCGAGGCAAGGTCAGGGTGAACATACGAAGTACACGAGGGCACTGCAGCTGGAACCGTGTGGGTAAGAGCAAACTGAATACCGTATCTGAATGCTGAGGGGATACTTGAGGTGTTTTGGGAACAGGGCTAGTTCTATCCCACAAATCCCAAATGCCCCATTACCTATGTGATCATGGAAATCTGCAGTCACTGCAGGGGGAGCAGAACGGGACTTGTGGTGAATAAGACATGCTTGGCGGCCGCCCTGGAAAATGGAGAATTTCCTCTTCCACACAGGAAGACAAGGAAGGCAAAGTTGGCGAAGAGGAAGCAGAGAACCGAGAAGAGGGCGTTTCCAAAGGATCACGAGACAATGGTAATTTATTTGGATCAAGCCAGTGGCCACCCTGAGCACAGATTCAGCACCTCACGGTGTAATTATCTTGCCAGTAAGCACTGCTCTTGAGGGAGCTGCTCACCTCACGAGCGGAGGGAAGAACGAGGAGGAGCCTGCTGGTCGGAGACCACAGCTGTTCTCCCTGAAGAGGCGCTCAGAGATGCACGCTCCCCCACTCACAGACTCTAGTTCACTTTTCTAAAAGGCACCCGTGGATTCAGACTAAGACACTGAAGGCAAATTGTAATACTGTCGTGTGTCAGAGAGTGGTGTCGAGGGGTTTTTATGTATGCATGTATGTATGTATGTATGTATGTATGTATGTATACATGTACGTTGGTGTGGGGGGGAGTGTTGAGGTCAAAGGTCAACAGAAAGAGCTTTTCTTAGTCTCCATGTTACTTTTTGAGGCAGGGTCCCTCTCTGAACCTTGAGATCACTGATTCTTCTGGGGGTGGGCCACCCAGTAGGCTCTGAGGATCTGTCTGTCTCTGCCCTCTCATTCAGCCTCACAGGGCATCCACTTCTCAAGTCATCATGCACGCACGCAAGCAGCACATGAAACTATCAATTGAGCCATGTCCCAGCTATCCCCCAAGTCCTCTTCAAGGACATTTAATTGTCCACTATGCTCTTTTTATAAGAATACAAAAACACCGTTCGGAGGCCATGGCTTACTCAAGTGTGCCGCTCACACTATGTGTTCAGCACCGGTGTTCGTAGCATCACATATGACCTCATTTCTTTGTAGCAGGCATTTAATAAGTTCCTACTGATTACCCAGAATTGGACCAGGCTGGTGATAGTTAACCACTCTTTAGGTTCTCCCTAGATGTTCTTTGTTAAATGAGTTATCTCCCACCAAGCCCCAATGTGAAGGAGCGGCCCGCCTCAGAAGGCCCAGAGCACACCTTGCTGCCGATGGCATCGGTGCCATCTTGGCGCTCCTGCCAGGAACAGCCACTGGCATTGACAGAACCATCACTTCTGCTGTCAAAACAGAAATGCTAATTCCACGTTTGCTGTGCTCCAGAGCACTTTAGAATCTGACTTTCTCTCCTGGGAATGAACCGCATAGTTAAGTCTAGTCCACACCACCCACTCTGTGAGGAACCCAAATTAAGTCCTGATCCTTGTCTCCAGGTAGTCTATTCTAATGAGGAAAGAGAGAATCGTGGGACACAAACAAGGACAATCGGGGAATGTGCCACTAAGGACGGAGAACATTCCGGTCCAGGACTCAGGAACAGAGAAGGGAATCAGTCAGAAAAGCAGTCATCTTCCTGTCAAGGACCCAACTCAAAGTTCTTTAAATTGGGGGGAAAATGGAGAGACAATGAGGCTTGAGGATTGGAGTGACTTTAAGGGATTTGAGATGATTTTTCTGTACTGGAATCACACTTGGGAACTCATTCACAGTAGCTGAGCCTTCTACCACCGAGGTACAACTTATATCACCAGCCAGTGACTAATGTCCTCTTGAAAGACCTTTATCTATCTATCTTTCCTTCCATCTATCCATCCATCCATCCATCCATCCATCCATCCATCCATCCATCCATCCATCCATTTATTTATTTGATGTCTGTGAATGTTGACCTGTGTTCCTCCACATAAGTGCATGTTATGTTCCCCCATGTAAGTGCAGGTACACATGGTGACCAGAAGGGGGCGACAGAGTCTCCTAGAGCTGAAGTTACAGGCAGTTGTGAGACTACATGGGTAGCTTAGATAGGGAGGGGTGTGTATGGAAGTCAGCAGGATCTATTCTGTCTTAGGCAGCTCAACAAAGCAGAACTGAGTGCAGCTGGAATTGGCAGAGAGCCAAGCTTCTTCACGGAGCAGTAGAGGCTCTAGTGTAAGGAGTGCTTGCTCCACTGTCTTACAGCTGAAAAAAAAATAACCAACCAGAACTCACACTTGATTTGGAAGCTACTGATATTGCTTCCAAACTGAAAGTACTTGGTGTTTTTTAAGCAAACATGGTAGCTCATGCCTATAATTTCAGCAGTCTTGGGGCTGAGGCAGGAGAATTGCTATTAGTCCAGCCTATGCTACAGAGTTAGAACGACAGAAGATTCTGGAGCAGGAGGCGCTTTGAGGTTTTTAAATGAGGTAATGGCAGAATAGTTTCAATCTTCCCAGAAGTTTTAGTTCAGAAAAACACATTTTGTTGGTTAGTCTTTGGTCACCTTGATACAAGCTAGAATCATCTGTGAAGAGAGTACCTCAGTTGAGAAAATGTCCCCATCATATTGGCCTGTGGGTTTTTTTCTTGGTTGATGATTAATGTGGGAGGGCCCAGCCCGCTGTGGGAGGTGTCACTCATGGGAAGGTGGTCTTGGGTGGTACAAGCAAGCAGCCTGAGCAGAGTCAGGAGGAGCAGGCTAGTGAGAGCAGCACCTTCCATGGTTCTGCTGGATCCTGAGTTCTTGCCCCGACTTCCCTTGGTGATGAACGCTACTTAAGAGATGTAAACCAAATAAACCCTTTCCTCTCCAAGTTGCTCTTGGTGTTTATCACAGTAATAGGAAGCAAACTAAGATTCATTCACATTTTAGTCAGAAGCAGCAGCAACTTCCAAATGTAGACTTAGAAACTCAAGACATTTACCTTGAGTTGTTTTGGGGGGCTGGGGATCGAACCAGGACCTTGCGCTTCCTAGGCAAGCGCTCTACCACTGAGCCAAATCCCCAACCCCTTACCTTGAGTTTTTTCAAGGATACTGGACAGTCGGGTAAATTACAGGAACAATGAACGACCTGACTTTGGACATTTTTTTCTCCTTATATTACTTGTTGGACTGCAGGGTAGTTAAGTTGGAAAGATCATGTTAAGAAACACCAAAGCAAGTGTATTTTCTCTTTTTAAAATTTTATGTCTCTGTAGTGGTGGGGGTGCCACCTGGCACGGGGCGGGGCATCAGGGGACAACCATAGACTTGTTCTTTACCCACTGAGCCATCTCCCCTGCCTCTGGATCAATATCTTTAAGCCAGTATGACTGGCTTCAAGTGGAGCCTTGGACAGGAAACTCCTACATGAAGCCTCCAAAGAGGAAGCGATGCTGTTGATTTGGGTGGCAGAGCCCAGCCTCCACGGATCCAATGCCATCTCCTTCCTCACAGCTGCCCAGCAACCTGGGCCTCACTCAGTCATTTGCCAGCTTCCTTTTTTCCCGTTTTCTTTTCCTTTTTTGTTTTGTTTTGTTTTTTCTTTTTTTCGGAGCTGGAGACCGAACCCAGGGCCTTGTGTTTGCTAGGCAAGCGCTCTACCACTGAGCTAAATCCCCAACCTTCTTTTCCTTTTTTTACCTTTAAGTTTGCATGTATGTTTATGTATGATGTGAGTCTGGGTACATGGACACGTGTCATGCACATGGAAGCCTGACAACAACCTTTTGGAATCCACTGATCCTTCCAAGACGTGAATTAAAGCCAGCATGGTAAACACTTCTTCTACCTGCCAAGCCATCTTGCTAGTCTCTCTTTATTTTGAATATCACATTAAAAAATCTGATCTATAAAATTAATTTATTTGTACAGTGTGTTTTAAATGTGTATGCAACACCCACTGTTTAAACCAAGCTAGTTATTATAATTACGTCATATACTTTAAACATTTCTCTTTTTTTGAGACAGGATTTCTCTGCAGAGCCCTGGCTATCCTAGAACTCACTCTGTAGACCAGGCTACCCTTGAACTCAGAGATCTTCCAGCCTCTGCCTCTTGAGAGCTGGGATCGAATATGTGCACCACCATCACGGAGCCAGCTTGCTTTAAACATTTTTAATATAATATTTTCTCTTTAATTTTCATACATATATCTTGTAGACTGAGCAAGCCCTCTCTCCCCTCCTGTATATCCTTTCTGTGTCCTGGACATTTCCTTCCTACTTCCATTTTATGTGTGCAACGGGAGCTTATTTAACTATGTCCAATCTAGGACACACAGGTAAGAGAAAATGTGTGTATACCACACCTCCTAATACACACATCTCTGTGTGCACACATGACTTCAAACATGACTTCACTCCTCTCTATGGCTCAAAATCTCATTTTGGCGTGTTTTGTGTGTGTTGTGTGTGTGTGTGTGTGTGTGTGTGTGTGAGAGAGAGAGAGGGAGAGAGAGAGAGAGAGAGAGAGAGAGAGAGAGAGAGAGAGAGAAACACTTAAAATCTACTCTGTTAGCAATTTTTAAGTGTCTAACATATTGTTAACTCCAGGCATCATGCTGGAGTCTAAGCTCTTTAAAACTTTTCCCTTTTTTGTTGGTTGCCTTTTGATTGTTATTTTGTTTGAGCAGGGCCTCTTTACACTGCTCGCCTGTCCTGGAACTCATTCTGTGGACCAGGCTGGCCTCAAACTCACAGAGGTGTCTGCCTCTGCCTCCTGAGCGCTGGGACTAAAGGCTCTTTCAAGCTTAGCCTTCCTGTTTGAGATCCTGTGTCCTTCACTGCTCTCTCACCAATAAGCCCCATTTCTGCTCTTTGCTTCACTGAAGTCGCCATGTAGAGCCGAGGTCATAGGTCATAAGGCCTTTGTCTCTGTGCCACGCTGTGTGTGTGGAACGAAATGGCATAGATGATGTCAAATTTTGGGAGCGACCACGTTCTGTTTTTCTATGTCAGCTTTTACATTTCCTTTGTGCATGTTAATAGAAGACTTCGTCTTGCAAGTATCCCCAACAGTCTCACAAGTTACCTCTTTCACGCGGTTGATTTGCATAACTTAGAAAATGTGTCAAAACCACTGTGAGCATGCTAAAACTGATCCACTTTCTATCAAGTTTGTGCAAAATGATACACATATTTGTATTTTCAGACTGTGGGTATCGAAAAGGAGGACAGGAAACATCCTTTTTCCTTATGACTAGAAAGAAGCTAGTTAATAAAAGGCCACAGTCCCTAAACCTTAGTGTAAAGGATACGTGTGTCCTGCGTTGCTTAGATAACAAAACAACAGAAACGCGTCGTGGTGTGGTGTGAGGCTGGCCGTTAAAGTCAAGTGTCTTCAGGTTGACCCCCCTGAGCACCAGGATGGAAGATTTGCCCCGAGCCCCTCTCCCTGCCTCTGATGAAGGGATGTCTCCCTTCCCTGAGCTCTTTTCCTTAGTTTTTAGACAGGCAGGCTCTCTCCCTGAACCTGGAGATCACCCTTTGGGATAGGTGGCCATCAAGATTTCTTAATCCTTAAATCTTAAATCTTGTGTTCCCAAAATCTATGAACTATGAAGAATGCTAATCCATGGGGAACTGTCTTAAGTGATTCAGGAGCAGGGCTGCTTTGCAAGGGAGATCCTACAATCTTACTGCCAGCACCATTGTAACTGCTCTCTGACCCCTGGGGTTTGACCACAACCTCCAGCCCAGGGGAGGAAAGGGTCATCCACTGTCTTTGCAAAGCTGAGGACTACCCAGGGAGAGTGGAGAGCTGTTCAAATATTCCATCCCCAAACCCTGGCTAAAGGACACAGGGGCTGGATCTGTTGCTGTCTGTGCCGAGAGAGGGCGCTGGTTTCACCTCGTCTGGAAGTCTCCACGCACCTGTGGCTGTATCTCCCTTACAGAGAGAGTCAAATAAGCCATTTTTTTCCTTTTAAATAACCAGGTAGTTAACCTGTTATAGATTTACTTGAAATGTTCAAATAATTCTCACCCCCTCCCCTGCTCCTTTAATTGGGTGAAGATAGATAATGTATTGCATGCTGTAAAGACACGAGGGACAAAGATAGCGGGACTTAAGGACAACCATTTTTCAAGGTCACTGCCCAGGATTTCTCTGTTAGAAATTGTGACTTTGTGGGGACCATCCTAAAAACACTTGTTTTCTAGAAAACCCAAGTTGGACTTGAAGCACCCACACTGGATAAATCACAACCACCTCTAACAACAGCCCTTGGCACATCTGGCTGCTTTTCTGCCTTCCGGGGTGCCTGAATACACTTAGCACGCACACATCCAGACATGCATAAATAAAATTAAATCTAAAACATCGAAACAAAGCGGCTACTTGGGCCAGTGAGATGGCTCGGCAGGTGAGGGCATTTGTAACTGAGTCTGGCGATTTGATCTGAAGAACCCACATGGGGTCAGAGGGGTAGAGAAAGAACCGAGTCCTGCAAGTTGTCCCGTGACCTACACACACACACACACACACACACACACACACACACACACACAGAGGGACATACACAGTTTATGAATAAATATATTTTGGGATACGGACACAGTTTATGAATAAATATATTTTGAAAAACAGCACCACCCCAGTCTCCAGTTATTAATGTGAAAACCCTTTACAGAGAGGTTTTCCAGTGATTTACAGAAAGAGATCTAATTATATTTATGCCTCATTGATAATTTTGTAACTTCCTTAGGACACATCGGCAACATAGTTGAAGGTTACTTGTGAGAAAATACACCCTTTGAACAAAAGCGGCACTATCGGCAAATGACTGACTACATTCATAAAATGACTAAATTATAGTGATTAAATCAGGAGCAATTGAAGCAGCTGCTTACAGTAGAGCACTGAGCTTTCTCTCGTGTGTGGTTGGTGATACTAGCTGCTCATTTTAGCACCGGGCTCAGCATTTGACTGTCTAAAAATTAACATCATGTTGCCGCCTTCCAATAAAACTCGTGAAAAACACACACAGCTGGGTTAAAACAACATGCTCCTCATTGAAAACAGAATTCGACTGTCACGTGCGTGTGAGCATCCCAGAGCAGGAAAAACCAGTTGCCCCTCAAGACAGCACTGCCAGATGGCCGTGGTGGCTGAGAGCTTGAATACCTTCCGGGGAGATGTGGAGACACTCGCTTTGGATAGTCCAGCTGTTGGCTCACCCTGTCTCTTTGTTCAGAGGCACAGTCTGAGGAACGTAACCTCAGAATGCTAACGGAGGATCTCTCCCCGCACCTCCTGCCTGGTCCCTGTAGCATTCCGTTTGTCCACACCGCAGAGCCAACAAGCTCTGACATCGCCGCTTTCCTTCCTAACGTAGCCAGTCTCTTGACATTAGCCAGAAGGACTCAGAGTCATTTTCAGTCTGCCGTGCCCCCGGTCCAGAGCAGCTGGAGAGGGTGACACGATCGAGGGGCCTGCTAATCCTAACGGCCCTCGGGTCCTTCTTCTAAGAGATACAGCAAGCAAACATGCCAAGTGCTATCTGTGGACAGGTAGTGTCATTGTTCTGAAAGAGCACTTACAGCGCTGTGTAATGAATTCTGAGCGCGCAAACAAGTCGAAAAAGCACCCGTGGCAAGAACAGTTGCCACTCCCGATCACTGTCCGGTTCTGAGCAACTTGCAGGGGAGGGCGGGTCCGGCTCCTGCTCTGCAAATGTGTGCGGACAGGGTGATGGAACAATACAAGACACATCATCTTAATTATTGCGGACCGAGAGACGTGAGACCGGCACAGGGCGGGAACAGAAGAGAGCCACTTTGCAGTTCTGTGGGGCCCAGGTCTCTTTCCAGATGCCCAGACAAGAACGGCTTTGCTGATGATAAATACAATTCTTAGGTGAGGTATACAGGAAGCTGCACCCCAGAGCGCACAATTAAATGTACCCGAAAGTCTCTGGATCCAGCTCATCCACTGAGGCAGCAATAAAAAATTCTATTTCAATGAAATTGTGCATTTTTCATTATTAAAAGTATGAGTTCTCTTCTTAAATGTTGATTACACAGCTATTGTCAGAACGGTTATATTTTTCAACACATGTCTCAAATAAAACGTGAGACAGATGAATTCTGACTTCTTGGCCAAATGCAGTGTGTGTGACTGACTCTCTAATTGCCACTTGAGGTATAATTTAACGTTCTGGCTGGTGTGGCCTCCGTTGGGTGAAAAAGTACAATTTTCTTCCTTTCTAGTTTATTTACAAAATATTGAAACACTTAAGATTAAAAAAGTGCTGATTTGTAAAGATCATAAATTAAATGTGAATTGGTAGGTAACATAAGCCCTAAAGAGCTAATATTATATTGATAAAAAATCTTGGTTTTAAATTTTTATGAAAATATATAATTATCACCAATTTTTTAAATAATTCAAAAATTGCAATATTCCTTTCTTAGAAAGTAGTTTTATCTTTACGGGGTGGGTAGTAGAAATTTTTATTCTTGTTTCATGGTTACTAAAGTACCTTTTTAACCATTGAATGTGATTGTAGGAGAGACTTACCGAGGTCATAAAGCATGTCCGTGTCGAGGTAACATTATTTTTATGGTACCAAGTTTGAAGCATACTTTATCATTTTTTCCTGTCCCTTGGTGCCCGCCCTCTTTGTACAGAATAGAATTTTTAAAGGGCCGCACTCTTACCCAACCCATTATTACAGTTTCTTAAACTAGCAACGGCATCTACTTGAAAGAACAAATGTCTGGGACTGTGTACGATTTTCAGACTTGAAAAGGAAGGAACATATTTTAAGTCTGGAGTCTTCTTAGAAGCAGGATTTTCCCCCTGTGGTCGTGAAGGCTGGAAACCAACGCGTGGGCGGCGGAGGGGAGTGGGAGGGCCCACGAGCGGTTTCCATTTATTTTTGTTACCTGTGAAAGGCTGCTCACCTCTGCTAACCATCGCTCTGGAGCTTAAATAGCTTGGCCCACAGCCCTGGAAACCCCATAACCTCAATTTTTAAACGGTATGCTTCCTGGATCTACTTGGGCTGTGACATTATTCCTTCTGCCTTCCAAGTTAAGAAAATTACTTTTAGCAGGTCATAGTCAAGGCGGGATTATTACATAATTGGAAGAAGCGTGTCCCATTTTTTCAGGAGGCAGACAGCATTACGGAGGTGTGTGGGGATGTTTTCTTTCTTCTCCCGGCGTTTACACCGGGGCCCTGTGTTCCTTTTGGATAAAGACAAGACTTCTCAGCACCTATTTCGCTTCCAATTTAATGAAGTTGTTAAAGTGACTAGACTGACAGGTTAATTATCCTTTATAAAAGGGGGACAAATTGAACTGTGTCTTTCCATCATTTTTTGATATATCCGGAAGCTCCAGAGGTGCCCAGACGTGGCTCTGGTGAATAGAACAGCTAATCCACTCTGCAATTCTTCCCTGACCCTGCTCTCCCCACCGGGGCCTCGCTATATTGCGGTTGGTTTTTGTTTCACATTCAACAGATCCCACTTTATTATAAATTCAGAAGGATTTTTTTTTTCTCCCTCCCTCTCTCCATATGTTGGCTGACAGCTCCGGTGAAATAACTGATGGCTAAATTTAAACTCTGATGAAAATTAACCCAAGTGTTAAATGCAAACAGGAACTGCCTGGAAGAGAAAAGAGTTATCATGGTAGACGCCAAACACTGGGAAATGTGTGTAAATTAATGGAGCCTCGCTGGTGACAAGCCGTCAGGCAGTTTGATGGCTCTTGCTAGCATTTTAGTCCCACTGAAGTTGGCCAGAGGGCAGAATGGACAAGTCCAGCTTTTCAAAAAGACCGCGGGAAGCTTGACAGTAACGCTAACTAGATCATCGAAAGTTCATGGTCAAATAAGAGGGTTTTTTTTTTTTTTTTTTTTTTTTTTTGCAAAGCTTTGCACTACACAGAGTTTGCAGACAGCCAGGCAGGAGAGCAACGGGTAAGGCATCAAATCACAAAAATGATCAAGGGAAGAGACGGAAATGATTTCCAAGACCAAACGGGCTGATTTTAAAGTTCATAACGAGAATTGGCTTTGTTAAGCATCATAAGTATTTGGCTGAGAACATTTCTCCTCAGAACATTCACAGAAATGGCACTCGTACTTCTCAACTTTTTCAGATTAAAATATGCAAAATATGCCCTTTTACCAAAGCTCATTGAAAAGAAACAGGAGTCTAATCCAATGTGACTTTCTTTACTGTTGTGACATATAAATATATCACACACACACATACATACATACATATATATGTGTGTGTGTGTGTGTGTGTGTGTGTGTGTGTGTGTGTGTCAGTGAGAATAATTTAAGGAAGAAGAATTCAATGTTCAATATTCCATCCTTTTCCTTTGAGGAAAGCACTATCTTGCTTGATGAAGACATATCATTTAATAATGTGTAATTATGATGCAACATTAGTTGTAACAGGCTGAGGAGGCAGGGGTCCTGCATTCAGTCTGGTCTCAGTCTGTCAACAGCACTGTGACCATGAACGAGTGAGCCAGGCTCAGTTTATCCATCTGTTAAATGGGAGGGATAGTAATGAGACCCAGAGGTACAAGAAACTCCTATGGTTTACCTTGAACATGTCGGAGATGGACCCTTAGCACAGAATGTGAGACCCAGAGTCCCAAGGGTTCCGTGTCCATCCTGTGATGCTGGCATGGGGCGGGAGCTTGGAGAAGGAGGGAAGAATCAGCCGGCTCCTTCCCAGGTGACTGAAAAGTCAGAAAGATAGTGAGTAGTTGATGAGCTCTTTACAAGCTGTGATATCCTACGCGGCTATTAATCTATCCTGTGGTTTATCCCCACATTACCCGCCATCCAGCTTCCTCCATTTGGTGTGTCTTCCTTCTGCAGCCTTCAGTAGGCTGTGATTAGAGGCAGAGACTTGAGAAGATCGGGGTTTCGAAGGGTCAGCATGTCAGAAAAACAGCCAAATGTGCTAAGTCCCTAAAGCTGGGAATGACATGGCATGGGGTTTATTCCGTGAATGGGTGACAGGTATCTAGAGCCTCCCTGTTCCTTTTGCTTGGCAGAGTGCTGAACAAGATGGCTACACCTGCTCATTAGACAGGCTGCCTCCAGATTCAGCAGAAGTCCTGGGTCTCTGGGGCCTCCCCTCTCCTGCTCCGGCGGGTGCAGGAAGGTATTCAGGGTGTCAAGAGAGGCCTTCGGGTTCTTTGGCCAGTAGTGGAGGTCTTCATATCAAGGTTATTTACACTGACATCCAACCTCTTCCTGTTTCCAGTGTCACCTCCAAGTGACTTCTGCTGAGCAATGACAGAGAATTCTGACACCCAAGCCACTTCTTTTTATAAAGATTTGTTTTTATGCATATGTGTGCATCCTGTGTGTACTCAGGTCACGGCAAAGGCCAGAAGAGGGCGCCAAGACCTCTGGAACTGGAGTTACAGGAGGTCGTGAGCCACAACACTTGGGTGATGAGGACTGAACTTGGGTCCTCTGGAAGAACATCGGGTGCTCTTAATGGCGGAGCTGACTCTCCAGCCCCTGGGCTACTGTTTTTGTTTGTGGCTTCTTCTCTCTCTGGTTGCATGAATCCCTGTGGGCCTATCAGCTGCTCAGAGAAAGCTTGCTGCTCCCCTGGGGTCTGGCAAGGGTAACGGGAAGGTCACATGCTCTTCCAGAACAGAAAGATAGTGCACCCAAACTCCGCAAGGAAAGAATAAAGCCATAGCTAGCCACTGTATTTACTTGGTAATCCGCCTGTCGGGATGAATTGAAGAGAGACTCAGTATGAAAAAGGGCTCTGCCAAACTATATCTTTTATGTATTTATCAGGGTGAAACGTTTGCTACTTCTCTGTTCTACCCTACAAACAGTTCTGCATGATGTCACCTCATGTCCACTTCAGCATCGCTCTAAGGCAATCGATCTCCTTCCGGATATGTAAAGAATTGATGTCTGGGCACGTCTCCCAGAACGTGTGTGTGTGTGTGTGTGTGTGTGTGTGTGTGTGTGTGTGTGTGTGTGTGTGTGTGTGTGTGTGTGTGTGTGTGTTTCCTTTATTCAGATGCTCTCATAACATGCAGCTCCCGGCTGTGTCCAGGGAGCACAGTCTTCTGTGTCTTCTTTCCACAAAGTGGCTGGAAAAACTTCTTTGGTGTTTATATTTTATTTAGTTTTAAAACCTTTTTATTCAATGTGAATTTTGTGCATTTTTATTGGTTATTTTAGTTATTTACATTTCAAATGTTATCCCCTTCCCAATTTCCGTTCTGGAAAGCCCCTATCCCATTCACTTCCCCCCTGGTTTTATGAGAGTGCTCCCCAACAACCCACTCCTGCCTCACTGCCCTAACATTCCCTTACACTGGGGCATTGAGCCTTCACAGGACCAAGGGCCTCAGCTCCCATTGATGCCAGATAAGGCCATCCTTTGCTACATACCCAGCTGGAGCTATGGGTTTCCCTTGTGTACTCTTTGGTTGGTGGTTTAGTCCCTGGGAGCTTTCGTGGGTCTGGTTGGTTGACATTGTTGTTCTTCCTATGAGGCTGCAAATCCCTTCAGCTCCTACAGTCCTTGCCCTAACTTTCCCATTGGGGTCCCCACGCTCAGTCCAATGTTTGGCTGTGAACATCCGTATCTGTATTTGTCAGGCTCTGGCAGAGCCTCTCAGGGGACAGCTCTACCAGGCTCCTGTCAGTAAGCACTTTTTGGCATCAGCAATAGTGACTGGGTTTGGTGACAGCAGGTGGGATGGATCCCCAGGTGGGGCAGGCTCTGCATGGCCTTTCCTTCAGTCTCTGCTCCACTCTTTGTCCCTGCATTTCCTTTAGACAGGAGCAATTCTGGGTTAATATTTTTGAGGTGGGCAGGTAGCCCCATCCCTCCCCTGGGGGCTGTGCTATCCACTGGATATGGTCTCTACAGGTCCTCTCTCCCCTTTGTTGGGTATTTTGGCTAAAGTCCTCCCTTTTGGGTCCTGGGAACCTCTTGGGTCCCTGGCATCAGGGACTTTCTAGTGACTATCCTCAGCCCCCCCCCCACTGCTACACACCTACTTTCAAACTCCTGACCCTCTGTACTTCTCCCCCATTTCCTCCCACATCTAAACTGCCTCCCCCTTCCCTGCCCCTCCTTTCTCCATCCCAGATCCCTTTACTTCCCAGAGATTTTTCTCTTCCCTCTACTGAGTACTACTGTAGCATCCACAATTTGGTGTGATCTCCTTTCTTCTCGAGTTTCATATACAATTCACAGACCATATTTTATTTCTTATAAGGTCTCACTGTAGCCCAGGACAGCCTCTAAGTCACCCCACGACCAAGACTGATTTTTGAACCCCTCCATCGTCCTGCCTCAATTTCTCCCAATGCAGCTAACCGAACCCCGTGCTTTCGGTTTACTTTCTTCAGAGTTTCCCTTACGTCCTGCTCTACTTGGAGAGCTTTGCACGCCATTGTCCCACACCCAGGAAGGGATGAGGACCTTTGTAGTCAAGCAGAGACAGGACCAGGTGCAGGGAAACCCTGGTGAGATGGCTCAGGAGTGACTGAAAGCTGTTGACACCTGACAGCCCTTCAGTGGCCTCTGCCAGCAGAGGAGGATGGGGGTTTCATCCTCAGCGGAGATCCCTACATAGCAGCTTGCATTAATTGGTCTTCTTGATGGCTCTCACGGCAGGGGAGGCTGGAGATTGGCAAGGCTACCTTGCTGCCTGCCTGGCTGGAGTGGAGGTCCCAGGGTTGCTGGGGTACAGAAGGGTCCTGAGCTTTGTGGAGCTAGCTGCTGACTCAGCGTTCACTGGCAGGGTGACATCAGGGCCTGGGACCTTCTGTGAGCCAAAACCCAGCACCAGCAAAGAGGTCTTGTTAAAATCACAGCGGTGATTCATTGGCAAGTAGGGGAGGGCAACAACCAAGAAAGAAAATAACATTGTATGACTTACATTGTTTGTCTTGAAGATTTTTTTCCTTCTTGGTTGTTCTTTAAAAGCATATTTTGCTTGTGACAAACTTCAGAGCTGGCATTATTCCTATTCCCAACTTTCAGCCAGAATCATTAGTTCAAATCCTCCCTCTTTACTTGGACACATTATGTAGAATATTTAATGGATGAACTGTGTCCATTTCTCTGTACCTCTCAAAAGGTCCTTATCTGCTGATTGTCTGCAATATAAATACCCAGTCTACATGCACGCAAGCTCCTGTGGTCTCTATACACAGGTGTGATAAATTTAGTGTCCTTCTATAGACCTCTGCTGCCTGAGGGACTCCCAGACATCCAGCACTAACCACAAGTCATGGGCTTTAAAAGTACACAGGTCCAGTATTGTTGTGTGGTCAAGGGATTGGAAGGCTGCCTGCCTAAGGGCTGTGACTGCTGACCATTCAGTCTCCGGTGAAGGGATTTGCTGGTAGCCTAGCATCATATAAATGTGTGTTTATCTCTTCGTAGGCTTAAATGAATACATCTGCACGTACACACCACCCTAGACCACAGCTTGGAAGAGGTGTAGACTCGCTTCTAACCAATCAGGATTGCTTTTTACTCCAAACAATAAGTAGTTAAATAAATAAATATGAAGCCACTTAGTGTAAAAGGTTACAGACTTCGGTTTTTCAGGGCTTCCTTACTCCATATGACTAATCGCCCACAGAAGTGTGCATCACTCTCCGTATGATCTGTGCATCTGAAGGGCAATTCGTGCAGGCATATATCTGTGTTTTGGAAGAGAAAACTGAAAGGCAGAGCCCTGAGCAAGCCCTGCAGTGTCTTAGGCCGTGTCCCCTTTCCTCAGGATCAGGAAAACACATATTCCACCTTGGCCTTGACAGAGGATTCAGACAAGATGGGGTTTTAGAATAGACCTAAGACGGGCTGTTTAGAAACAACTTGGCATATTTTGGATGGATATTAAGAGAAGAAGCCCAGTCCCCACTGGGACTGTTGGGTCGGCAGTATGTCCATCTGAGGCCTGTGGTAGCCACCATGTCCCTTGTGACAACCCCGCTGGTGAGGGATTCCAAAGCAGAGGTGGCTTAACTGGCTTTGATTATATCCCACCTTGCTGGGAGCAAAATAATCCAACTCTTGATTTGAGTCACAGGGGCTCAAATATTCTCTTTTTAATCCAGCTAGGAAAAACTTACTGAAGGAACTATCCATTACTCTATACTACCTCATACCAAATCTTTTTCACTTAGCAGAGTACCACATTTAAAACCAACACAAGCATGTTTCCACAAGCCACTAGAAAGATGTCTAAAATATCTACTTGTGGCTTACAAGACTCTGAACAGTTAGTGAATCCATTCATGTCTCACAGCGACCCCTGGGGTAAATATTGCTCACAGTTTGAAGAAATCAGAGGTTCAGAGAAATAAATACGTCAGCCCAAATCACAATAAGTAACGGTGATGAGGCATGAACGTGGGTTCTAAAGCCTATAGTTACTTCTTGAAGACAGTCTTGGTTTAATTGAAGAGGGGTAAGCAAAAATAATCTTACGAGAAAGCAAGCATTTGTTTTTATGTGGTGGTTCTAGAGGCATGCATATCTATTTTTTCCTATGTTGTGAATGTATAGATGTGATTGCATGTATACATGTTTTCCCTCAACTCTATGTGTGCTCTCAGAAAGTGGCTACCAAGCCCAGCTCACTAAGGCTCTGCAAACACTCCTTTTCCAGGGCCGGGGAGTTTGCTGAGTGGGTAGGAACACTTGCTACCCAAGCATAAGGATGGGGCTAGGATTCCAAGCGCCCACACACACCTGTAACCCATTGTCGGGAGCTGGGGTCAGATGCTGGTGGCATTGTTGAGGCTCACAGGCCATCCAGCCCAGCCAGGCAAATATTTACCATGCTCCATGGATCAATAAGGCCAAGAGTGATAGAGCAGGATATTCCATCACCTCCTCCATCACCTCCTCCTCCATCTCCTCCATCACCTCCTCCATCACCTCCTCCATCACCTCCTCCATCTCCTCCTCCATCTTCTCCTCCATCATCCCCTCCATCACCTCCTCCATCACCTCCTCCATCTCCTCCTCCATCTCCTCCTCCATCATCACCTCCTCCATCTCCTCCTCCATCATCCTCTCCATTATCTCTTCCATCACCTCCTCCATCATCTCCTTTGGCCTTTGCTTGGTAGCACATGTTGGCAACATTTGTGCACAGGTATACATGTATTACACATGTATCCTTACACACACACACACACACTCAAGCACTAGAGTTGAATGTGAAAATGAAAGGTCTAAACCAGACTACTAAGAGGGCCATGCATTCTTCCTGAGGCAGTAGGCAGTTGTTTAACCTTCGGGACACTCTCTTCAACCTCCCATCTTAGGTGTCCCTTCCATATACCCCATATACTATTACCTAATGGCCTCTGGCAGTCCTGGAATTGCTCTCTTCTCAATCTTGACTTTGTGTGTGTGTGTGTTCGTCCAAGATTCTAAGTTCAACTCTACCACGCTTTTACTCTCTGCCAACTGGGCCTAGCACAGTTCCTCATACATGAATGCTGGCACGATGATTGCTCACGCCTGTGCTGGTCTGGCCACCTCAGAGAAGAATTTGCTGAGTGCAGAGTTGTATCCCAGAGCCTGCCATGGAGTAGCAGGTTCTCAATTGACATGTATTTAAAATGCTGTTTCAGGGATTGGGGCTTTAGCTCAGTGGTAGAGCGCTTGCCTAGCAAGCACAAGGCCCTGGGTTCTGTCCTCAGCTCCGAAAAAAGAGAAAGACAAAATAAAATGCTGTTTAGATGAAATCTTTTAAGTTATCTGTGAACATGATGGGAACCATGGCACAAGCTCCTGGCCTGGTATCTGGATGAGGAAGCTGCTGGTCACATGTTCATCCACACACAGGAAGCAGAAAGGAGGGACAGGAAGTGGGAGGGGACTAAGACCTCAAAGCCCACGCCCAGGGATGTGCTTCCTTCAGGAAGGTTCCACAGTCCAAGGGGTCCATAAGTTTCCGTGAACGAGCAGCATCTCCAACTGGAGACCAAATGTTCAAATACTAGAACTTGTGGAGGACTTTTCTCATTCAAACCATGATAGTTTTATGTTCTCCGTTGCTAAAAGGGTTTTGAAGGAAAGCTTGGTTTCTGTGAATTGAATCTGTTTGGTGGACTTTGCAGTGCCTAGTTCTGGGTCCTGCTTCATCAGCAGCAGAATGCGCACTGAGCTCAGAACGGATCACCTTCGGGAAGCCAGGTCTTGGCTGGTCACACTCAGAAGGTGTTCCCTGTACTGCATGTGATATGTCCAACTTGCTCTGTCATGTGTGTACATCCCGCGGCAGCTGGTCAACTCTATTGCTACCTTTGTTTCCGACGGGGAAGGACCAAGAGCCTTCAGCCAAAGCCCACGAGAATGCCTGCAGACTACCTCCCAGAGGACTTGGGGGCCACTGCTCCCCATTGGGTCTGACCTTGCTCTGTCACTTTTCTGTGAACATTGTCTGTGTGAGGCATAGCTCCCTCCTCCCTGCAATTATGCAGTAGACGGCAGTTTAGCATGGTTGCTCCTGATGGTAAGCATTGTTGCACTGAGGACCATAATAGTCATATGTCTATATCATTACTGAAATTGCCAGACACAAGTGCACGTTATCCTGAACTGAAGAAAAAGATGCGGGTGTTCCAGGATGGTGTCCATGTGGTGTTCTCTCAGATCCTCACTGTCATGGTGTTTATTTTTAATTGTTGGTTTGGACCTAAAAATCATGTCTCCGTGAGGGATTGTTTGTTTGGGACTGTTCTGTGGAGATGTCTGTAGGGGACTGTCTTAGTTAATAGACGTGTGAATAACCCGCACACTGTGAGGGCCTTATGGATGACACTTTTACCTAGGTGTGTGTGGGGACCGGGGGTGTCCTCAATTATATTAAAGTGGAGAACCCTGGCTGAGCAGGAGCAAGGGCGTGAGCCTGCAGGCATTCACTGGTCTCGGCTCCCGATGGCAGGTGTGACTTGAGCATTGGCTTCAAGATCTTGCCGCTATGGCCTTCCTATGATGGACTGGCACCCGGCACTGTGAGCTGTGAACAATGACTTTATTTGTTAATCTCAGCAATAAAATTAAAGCCAGAGCAGCAACTCTGTACTGGCTGAGCAAACGCAAGTTGGCTAAAACCCTCCTCTCGGACCCTTCTGCCTTTCGTTCCACAGAGGGAGGCTGGAATTTCCTCTTTCAGGAGTTCAGAGCACTGAGCACAGGCGAGAGGCAGGAGGCCTCCCCTCTGTATCCATCACTAGATCCCGGATGGAAGGGCACAGCGCCAGCTGTTCAGGGCTCTCTGGATCCTGTGAGTCCGGAGAACAGGGAAATGTGGTCTGGCCACCATATCCCAAGGCTGCAAAAACCTACAAATGCAAGCGAACTGAACCATGCTGGCCCCAGCTCTGAATCCAGAAAACCGAGGTCACTGGGCCATGCTTCCTCCAAAGCAGCGTTTCTCAACCTTCCCGATTTTGCCACCCGTTAATACGGTTGCTCGTGTTGTGATGACTTCCAGCCATAAAACTACTTTTGTTCTCACTTCACAAGTGTAACTTTGCTCCTGCTATGAATCATAGTGTGAACAGCGGATGTGCAGTGTACCTGATAGGCGACCCCAATGAAAAGGTCATTTAACCTCCCAAGGGGTCGCGGCCCACAGGTTGAGAACCCTTGCTTTAAAGGCTCTGGAAGACCCAGCATCATGGAAGTTTCTTGGCTGAAAAAAACTTAAGAGCGGTTTTTCTCTTGGCGCCTACTGTCCATTTCCCCATCTTCAGATTTCCCTTTATTATAAAGACAATATTAGAAGTATTGGAGTTGGGCTATACCCCGTTCTTGTATGACCACATTTTAATCAAGTCTGCCGTGGCCCCATTAGCAAATATGGGCACGCTCTTAAGAACTAGGAATTAGGATTTCCAGGATGGGCTTGGAACCTCTGCCAGTCTTCCCATAATAAGACCAGCTCAGAGCCAGCAGCTCATCCCCTGCCTCCAGCTCTGCATGGATGCAGCCACAATGGCGGCGAAAGGATCCCCTTGGTAACTAGGCCCGAGTAAAGACATCTTTTACTTTAGTAGCTTGAACGTGCAAATTTGACTGCTCCTTAAACCAGCCACTACGCTCCCTGGGCTAGCTGCGGGAGAGGAAGCGTAGCAATAACTAAACTTCAAAACCTACCCAGGGAGGCAGCAGGGGAGAAGCAAAGAAATAAATGGCCCAGCTGCCCTGTTATTCACTGAACGCGGCTGTCCTCCCAGGCTTCACAGGAACTTCGGCGTGGGAAAGTGAATTAAATGAAAACCGGAGCCCGCTAACATGCTGTTAGCTCACTGTTACAATGCACAGTGACATTTGCTTTAAAATCATGTAGAAGTGGTTCACAAATTCTATTACAGCAATTACCGTAGAACTTCGCCGCCGCAGATGCTCTTCCCTGAAAGGGAGGCAGGAAGCCATTGAGTGGAGAAACGGGCTACTGGCTGCAGGGCCCAGAACACCCGGCAATGTGGGTCTACAGGATGGGAACTTCCGGGGTATCGGTGCCAGTACCTGGGAAAACGGGATAAAGACCATACCCCATCACAGGCCACGCGTCCCGTGAAAGGCACGAGAGAAAGAAGAAATTACTTGAAAGAAACACAGATGCTAATTGAATTTAGAAGCCCTGTCTTTTTTTCCCCCATGAGTGTTTATAACTGAGCTGAAGAATCCGTTTACCCCCATTTCTTCCTCCCTTTGAATTTTATGAAGACCAGAGGTATCAGAGCCTTTGGTATTTTGAAAGGAGACATGTTTTTGAAGAAATACTTGTAGAGATATTGGGTAGGGGTGGGGCCAGGGAGGTGGGTCGGGCCATAAAGTGCTTTGTCTTGAGAACATGAGGACCTGAGTTCAATCCTGCAGAACCCAGGAAGAAAGGTAAGGGACAGAGCCATGTGCTTGTGACCCAGTAACCCAGTTTTAGGAGGCAGAGGCAGGCTGACCCCTTGGTGTTCACTGGTCATCCAGTGTAGCTCACTTGGAGAACTCCAGACCAATTGATAATCTCTGAAAACAAGGTGGATAGCCACAGAGGAGTGACAGCTGAGACTGTCCTCTGACCTTCACATATATCTGCATACACAGGTACACACACGTACACTCACATGCAGATGCACACGGGCACACACATAACACTCTGCACATGCACGTAAGCACACACATAGAAATATCTGGTGATCATCTAATCTCTGCACATGCTCCAGAGTAATTAAATACATTGGTTGTTTCTGTATCATTCATATAAAAAGGCAGAACAGTGCTGACATTCAGGGCCAGGGCTGTCTCTCAAAAGGCAGAAACCAGTCTGTTCTAGGTGACTTTGTACTGCTGTGACAAAGCACTCTGACAGATCACAGCTCAGTGGAGGAAAGGGTTTGTTTTATTTTTACCTGCAGGTTACAGTCCATCATGGATCTCAAGCGGAAACTGTAGACAAACTGTGCTTGCTGGCTCCGTCTCAGGTTCATGTCTAGCAGGCTTTCTTATTCTGCCCAAGACTCCTGTCTAGTGAAAGGTGCTGCCCACAGTGGGCACCTTCACATCAATTAACAATCATGATAATCTTCCACAGAAGCACCAACAGGTGCTACAACCTGATCTAGGCAACCCCTCAATTGAAACCCTTCTCAGGTGACTCTAGGCTGTGTCAAGTTAACAGTTACAGCTAACTGGGACACAATGGAAGCACACCAAGAACTGAGGCCAATTCATAACTTACAATGTTACAGCCATAACTGGGTCCCTCAGCTCAGGAACAAGAAAGGACTTGCTTTTCTGGAGGGCGTCGTTGCAAGGTGGGAGAGGATCCTGTCCAAATGGTTAGGTACAGACTTAGACAACACTGCTTACTGAGCCTCATGGGATGACTGGAGGGGAGGAAGGCAGAAGCAAAGCTTGCAGGAAATTAAGTGACCCTGGCTGAGCCACTGATGACGCTGCCCTGACTTTCCATCCCTGCCTCCTTCCTCAAGTTTCAAATGATGTTATTTCACAGAGATGTTGCGAGTACAAAGAAACACAAGTTGCGAGTACAAAGAAACACAATCAGAGCTAGATTGTTACAAACGTGAAAGGTCCCCTGCAATCTCCAGGCCTGATTACCTGTATCTGGCAGCCTCTCCAGGATCTCTGTAATCAGTGGGATGAGCTGACCCCACCGTGATTAACCTGAGCATCAAGTACCTTATTCCACCTCTGTCCCTCCCTTCTCAACCCTGACAACCATGTTGTCCCTGCGGCTTGGGCAGCACCGGATGTTTGTGGGATTGCCAGTGCCCATCCAGAACAAGTCAGATCACAGGAGACCAGAGTGAAGCAACCCCCCGCCCCCATCCTGTGGGAAACACTGCACAGTGACTCTGAGAAAGGGCACAGTACTAGCAACTGTTGCCACACTCTATGAGGAAGATGCAGGTCCCAGGTCCACACAGTTAGCCATTCACTGGGGTCTCCGCTCTCTGTGACCATCTTCTCCTCAGAGTCACGTGACTTTTAGACATTTTGAAATAATAACCTGGTTCTGTGTGTTGGCTTTGCTTGCTTTTCTGCTTGTTTTAGTGAGATCCTCAGAGGAAAGTGAGGTAAACACTTGCCTCAAAGTAGACGAAAGCCCCATGGTGACGTGGAGGCATAGTGACCTGTGTGTGGTGTCTGGGTGGCAGAGAGGCACAGAGAGGAAATGACTGTGACTCTGAGATGAAAAGGTGAGTCCACCTGACACAGCAGCGGACTCTGCACTGAGCTGTGGGTACCAAGGAAATGGAAGGAGAAGAAATAAAGATTCTGCAGAAGCCGTCCATACAGACGAATGACCAAGCGATGAGGGTGAGATGGGTGTCCAGTACAAAGCAATGTGGAGTGATGGCACGGAGCTTCATGCCTTCCCTTGAACTTTCCAAGCCTCCTAGTATTTGTAGGATTCCAGCAGAAAGAGCATCAGAATAATTCCCATAACTCCAGTTAGGTATTTGTTCCGGTTAGGGTTACTGCTGTGACCATGACCAAAGCAACTCCGGGAGGAAAGGGTTTATCTGGGCTATGCTTCCAGATCACTGGTCATCGCTGAAGGAAGTCAGGGCAGGAACTCAACACAAAAGAAGCCTGGAGGCAGAAGCTGATGCAGAGGCCATGGTGGGGGGCTGCTCACTGGTTCCCATTGTCCTAGGAAATCCAAGTTTTTTCCAGTGGTTCTGGTATCTTGTTAATAACAGCTGATTCTTCAGTCCCTGACAACCAGAATGACACATCCTTATCTCAAATTAGCAATGTCCCTGAGAGTCAGTAAGTGACTCTCAAACTTTCCTCTGAAACCTCTCAAGCCAGGCCGCCAAACTCCCACAGAACAGCTCACCAGAGTTTGAACATCCAATGGTTTTTCTAGCTCAAAGTTCTAAAGCCCTTCCATGATTCTTCTAAAAAACACAGTGTATACCATGCACTCCTGGTACCAAGCCTGTCCTAGTCATGCCACTGCTGGGGTCAAACTACATGACCAAGAGGAGTTTAGGCAGGGGAGAGTTTATTTAGTTTATGCTCCAAAGAGGAAGAGACTTAGGGAGACCATTGCTTCACATACAAGCCCACTTCCTTGAAGCAGCTACAGACGACCAAAGAGTGAGGTTAGCCGGCATCTGAGGAGATGGGTAAAATGGATCAGGAATTCTGGGTGGATGTTTGGATTTAGGGACCATACCAAATAGCAAAGTTCAGAGAAACAGACACAACTGTCCACGGCAGACAGAAAAGGTCACCCGGGTCCAGAGGCGGCACCGACACTAAATCGAACCAAGCTTGCACAGAAGCCAGTGGTGCTGGTGCACACCTTTACCCCTTTACTCAGGAGGAGGGGCAGGCGTGTCTGTGAGTTCCAGGCCAGCCCGTCCCGCCTGCTCAGAGAGACTCTGTCTCAGCAAACCAACAGCCATACAGCAAAACAAAACAAAAACACACACCCAGAAAATAGAGCCAAAACCTCTTAGAAGAGGGAAACAGAAGAGTAGAGTGAGATCTAGGATCTAGAAATTAAAGAACACAATGCAGGCAGTGTCTCCATGCTTCAGAAGTCAAGATGAAAGCAAAATGCTACACAGTCAGAGGCCCAGCCTTCCAGCAAGCTGCCCTTCCACAGTACAGAGCCACAGCAGCGTCTGTCTTCCAGCTTCTTTTCTGTTTTCCTTCCTTTTTGTTTTCTGTTTTTCTGAGGAAGGGTTGTCAAGCTCTGGCTGTCCTGGACCCATTTTGTAGAGCATGCAAGCCTCGAACTCTCCACCCGCCTCTCCTGAGTGTGCCTGGTGCTTATTGAGAGTTTCTATCGCTGTGATGAACCAGCATGATCAGAAAGCAAGTAGGAGAGATAGGGTTTATTCAGCTTACACTTCCACATCGCTGTTCATCACCGAAGGAGGTCAGGACTGGAACTCAAACAGGGCAGAAACCTCAGGCAGGAGCTGAGGCAGAGGCCATGGAGGGGTGCTGCTTACTGGCCTGTTCCCCATAGCTTGCTCAGCCTGCTTTCTTATAGAACCAGGACCACCAGCCCAGGGATGGCAGCACCCACAATGGGCTGGACCCTGCCCCATCAATTACTAATTAAAAAAATGCCCTACAACCGGATCTTATGAAGACATTTTCCGGATTGAAGTTCCTTCTTCATGACTTTAGCATGTGTTGAGTTGACTTAAAGCTCTCCAGCACAGTATTTAATAAAATTAAACTAAGTTCAGTTGTAGTAGAATAAAGTCAGATGTCTTGTGTACCTTGTGTTAGCAGACTGAAATTCATTTGGCGCACAAGCAAAGAGCTCTCCCTTCCCGTTGGCTTGTGTGCGAGCATGTGCACACATGCATAAACGCCCAGTGTGGTTAGGCCAAAGGACAACCCCATGCACCATTCTTAAGAAACCTTGAACAGGGTCTCTCCTTTGCCGGGAGCTCACCAATGAGGCTAGACTGGCTGGCCAGCTCACAGGGGGATCCCCTTGACTCTTTCCTCACCATTAGGATTACAATGACGTATTACCGTACTTAGTATTTTTTATTTGGATTCTGGGAATTGAACCCAGGCCCTCCTGTTTGCAAAGTAAGGGCTATCCTGAACAATCCCCCAGCGCCTCCCCATAATTATCTCTATTGAGCGCGTCCAAGTTTGCGCAAAATGAAAGTATTCAGTCCGTAGCGATGGAGGTGAGAAGTATGGGCTGCTGCTGGCAGACTGTGCCAGGAAGCTGCGTACAGGGCCCCACCGCTCTGAAGGCGACAGTGCTGTCGAAAGCTACCACATGTCCGTCCTGTCCCGTGCACCGCGTCTGACTGCCCAGCAGCTGACACTCCACCTTTCCTCAGCCTCTCCAGCAAGCCGGGCTCCTCCATCTTTCCCCTCCTAGCCATCTGTTCCTGCTGCTCCTGCAGCCTCGTACTTCCCGCCCTCCATGGCCTGTCTGAGCAGGCGGGTGTGCAGGCCTCTGATGAGGTGGGCCTCGGCCCCTCCATCACTCTCAGCCTCGAGGAGAGCACCAGCTGTCTGGCTTGATTTGCATTTTTCTCTTGAAAATAATGAAATTAGCTGTGAGTTTCCTGAGGTGATGCAAATTTGGGCTCGAGGTGTCAGTGTGTGATGGAGAGGGAGGGGAGGTCAGGGAAGCACGAGGAGAGCCAGCATGCTGCTCTAACACAGAAGGGAAACACTACCAATGTCACTAGAGATGCGTGCTGGCTCAGGAGAAAGTTAGATGAGGTTTGTGAAAGGTAATTCTCTTCCAGTCTGGGGGTGGGGGAAGGCACAAATGTTTTAGGGACACAGAGGAAACACTGTCCACTGAGGTGAAGCGGTTCTCAGTCACTGAGCTTCTGTAGCCAGTCAGAGTTGTCCTGGAATGCTGACGTGCACAGACCGTGGACTCTGACGTCAATGCTTAGTCGCAGGTGCTGACTGACTTCTTTCTTGACTATTATCGGGACTCCTCAGGTTACAAGTACAGTAGTTATCTTCTCAAGGTTTGTTGTAAGGGCTTGGTTACCACTTCTGTGAGTGGGTCTCAAGTGGGCTCTCCCCTTTTCACAGTTTTTAAACTACTTCATTAGTTGTTGTACCTGAGGGAAACACAAGAGACTTGGTTCTCTTCTGAGGCACATGTGCACGTGAAGATTTGTAAGCACGCTGAGGGTATCAGTCCATTCATAGACTTCTTCAAATGGCCATCTTCTCAAGCAGAGAAAAGAGAGAGACAGAGAGAGGGAGAGAGAGAGAGGGAGGAGAGAGAGAGAGAGAGAGAGAGAGAGAGAGAGGCACTCCAGGAGAGGCATCTGTGTGGACTCTGGCATACACTGCAACCCAACAACTGAGTCCTGGTTGTCAGGCTACGCCATCTCAACCCAGGCCTGGACATCCGAATGCAAAGCCACAGCTTTTGACATGGGAAGAAAGAGCTTCTTTTAAAGGAAGCGACCTTCAAGATGTTAGTTGGATTCGCATACGCAGTAAATGATATCACAAAAATAGTACACAGCCGGTCATGGAGGTTGTGATCAAATGCTAAATGGAAACGGTGCAGCTGACCTGGAGTAGCCCTGCAACTCCACTTACCTACTGGGGATGTGAAGCTGGTTCCCCCGGTGTCAGCTCACACTAAGCTGGCTTGAGCTGGGTTGAACCAAGATCCTTGCGCAAAATAAAAAGTGCAAGCACATGGGACGTATGCTGACAAGCTGGAGGCCCTAGGTTCAATCCCTAATCCAACAAAATAAATAGCAAGTCAATTAAACTAATCAGGAGCACCAGAGATTGATATACTGGGATCCTGCTACCGCTCCAGCGCGCACCTCTATTCAGGATGACAAACTCAGGCTGTGGAAGTGACTCCGTGTGTAAAGCACTCGCCAAACAGCTGTGAGGGCTTGCCGTGGGAGTCCCGGTGCCCATTTAAATGCAGGATGGGCATAAGGGTCTTGCTGAAATCCTTCCTCAGGAGGAAGAGACAGAGGGTTCCTCGAGCAATCTTCCTGGCTCGAGCAGCTAAATCAACAAGCCCTGGCATCAAGGGAGAGAATCAGTCTCAACACACCCAAGAAGACCAGCCCAAGAAGTCACCCAACCAGGAAGGCACATCAACCTTTGGCTTTCAAATAAATGTTCACACACCAGCTCCTAATATCTGTGAACATGCATACACACAAGCACAGACACACACATGAAAAAAAAAAAAAAAAGAGGCGGTTGCTGGGCATGGTGGTACATGCCTTAATTAAGTCCCAGTCCTTGGGTGAAGACAGAAGCAGGAGGAGCTCTGTGAACTGAAGTCTGGTTTGGTCTACATATTAAGTTCCAGGCCAGTTAGGGCTTCCCAGGATACAGTGAGACCCAGTCTCAAAACAACAACATCAACACTCAAATTGCAACCTTTCTATATAACATGGGCCAATTCTGCCTTACGTTTAGCATTTTTCTGTAGTCGCTTTGGAATAGTATTAAACTGGTATCAGGAACAGTGCATTGATTAAGGCAAGTGGTAGCTTTTCCCGAGTCCCATTGCTGGACTTCTAGACTTCACGGTCCTGCTCTGTCTTTCATCCAGCCCAGGTATGGACCATTATTATGAAAGATGCTGCTGCCTGGGGTGGGTCTGAGGGGGCAGTAATGTGCTCACCAGGGACTGAGAGCCTTCCTTCCGTGTGTTTCCCTTCCCTCTTTCTTCTTTTGCCTTGACTCACTGTCATCACCACGAAAGAAGATTACTTCCTGACAGCTCTTCGTGTCAGTCAAGAGTCTAGGTCAGACACTTATCAATTGACCCACTGTTAAAGGTAGACACTCATTTCAGCATCTGTCAATGGTCGCTTTTGATCCATTTAGGCCAGAGCCCACATCCCCGCAGTGATTTACTTGCAATCGTGTGCAGACTTTTAAAGGCAGGCAAACATGTCCAGAACTCTGAAAGTCAGCCGCCTGTGTGTGCTTGTCACTGCTGCAGCTGCCCAGCAAAGGACTTCAGAGATACGGCTGTGCCTGGGGATGGTCCCCTCAACCCTCAGGGCAGAGTCTGACCCTGAAACTCTGTGTTCGCCCATCCACAGAAGGACCAAGCTGACTCTGTGCATCTTCCTTGTGCAGCCCGTGCTCTCTCTCTCTCTCTCTCTCTCTCTCTCTCTCTCTCTCTCTCTCTCTCTCTCTCTCTCAGACTGTAGAGCATGTTTCCAGTGGCTGCAGGCCACAGCTCACCTGCACACATCCTGGCCAAGCGTGGGATGATGGCTGGTGGGGCCATTGTGTGACATCCCTTTGGACCCACGCAAGCCGCAAGCCTCCTTTCTTCTCCAATCTGGTCGAGCATCAGGGGAGACTTCTCCACTCCGGGGCAGGTGTCTTTCTCCTCCAGCAGGGATACGGCACATTTGTCTTTTCCAGGTGTTTGTCATAATGCTGTCAGAACCTCCAAACCAGGAAGACAGGAAAAGAAATGTGAACATGTAAGAAATTCAGGGGAGCTGAGGAAATTTTCCTGACGTGCTCCTGCTGTGACACCGCGGCAGTTGAAGAAGGCCTGTCATTGGGCTGTCAACCTTTAACCTCCCACAGACGTATTTTGAAATGATGTGTAAAGAATTGCTGTGCCATACCACTGGCTCCTTTCAGCTCGGCGTGTCTGTCCTTGATGTCAGTCAAAAGTAGTTAACTGGCACCCATGGAGCCTTAAAAAACCCCTCAACCAAGTATGGGTAATGACTTTAGTTAAGAAGACTTGCTCTTGTCAAGTAATGACTTTTTGACATAAGGTATTGTTTACCTAGGCAACGTTCTCTTACTTGCATTTTAATGAGCCTAATTAATAATAAGTTAGGAGTCCTCAGCTATTTCTTCACAGCTGGACCATATGCACTAATTACACTAAATGGGAAAACCTAAAATAATCTACTTAGTGGGGAGAAGTACTTTAAGAACGGAGAAAACCCCCCATCATTTCCCACGTTTCTTCTCTGACTCCACCACGGTATCTACTGTGATGCTGGGGCAGTTTGCAGATCGTTATGGTGGGCATCGCTTTCGAAATGGTAGCTTGCTTCGTGGATTGTCAAGTTTTCACTTGCAAAAGTTTCAGGAATTTTCCAGAGAAAATGACACAGAGAGGTGTTTGATGCATCCTGTGGGTAAAGAACCAGAATGGTTCTTGGTTGAAGAATGAACACAAAGGGTCGTGAGACGTAGTCTCATAATGGAACTACATCACTTACAACAAATAAATACCCTCCAAAGGGCCATTTGGGAGCGTATGGAAGCCTTGTGTGTGTCTTAGAGAGTGTGGTTTTATTGGTCCCCCTCACGATTACAGTCTTATGAGCATTCGGGTGTCCTCAGAGTTCTTTAGAAATCCAGGTAAGTATTTGGAACCCGGGCAAAAGAACTTCAAAGGAAACAGACTATCCACGGTTGGGCGGAATTTGACACCAAGAGAACTTTTGCCCCTCACACCCAAGCATGCCAAAGCACAGGGAAAGGGCAAGGAGCCTGATGCCCTAGACTGTTGGTGTGATCGGCAGCATGGCACGGAGCTCCTGAACTTTCCTCTGATTAGGAGACTCTGGGAACGCAGGTATGGGAACTGTCACAGAGATAGGATAAGCTCAAGTGCAGCTGTTAAAGGAAAGATAATCTTCATAGAATGCAACATTGATCTCTTGAGCAGGGAGCTATTTAATTCATTCTTTCCCCCCTAAATGAATCGCATGGTTTAGGGTTTAGGTTGTGGGCAGATCCCTGAGAAAAATGCTTTGAGGAAAGTGGCAATGAGTCCAGTCCCCAGACTCTGGTCCAGGATTCTTCCGGAACCCATGCTGAAAACTTAAGCCCCAAGATTGCTAACTATTAAATGCAAGACGGAGGCGAGGCCAGCCTCGGGGGGATCTGAAGCTTGCCTCTTAAGAGTGACTTTTAGACTTTACCAGGTCCCCATCCGCCCATGTTCTAACAAGACACAGTTCAAAGCAGTCAGAGATGATTTCAGCTAATTGGTTGATTCAGCAAGAAACCTGGGAAAAGGTGGTGCTGAGGTTGGCGGCATCAGGTTGGCAGGGTTAGCAGATGCTCTCCAGAAAGGGCCTCGGAGTAGAGGTGCACCCTGCCAGGCACCATATGTGTGATGGACATGACAGAGAGCACAGGATGTCTGAGCGGAGGTGACAGCTCAGCCCTCTTTCGCAGAGAAACTTCCCTCGGAGTGGACACCGACATGATGTCCACAAAGTGGGCACATTTGGGAGCTTCTGGCACCTGACCGAATTCCCCGTTGCGGCTCTCTACTGCCTTGTGAGTGGACAGTGGGGGAGGGGGTAGCACAATTTTCTACGATAGCCTGACTGACCTAATTGTTCTCCGTGCATCTCCAGGAGAGCAAAGGAAGAATTACGGACCAGAAAGACAGGTCCCCAAGCCCACATTAGCTCACTGAGTGTGTGTTCATGGACACTGTCCCCTTATCTACACTTTGTCATGGTCGAGGTTGACAAACACATTTTCAACAAAAGAGGAGGAACTCACATGCATCTTTCTGGCTCCATTGTGAGGGCTGGTTCTATCTCCCTCCTTTAGTGTAAGCAGAAAAAGTCAGGAAAATGTCATCTAATGGGACAGGTGTCACCATCAGCGCGTACACGTTCACAGCCCCATCCTTCTTACCAAGTCTCTGCACTGAAAGCTGACAGTTTGACTCTATCTCCCATGTAACAGGGAAGAATCCTGAAAGAGTTCCCTAGTATTGCGCAGAAATATGTTGTTTAAACGCAGGCAGGTAAGTGGAGGTCAGACTCACGCTTTTGAAGACTGAATTGTGTGTGTGTCTACATGCACACATTCTCACACATGTGTGCACATGTGCCATCGTGTGGTATGCGGAGGTCAGAAGATAATATTTAAAGTCTGTTTTCTCCTTCCACTCTATTGGTCCAGGGATCAGGTTGTCAGGCTTGAGGGCAGGTGCCTCTAGCTGAGCCATCTAGCTCTCTCCAATGCACTTCTAAGATAGGAAAACTAGTAATTATGGACAGATGGGGTGACTACTTCTTGTTGGGATGAGAAGTTGGCAGTCAGTTCTCTGGCCTCCCCTCCCCTTGCCTTCACACTCTCCTGCCTGTCCTACAGCTTCCCAGGTACTTTCCCACTGCCTGTGGGGGACCTTAGAGAGTCCTGGGGTAAATGTTAACTTTGGTCATTCCTAAGATCTGCACATGCAGGAAAAAGTTAGCTTTAGAGTGAGGTTGCTTTGGAATTTATCTTCTTTAATGTTAGTTCAAGGTCTCAGAATACAGAGAATTTTTATCCCGACTTCTCACTCTCGGGCCAAACTACACTAGAATAATTCTTATTCCCTGCCTTTGAATGGACCTCTGAGACTTGCTGGGTGCATTCTTTGAAACTGTTGTAAACATCGGGCAAGAAGAACCCTCTGACCTTAAAGGAAGTGCAGGGTTAGTTGCCAAGAGCTTCTGGTCATAACACGATCATCAAACGATTAATACATAATCATTTCTATTGGTGGTTTCTGTTTTAAAAGCACTGCATGTATAATGTATGTTATATAATGTACACACACACACACACACACACACACACACACACACTTTGCTTCATTGAAGGGGAAATCATAACGGACAGCACTATACCAAATGTCTGAACAAAGTCGATCTTACTCATTGATTTGTCTATAGGACACACGTCCATCCTCTCGAGCTTAGCAGTAGATGTAGTGTTTCAACATCACAACTTCAGTGGTGCTACTAACAAAACCATACAAATGTCAAAAGATCCCCGCGGAAAAGATTGTACGGAGAGCATGGTTGGGTGTGCATGAGGATAGCAGAAGAAAGTGAGGCACACTTCATCTGAGCTCATCAAGGAGTGTGCAAGCCAATGCTGTGGTTTGCCCATCCTGTGTGTGTCCTCAAGTGGCCGGGAAAGCACAGGAATGATCTGAAGCTTAAGTAATTTCTGGTGAGCAGGCAGACTCACAAGTATGGAATCCACAAATGATGATAATAGACTATCCCTTATTTAAAAGGTTATGCCTGAAAAATCAATTAAAACTAGTAACCTCAAGAAATGATTGATGAGTCTCAATTAGCTTGGCATGGTGCTGGACGGCTGTAATTCCAACAGGCAGGAGGCTGAGAATAGAGCATTATAGAGTAAGAAGCCAACCTGGGCTACAGTGTGGAACCCCGTCTCAGTAAATAAATAAGCAGATCAATAAATGACAAAAGTATCATTTGTGCTGTGCTGGTCCTACAGCAACTGTAGGACCCTTTGTTCAGCAGCATCCATTTGCGCCTCAGCAGGTCATTGGTCGCCTGTGTGTCTATTTCTCTTGGGCTCCTTCACCATAGCTCCTCAATCACGCATGCGCTGCCCCCATTATTCTGGCTTTTCTGAAAGCCACTCGAAGGTCTTGAGTGGGATCCAATCTGCCCTTGCCCTGGAAGCCAGAGTTTCCCTGTGAGGGAGCTTTTTGACTATCCCTTTCTGGGTAACTTTCTCTGTTTCCTGCAAAGGGCGCCCGGCTGCTAGAGAGTGTGAGCTTATGGTGGGACAGCCTGCTCATGTGATGCTCGGCTCCTTTCCTTGTGGGGAGGAAATGAAGACAATGGCGCCACTGCTGCCCTCACTGGGCTAGATCAGGCACAGCCAGATGAAGAGCTCACTAACTGTAAATAAAACTATGTTTATTTCAACATAGGGAGCCCTTTGCTTTGTCTTTCTTCTCATCTCTCTATCTTAAGAATTTCACCAATATGAAAATAGTAAAACATACTAGTAACCCTGTAAAATTATTGGGGAATGTTCTAGCAAAACTGAAGTAAACACGCAGACACTTTCTGGTTTCTGGAGCACACTTTCTCTCTCCTTGTGCCCATAAGTGATAGATAATCTCTAGGTCTTGATTTATTTTTTTTCTTTATCACAAACCAAGCTTTCAGGTATTGCAAGTTTAAGGTGTTTCTCTTTTGACAGCCATATTTCATAAAAGGATAATTCAAACCAACATTGTCAGCAGTGATCAACCACTGAGCACTTGCAGCGTCTCACTGCAGCAGATGGGAGGGCAGGGCTACCGTCCACATCCTTGCAGAGGCCGCCAGCACAGCACGCCTTGAAGTTACACACGCTTCCTTGTTCTGTTCTCAGCAAAGTATTTGTTGCTTCACAATCCCTTGGTAACCTTTTATTTTTTATTTTCATTTTTGGCAACACTGGACCCAAAGGGTAAACCTAACCTCTGTGATGTTTTCTTTGGATAGCCTGGAGCTGTGTAAGAGGCAGGAAGGAAATCGGGCACACTTGAACTTGAATCTACAGTACCAAACTTAAGTGTTTAAGATCAGCAGGGCAACCTCTTGGAGGTTTAGCTTCCTCCTGTCAAATGGAGGGAACTGCTTCTCCTGGGCTTTTGTGAGGACTGAATTCAGTCCTATATGGGATAGTGTCAATCCTAGGTCCATCAGATACATGGTCGATGAGAGTCGCAATGATGGTCCCTCCTTCTCTGAGTTCCCAGTGAATTCACTCCGAAACATTTGTGTGGCTGGTTTTAATTTGGGGGTTTTGTTTGTAACACAGTATTTTCTACCTTCTGATTCTCATTTACTGCACACAAATTCTTCCCAAATAGTAAAGCCATTATTGGTTAACACTCAACAAGGATTTCATTAGTTAATACAATTAAGAAATTTCTGTAAGTTAAGGTACAATTTGTAATGATATATTTTTCATAATATTTTATTATTTGGGAATGTCATATCATGAACCCCAAGCACTGTAAATTTCCAGTCCTCCTAAGTCCCTACCTCACCCTTGGAACTCCCTCCCCCACAAGGGGAATAAAAGAAAAACACAAAACTAGCCAAACAAAAAACAAACTAAAAACCAAGTCCAAGTTGTGTTGCCCATATACTCACTGGAGCATGGTCAGTCTGGGCAGCCAGACTCTTAAAGGAAAGTGAGTGAGCCCTTTCCCATACCCCACTCCCCTTTTAACAATTGGTTTTGTCACCCTGACACAACTAGAGTCACCTGGGAAGAGGGACCCTCAGTTGATGACTGCCTCCATCAGATTGGCCTGTGGCACTGTCTGACAGACCGTCTTGCTGGATGACTGAGGTAAGAGGGTCTGAACCACCGTGGGTAGCACCATGCCTAGATCGGATTGACCTGGGCTGTTTATACAAGCTAGCTGAACACACCGGTGAGGCAGGCAGGAAGCAGCCCTCTGCACACTTCCAAGTTCCGGCTTTACTTTCTGGCTTTACTTCCTCAGTGACAGACTGGGGAATTGTAAACTGATGCCAGCCCTTTCTCCACCATTGGTCTTGGTGTTTACACCGCAGCAACAAATAGTGACCGGGAAGACCTTTTCAGGCGTGGATCTTTACTGAATAAGGGCAAAGGTAAAGTGATAGAGATGGTCTTGATTACCTTTCTCACTGCTGTGATCAAATAGATGATTAAGGCAACTTGGGGGATATGGGGGGCTGATTTTGGCTCCATGACGATGTTGAGGTACGAGCAGCAGGACACCGAGACACTCGGGCTCAGTTTGCTTTCTCTTTTTATTCAGTTCAGGAGCCTGACCATGGACTCACTCTCATTTAGGGTATGTCTTCTTATCTCAGTTATATCAGTCAAGAAGTTCTCTCACAGACACCCAAAGATTCGTTTCTGTTGTGATTAAAAAGTCTCATCAAGTAGACAATCAAAACTAGTCACCATTGCACATCTTTTCTACCCTAAGGGAGCTTCTGGCCTTGCAGATTTCACCAAAGAGGAGGCCACTGACATTGCAAATGGAGTGCAGTTTTATTCACCAAGGAGTCTTCACAAAGCCAACTCCAGAGCACCTCATTTCAACCCTTTCTGCAGACATTGCGCTGGGACACCTGAAGCTATGTGGTGTGTTTGTTTTCCAACAGAGATTTTCTTTTTCCTTCTGAAAAATCTGAGTTCTGCCAGAAGAAACTCATGACATGTTGTAAGTTTAATTATGTTCAATTCATTAACACAATTAGAGCTGCAAACACATTTATTGACACAGCCAGAATCACTTAGTAACAGGCATTAAGTCACAGATTAAAAAACTCACTCCTGCAGGGCCTCCGAACTCTGGAAAGGAGAGCTGGGAACCGGGTCCTCAGCTCGTAGCACAGCTGTGAGGGAGCTGACTAGAGGTTGCCCCTCACTGCTCACTGGATGTTGTGTTCATGTTTCAGGAATGATTGCTTTGTCCTTTGGAGGACAAACCGAATCTCCCCGAAATACCACTTTTCATTTTAGCATGGAGATTTGATGCATATGGATTTGATTTTAGCTTAGCCAAGCCGGACAATCTCACATAGAGCAGATAGAGGCTCTTGATTTCCTCGCAAAGACAAATGGGCCATGGCAGATGGAGAGCCTAGGGCCAGCTGCCCTTCCCTTTGAATTCTTCCTTCCAGAATGAAGTTCTCTTCTGCCTGGGGAGTTGTTTTGCCTCAATGAAGAGTAAGAAAAGCTGGGGTCTATGTATGAGTAAGCCGCTCTCAAGGTAGACTTGCAGGGTCTGAAATAGTTTTATTTTTCATAAAAGTGAATCTTCAGGTGTGATGGTACTCCCTTGCAATCCCAGCTCTTGGGAGGTGAAGGCAGGAAGAGCAGGAGTTTGAAGCCAACCTCTGGCTTCACAGTAAACTGGGCCCATGAGATCCTCCCTCCAAAAAATAAAAGGCAAACACAAAAGCCAGTGGAATATTTCTCTAGGCACGGAATTTTAATATATGTTTGTATATTTGTTTTTATGTATGCATGTGTGCTCACATCTGTGTTGGTGTATGTGTACATGGACATACACACTCACACATACTCCTGAAAGCTAGAGTACGTCACGTATCCTCTGTCACTCTCTACATACTTCCTTGTGCCAGGCAGGGTCTCTCCCTGAACCCTGGGCTCAGGTGCTCCCAGATAACCCAGCAAGCCCAAGCTAGGGTCATAGGATGTGCATGGGTGCTTTTATCCAAACCTCCTTCCTCTTCATAACTGTACGGCAACTTCCCTCAACTGCTGAGCCATCTCTCCAGCGCAGATTTTAAAAAGAGGCTTCAATATGGTTTCAAGTTATTATTTTTTGTTAGCAAGTTAATGAAAAATTACTTAACATCACATAGTTGGCTGATTCTCCCCCCACCGCACCCCCAGGATTTCGCACTTCTCTGAAGTTGGTTGACATGATGCTGTGGAAAACCTGACTCATAAAAAGTCCCATACATGTGTTCCTGATGCCCTCATCTACCTGAACGCACTCTTACTTCCCAAACGGGGGATTCTTTATGACACTGAGAAGTGCCTTAGTACAAAGCCTCTTAGGCGACGTACCTGGGGTTACACCCTGCACTCCGACCTCTCAGTTTACTGACTGTTCTGACCAAGACGCACTTTCAGTGTTTCTGTGCCGTTGGTGTAGCTCCTAGTCTCAGACTGAAACACTCTCTTTAGCAGGGAGGTGGAAGCTCATAAAAGAAATGATATCCACGAGTCCCACCCGAGGTTAAGGAAGAAGAAAACATTGCTGGGAGACTTCAGCTCTTTGCAAGTTGGACAGATGGAGTCTGAGCCTTGGTAAACCATCGCCCCAACGGGATGGGCATTCCAGCTGCAGCAGGCATCAGCGCTCCTGGAAGTGACCCCAGTAGACTTAGGGGTCCACTGAATGAGACTTGGATAGGATCTTCAATTTGATCTGCCACATTCCCTGTCCAAGACGAATGGATATTTGTCCATGGCTGCCCAGGGAAAGTCATAGGCTCACTTCCTGTATCTACAAAAATGGCCGATGTAGGGTTGGGTCACAGGTCAGGGGTAGTGCACCTGCCTAGTGTGCATGAGGATCTAGGTCCAATTCTTGTTACGCAAAATAGTATGTAAATAAATACCCAAATAATCGTGTCTCTCATGGATACTTAAGTTTAAAGAAAAACAAAAACAAAACAACGACAACAACAACAACGACAACAGTAAAAACTTTTGGACCATCAGCTGGTACTCACAAAAATGGAACAGTCACCATAGACACAGCCTATCACCAACCTCTTTCCCCTGCAGAATAATTTGTGTTTTCCACTCGCCTACTGAGAATCCTGCTTTTCCTGTTACTTTCTGAATGGTCTCTGTTTTAGTCACACAACTTATCTGCACGGGCAACAAGCTTGCCACCTTTACAAAGCAGGAGATTCGTTCTGGAGAACACAATTTGCACATCATTTCTCTCTCGGCACACTCTTATGATGCTCATCTGACATACAGCAGGCTCAGTGAGGAGCAGAGAAGCAGGATGCCTGGTGGAAAGTAGATATGCAGCCTTGGAAATTTATAGACATGGCAGGAAAGTGGACCTCTTCACTTAATAATGTTGATGTCTTGTCTATAATGGGATCTGATACAGAATCAGCACAAGATGCCCAAATGGTTAAGGTGCAAGCTGTTGGGTAGGGCCTCACAAATTGTGGAGAACTGCTGTTTTGTTTTGTTTTGTTTTGTTTTGTTTTGTTTTGTTTTGTTTTGTTTTGAGGCAAACAGCTGGCATGCTCTGTGCTGAGTATTTGTGGAGCCCGGTTGAACCTGAGTGGAGACGGTGACAGTAAGTGAGGCAGACAGCACCTGTACTTCAGGAGCAGACAGGTGCCATCATCCTAGAGAAAATTCAAGCGAGATCAATAAAAATGATTAAGGGACTCACAGAATTGATTTCTGAGGAAAGATTAAGAAAAATAAATGTGCAGCTTGACACATAGCCCGGGAGGAATATGATAACTGGGTGGTCCATTGATGTATAAGAGGCTGACAGAAAGCTATTCTCCAGGCATACGAAGACCAATTCCCTAACAAGGCATCTAGGGACACAGTTTCCCTGAGAAGTGGCGGGAAGCCCTGTCCCAGAAGCAGCAGGGACACAGGTGCACAGATGTTTTCTGAACTTTGCTGGCAGCACAGAAAAATGAACAAGACCACCACATATTTTTAATGTGATTTTCTTAATTCCTAGGAGCACGGGAATGAATAGTAGCAGAATTACAACTTCAACCAAGGTCCTGTTTTGAGACTGGTGACATCATTAAAACCAAGGGATGAGGAAGAGCCATTGGATCCAAGTAGACGTATCTATGCCCTAAGAATAAATGGATAAATTATACATATATGTGCATATTGTAAATGACTATGTGCATAACAGACTTCCACATGGCAAAAACACTCATTTATTTAAAAAATGTCAGTTACTCCAAACCGGACACTGCTGCTGTGGTTGAGGCACTTGCTGACAGGAAGCTAGTGTGGTGGGTCCTGAGGAGGTCCAGCCAGCAACTGACCAATGTAGATGTGGTCGCTTGGAGCCAACCATCAGACAGAACTCAGGGAACCAGGCAGAAGGACTGCAGGAGCGGAGGGGGACTGCAACCCCACTGGAAGAATAATATAGGCTGGCCTGACCGCCCAGTTCTCCTGGAGTCTAGACCACCAACTAAGGAGTGTACCTGGAGGGATCCATGGCTGCAGATACATGTAGCAGAGGATGGCCTTGCCTGACAGCAATGGGAGGGGGAGCCCTTGGTCCCGGGGAGGCTTGATGCCCCATTGTAGGGGGATGCTGGAGCAGTGGGGCAGGAGAGTGTGGGTGGGTGATCACCCTCATATAAGAAAAGGGGTGAGGGAGGAGGAGGGGGAGGGGATTGGTGGAGGGGTAACCAGGAAGTGGGATATCATTTGACATGGAATGGAATGATTAATATAAAAACAGTCAGTTAATGTGTTTGTATTTAGTGAGATGCCCGTTTCCAAAGTGGCTTTCCAGGTGACAGTTGTGTGGTGCGTTACCTCTCCCCTTTGTTCTGCAGTTTTCAGAGGCAGCTCCCAAGCCAAGTGTGAGTCATCTTTTGCTGGCACTGCAAAAGCCATTTCAGCTAAGCCACATTTCAGGGTCATTACTCTTCGGGCTTCGTTATGAGGCTTTGGAGGGAATGACATAATCCACCTCAGTTCACGAGGAGTGGCAAGTGGAGGAGGCTTACGGGCACATCGCGCCATGTGTCTATTCTTTAAAAGTCACAAAACTTTGCAGTGCAGTCCCTCAGGAAGGAAATCTCCCTATGACAAATGGGGGCAAATGGCTGGAATTACGCCCTTCTGGTCTGAAACGCCTTTCACATATTTACTGCAATAATGAATGTGTAGAGAACGCTATACATTTATTACCATACCACACATTTATTTATATTACAAAAATGATGAATGCTTAGTGACCATTTTTCATACTTTCCTTATGGTGCAGGGGACCTTTTCATAGACACCATAATAATAAAATGTGGGACGGAGAAAATGACTGTGGAAAAGTGCCAGGTGGCATTGACCTAGGCATTTTCCACAGCAGAACCTCATATCCATTGGGTGGGGTGGCTTAGATTTACTTTCTACCTTATTGAAAGGACGCAGGGGGTTAATGTGCCACCGTTTTGCTGCTTGAGGACTGAAGAGAAGCCGGATTTTCCTCTCAAGTGAACTGTGGATTGGCTACTTGTCTTCCCAGCAGCCTGCATCCTGCTGCTTCCCCCATGAGGAGGGCTGAGCTCCACTCCACATGAAGTCTGGCTAAGTTGCTTTAAATGTCTGGTGCCAAGTTAGCACTGGACGCAGATGACTTTTTTGAGGATTTTTTTCCTTTCTTTTTTGCATGTAATGTATGACTCTTTCCTCTGCCCTGAAAATACTCAGATTTGTTGCTCTTGTATTTTGTGGATGACAGTGGGACAGGTACAATGTAAAGGAGGCAGGATTTATTTGGGCTCCTGGTAGGAAGGGTGCAGCTGCCACGCCCAGGAAAGCCTGGCAGAGGCACCGCTGTGGCATCAGGAGCAGGCAGCCTGACCTCTTACACCTTAGCAAGGACACCGCCCAGTCTAGCAAAACTTCTCCAAAGTTACATGGTTTGACTTTTTCCTCTTCCTTCCTTTAGCCATACACTTTTGACACTGTTAAATATAGTCTTCATGACATCAACATCTTGACTTTAAAAGTCAAGAAATGTCCCCTCCTTTTTATAATGTACCTTTGTGGGTGTTGATAACTCCATGGTATGTCCTTCAAAACAGTACCACTCAGAAGAGGGCCCTGTTTCAATCTGTCTCCTAAGCTACCTCATCCACTGGCAACCGCTAATCATTTTTTTTAACCTTAAAGTTTTCCCCTTCTTGCGATATAAGATGGCGTCGGTAATACACTCCAATACCTTTACATTCTTCCCTCCTTTGCTTAGACAAATGAAGCTGAGATTTATGTTATTTCCTGAATCAATTATCTCTTCCTTCTTGTAAATATTATTCCATTATGCCAATGTAGCGTCCATTAACTTTAAGATGACATTTTAGTTATGTTAACTTTAAATTGGTAACAGGGAAATGTTCATTTCATTTGGGTGGGTTTCTAGGAGTGGAGGGTTTCTGGGTTAATTTTGTAAGACACTGTGGAGCTGTCTGTCAGCATAGCCATACTGTGCCAGCATCTCTGCCGACAGGAAGGAGGGTTCTTGTTGCTGGCACTGGGCCTTGCCAGTCTTTATGATTTTAATGATGCTGGGGTCATGTAGCATCCTCGAGGTGTGAATGTGAGTGTATTTGATGATATTTGCCTTTTTGGTGAATGTGTTGTCAGCTGTCTGTTTGCCGTCCATCATGACATCATAGGGAAAAAAGTCCTCTGTGAACATGTGTGTGTGTGTGTGTCTATGTGTGTGTCTATGTGTGTGTATGTATGTGTATGTATGTGTGTATGTATGTGTGTATGTATGTGTGTCTGTGTGTGTGTGTGTGTGTGTGTCTGTGTGTGTGTGTTTGTGTGTGTATGTGTGTGTGTGTGTGTGTGTGTGTGTATGTGTGTGTATGTGTGTGTGTGTGTATGTGTGTGTGTATGTGTATGTGTGTGTGTATGTGTGTGTCTGTGTGTGTTGACATTCTTACATCTTATCATTTTTCTTACAAAATTAATTTCAATTTTTCCTGCTCAGCAGCTTTTTGTGATTCCATTATAAATGTTTGCACATCCACTCACAGTTGGGAGAGATAGGACAGCTTATTCTCCTTTATAGTAGTTAAGATCTAAGAAAAGCTTGCTCCCTCGTTTCTACCAATCAAAAGAACTGATGTAATTTCCTTCCCCACTTGTGATTTTTGCAGCTCAAATTCACATGAGTGAACACTGTGAGTGATAGACCACTGATTAGGTTGCAGATAGATTTTAGTGAGCACTGAGTTTGTGAATCTTGATGATGAACCCTGTTTTGAGGGCTTGGGAATACAATTCAAGAAACAGCTATGAACTAGCTCTGAGAGCCTTATCTCAAATTAGGAGGTTAAGGGTGTGTGTACTTGAAGTTCTAGCTAGAGCAATTATACAACAAAAGAAGATCAAGGAGATACAAATTAGAAAGTAAGAAATAAAGTGTTACTATTTGTAGATGATATGATAGTATACACAGGCGACCTCAAAGATTCCGCCAGAGAACTCCTACATCTATCTGACAAGCAACTTCAGCAAAGTGGCAAGATATAAAATTTATTCAAACAAATCAGTAGCCTTTCTTTATACAAATGATAAATAGGTTCAGAAAGAAATTAGGGAAATAATACCCTGTACAATAGCCATAAATAGTACAAAATATCTTGCTATAACTCTTACCAAGCAAGAGAAAGAGCTGTATGACAAGAACTTCAAGTCTCTCAAGAAAGAAATTGAAGACCTCAGAAAATGGAGAGATCTCCCATGCTCACGGATCGGTAGGATTAACATAGTGAAAATGGCCATCTTAACAAAAGCAATCTACAGATTCAATGCAATCCCCATCAAAATTCCAACAAAATTCTTCACAGACATGGAAAGAGCAATTCTCAGGAAAAAAAAATGAGAAACCCAGGTTAGCTAGAACAATTCTTTTTTTTTTTTTTAAATTAACTTGAGTATTTCTTATATACATTTCGAGTGTTATTCCCTTTCCCGGTTTCCGGGCAAACATCCCCCACCTCCCCCCTCCCCTTCTTTATAGGTGTTCCTCTCCCCATCCTCCCCCCCTTGCCGCCCTCCCCTCAACAATCTAGTTCACTGGGGGTTCAGTCTTAGCAGGACCCAGGGCTTCCCCTTCCACTGGTGCTCTTACTAGGATATTCATTGCTACCTTTGAGGTCAGAGTCCAGGATCAGTCCATGTATAGTCTTTAGGTAGTGGCTTAGTCCCTGGAAGCTCTGGTTGCTTGGCATTGTTGTACATATGAGGTCTCAAGCCCCTTCAAGCTCTTCCAGAGCCAGAACAATTCTTAACAATAAAGAGCTTCTGGGTGAATCACCACCCCTGACTGCACTACAGAGCAATAGTGATAAAACCGCACACTATGCAGAGCCTGACAGCCGACCAATGCAATAGAGTTGAAGGCCCAGAGGTAAGCCCACACACCTGTGGACACTTATCTCTGACAAAGACGCCAAGAACATACAGTGGGAAAGAAGGAAGCATCACCAGTAACTGGTGCTGATCTAACTCTCGGTCTGCATGCAGAAGAATGGAAATAATCCATATTTACCACAAAGCTCAAGTCCAAGTGGATCAAGGACCTCTTTCCTTTCTTTTAAGCAGTTCCCTTCTACTTTCATGCAGTGTGTGTGTGTGTGTGTGTGTGTGTGTGTGTGTGTGTGTGTGTATTTGTGTGTGTGTGGTATTTGTGTGTGTGTGGTGTTTGTGTGTGTGTGTGTGTGTGTATTTGTGTGTGTGTGTTTATGTGTGTGGGGTGCTGTGAGGGAGTGGGACTGGGGGTTGGAGTGGGGAAGTAGGGAAGGGAACGTGGTAAGTGGGGAAGTGGGGGAAGTGGCATGGGGGTGGGGTGTGCCAGCACATGTGGGCTTCACGCTCTTTCTTCCTATAGGCCATCCAGGTTCCAGTGTACAGGATGCTACTGCTCATTTTCATGGTGGGTCTTCCTCTATCTATATGACAGGATAGGCACCTTATTATATAAATCATATTCTGTAATTCACTATAATAAACTATAATTCATAATGTGTAACTGTAAGACCAGACATAATCTCGTCGACAGCCCTAGTGTCTTTCCCAGTGATATACCTAGAGTTTGGCTCCCTCATTCCGTAGCCATGTTTCCATCCAGTGAGGCTGTCAATCACATCCATCCATGTGTCTCCCCATTGCCCCGCGGCAGGCTCCAGGCGTCTACATCTTCCTGTTCCTTTTCCAACTCCCCGTGTCCAATTCCAGCCCTTCCCTAGTTCCTGCCTACCTGTGTATTCACGCTGACTTGATACTTTTTATCTAATCTCTGGGCACACTTTGTTTAGCTTTATTAGAATTTCTTAAAGGCCAAATATCAGGATTTCATTTTTATTTGGTTATTTTAAATATTTAGAACTGTAAGTCTGATTTAGATGTCAGCAGCAGCAAGAATGGCCACTGTGTTCTGGTTTATAGTCCTGCCTCTCTGGACATGGCCTCTTCTATAAAGCTCTCTACTGACCCACAGACAAAGGAATACATGAAAACCAAAGTCCATCTTTTTTTTTTCCAGCCTGCAGATGAGGTTACCATCTGGCTGTCCAAGACTTTCAGTGTCCAGATCACTTGTGAGCCTTAGTTAATGTCAACAGTGTTCGGAACAAACTTGTTTTTAATGTAACAATCAATGCATATTCATAAATGCTGATGGAGGGTGAACGACACGGCTTCCAGGCAGGACACATGACTGGAAAACAGACAGTTGAGAGTGCGCTGTCTCTCCATCAGAGAGAGAAGCCCTGGTGTGCCATGTGTTCTTTGTGAAGGCCACATTTCTAACAGGAACTTGCAGTGACATTTTGAGCCTTTGAGTTTTGTTGGATGATGATTTTTATAATTTAAGCATACACACACACACAGTAAATCTGTAAAGGGTAATGTGTTACAGGCCAGGAACATAGCCACACATGATATTGCCCAATCAGACAAGAATCCCATACTGAACTTTATTTGAGGTCCATAAAAATGACTGGAGTGTGTTTAAAGAGCATCTGTACAATGCCTTGGAGGAGGTAGTTACCTGGGCATGGAAATTAACTTTAATTCAGGAAAACTGAAGAGAACACTGGGAGAGCAATATGAACGGATTGCTGTAGCCGGAGAGATAAGCTATACATGGCATCGTGTGCACCTCCCCCGGTAGGGAACTACAGAGAAAAAGCTGTGCTACATTCCAAACTTTTGGCCTCAAATCTAGAAATCAAGATGTCCAAAAGAAGTTATTTTACATAGCACATAATATGAAAACGTTCAACTCACCCTGTCCAAATGTGAGAACTCTGTTGGACTCAATGTCAGCTCAATGTCAGGTCTGGACAGCAGCATCCCATTGCCCTGTAGACTGGATACCCAAGGCAAGAGGTCAGGGCAGATCTGTCCAGGACAGGAACCCACAAAGCCACACTCTACTAATGCTTACTATATAGTTGGGAGTCTGGGCTCGTCCACAGACCCCTGAACAGGTTAAATGGTTTATAAATGTTAATGAAGAGGTAAAAGAAACCCTAACACACCCTCACACAGAGAACACTCTAGGGTGAAGCTGGGGTAACAGGTGGCTGGCATCACCACTGGTCAGGGGCATGGATGGGAGACGAATGGGGCCCGAGTTCCTCAAAGGGATCAAGCCTGTGCTGGGACAATGGACAGGGGCACTAGGACACTGTGCATTTATAAGACCAGCTATGGCAGGAGAGTCTGCCCATGCATATATGTCAAGCTCTTCATTCTGGAATGAGGAGTAGGGGTCCTTACGTAGTATTCTGTGGCTGGTGGTCCTGGAAGTGGGAGGCTTTGTAGAGAGGACACGGATGATGATGAGACCATGGAGACGGAACGCTGTATGAAGAGGAGGATCCGAGCTTGCTCATGGACAGCCCGAGCTGCTGGGCAGCACCACACAGTGCCAGTGACAAAGCGGGACACTAGGCTTCTCGACATCACCCACAGGAAAACCTTTGGGAGAGAAGAGTGTGACCGTGGGCAGCTTTCCCACATCCAGGCACATCTGGAAGGACTGGTACATTCATCTTCAGAGAGTGATGCTGTCACCCAGGGAGTTAGGTGGTGATGAGGACTGTCACCACAAGTTAGTGATGCTGGCCAAATCCACTGAGATGATGGCCTTTGGGAGCAGTTCTGGCTGCATGGCCTGCATGGCAGCAATGCTGGTGCCTCTGTGGCTGTGCTGTGTCCTGGGCAGCACCCAGGGTGTGAAGATCACAACAAGAGATGTTTACAATGGTGAAAAGTGAAACGTGATCTTGGGCTGGGTCATGTCTGCCAAGAGGATGTGGTCAAGGATGGTGTGATGGCCTGCGGGCTAGGGGGCGTGGTCAAGGATGGTGAACAAGGGGCGTGGCCAAGGGTGGCGTGGGCAAGAGCAGAGAGAGGTGCTGATAGGTCCAAGGCTCAGTCTCTTTCTTACCATTTATCTGAAATCTACTATTTTAATGGAGAGGAAAGGCAGAGTTCTCTACACCCTTGAGACCCTCTTAAGGGTGAGACCAGCAATTATTGAAAGGCTCATCTCAGAGGACACTCTTGTCAGGGTGGGAGGGCGAACAGTGGAGAGCACTATACAGAGAGTGCTCTTGATGGGTGAAAGCGGGCAATGGCCAGAGAGACGGCTGTGCCAACCTGTATGTTGAGGCAGGCTTTGCATGCACATCACACACGATGGATTTTCATTATATTCATGTATTCATTACATGAGCAGTGCTTCTCAACCTTCCTAGTGCTTCCGAGGAGACCCTTTAGCTCAGGTTCTCATGCGGTAGGGACCCCCGAGCATAGAATTATTTTGTTCCTACCTCACAACTGTAATTTTTCAACTCTTATGAACCATAATGTAAATATCTGATATGCAGAATATCTGACATGAGGCCTCTGCTCGAGGGCTGATTGAGCCCCACGGGGGTCGAGACACAAAGGTTGAGAACCACTGTTCTAGAGTCTCTAGAACAGACAGCCTTCTCTAGAGGGAGTTTATTATCCAGGTCATTGTTAAACCCAGTCCTAAGGGTAAATTAAGTCCTAAGGAAGGAGACGAAATGGCATCTTTGTTGTTTACCAGAAATCCATGTCACCACCCAGGGCCAGGGATTCAACTAAGAGCCAAGTCACTGGACCAATGTCATGCAACAGAAAAGCAAACAAATTAATAATAAATAGTGAATTTATAAGTAAATCCATAAGATAGCCATGCGTTACAAAGAGGACAGGGCCTTTCCTTAATGGACCTCAACAAAGCCCTGCACGCTGTCGCCTTCCACCATGTAAAATCTTAGCAGGGTTGTGTATGTGGGTGGTTGGGGGAAGGGATCATTTCTCCTCTGTGCCATTTGGTGTTTTAAGTTCTGAAAGGCATTGCGACAGTTCTCCCCTCCATTATCCAGGACTGATTTCTCCTTGTAAATGGGTGGTTCCTGAGTGTGAAACCCAAGGTAAATAATGTGTGTGACTCCCCTCTGATGTCAGGAGCAGGTCGATAAAGATCCTGTCCTGCAGAGGGATTCTGCCTTCAAAGGGGGGATCCCTGAGTGTGAACTTCTGCGTGCTCTCCTTAAGGCTCTCTGTAACAGACAGAATATCTTTCTTTCAGTAGGCACCTGGGCAATGGCTGTCCAGTCAGTGGCCATACATCTAACATCTAATTTAAATTGCCTCCTAACACTTTATAATGGTAAGTTTCTTTTAAGAGCTGGGGATTAAATTTGTTGTAATTATGAAGGATACTGAGAAGTGAATTAATAGTAATGAGAGAGTGGACCTTCTGGAAGAGGAAGCAGAGACATCAAGGAATGATGGGAACCTCCTCATTTTGCTTGGTCATCTGGGAATTAGGAGTAGCTTGCCCTACCCAATTCCAGAATTACATTGTCCCATAAGAACCAAGTTTCCAGGCCAGCAGGGACCTTGAACTTTGACCCTCCAGTTTCTGCTTCCCCAAAACTGTAATTATAGGCGTGTGCCATTATGTCTGGCTTCTGTGCATCTTTAATGGCCTGCTTCTATGTTCTGAACTTTGTTACTTAGTAAAACTCATGCGACTTTTGCTTACACTAAAAACATTTCTTCCTGAGCAGGATTCTGTCATTGTTCTGCTTGGCCATAAATGAGCCCCTCGATTAAATCAATGAGCCTTTTTTAGCAGTGCCCAGACTGTGAATGGACATCATGACTTACTTGGCATGGTTGTTTATAATAAGACGTCACCCTGTTCATGCGAGCGATGATTTCATCTTGCTAGCTTTTTATACCGTTCCCATCCATGCAGTGAACCAAACCCAGTAGAGGAGGCATGTGGACAAAAGAGCAGCGGCCGAGCTCTGAAAACCAACCTCGAGGTCCAGCTCTTTGCTGCACTGAGTATTTGAAAGAAAGGGGCTCCAGGAGAGGGTCCCTGGCCTTCTTCACCCCCTAAGAATGGCCATAAAGATTACAGGTCCTTTCTGCAGAAGCCACACTGCTTAGCAGTACAAGGAAACATCCCCCTGCTCTTTCTGCCTAAGAGCTGACAGGAAGGAAGTTTGTTGTAAGACCAGGGATGTGTCTTGGTAAAGCGCTTGTTCAGCATACACAAGGCCCTCAGTTGATTCCAGGCATCTAAATAAAAGGCGCATGTTTGGGGAGCTGGGGAAGTGAGGTGGACAGAGCGACAGAGGCAGAGAGGAAATGAGAGACAGGTAGGTAGACAGAGACTCAAGGAAATTTGTCAGTGTCAGAGAGGCCAAGAAAAATCTGAGCCAATGTTCTTGTTGGGTCCCTTCCAGGTCTGTCTGTCAGTCGCACCTTCTGTTCCTTAAGGCTGGTCATTTGTTGAGTCTTGGGACAGCTTTGGCTGGGTCTCTGAGGTCTCGTTTCTAAGTTTCTGAAGGCTCTGAGCACACACGCAACTCGAATGAAGTAAAGCTGACCTTCTCTCTGGCTAAATGTCTTGTCAAAAGCTGACCCACCCCATGACACGTGGGGAAACATGTCTCCTCTTAGCTGGGGCTTCCTCTGGCTTCTGGCTCTCAGGGTAGACGGCTGGCTTTTCTGAGCCGAGCACCTCTTCCCCCGGAGGCCTGTGACTTTTAGATTCATTCTCTGTAGCAGATGCTTTCTTCTACAGAGTGTTGGGACTCGTAATTCAACACTTAAGTCTGTCTCTGTACTCCCACAACTCGTCTCGGATACCAGCACCCTACTCCAAAAATAACCCCAACTTTGCTGAAGCCTAACCTGGACTACAGTAACACCCCATCTTCTTGGGTGTCGGAGTCTGCTCTAGAGCTGCTGAGTTTATTGTGGATCTTGACTGGCGTCTGAGGTAGAGATAAAAAGAGAAACAGGGCCTCGGCGCCCAGACCGAGGGATGGCTTCGCCGCATCTTTTCATTTCTTTCCTCTTTTTAAGACAAAAGGGAGTTCATGGCTCTCGGTAGCTGTTTCAGGCTTTCAAGTTCTTAGTTAGCAAACTGTCCTCAAGTTGAACCTGGGTTCCCCTTGATGCAATCTAAGCTCATCCTCCCCACAGCCCCTTCTTCCCGCTCCACAGCTGCTAAACTGTACTTATCCGGCAGCAATTAGCCTGGACTCATTTGCACAATCTCTCCAGAGGCACCCATTTTCCTTAGATTTGGGTGGGTTTCTAAGCAGGATAGAAGGGACAGAAGCTCAAAAAACACCATTTGTCCCTTCAAGCTGAATACAAAGATAAAAAGAACTATTACCTGATAGAAGAAATATACAAAAATGTGTCCTTTCTTTAGATTCTGCTGTTTCCTAATCTATTGTTGAATTGGAATTGTCTTTACAGCCTACTCAACGTCTGTGTTGCTTAATTAAAAATTGCAATCGCTACAGCGTGACTTTAAAACTTGGCATTATCTGTCTGTCATGACTTCACTGTTGCTTATACGTGGAGGCAGCCAGGCAGCATTAAAATGTGGCGTGTGGTGAGGACCTTAGACCTTGCCAGACAGACATAGAGTGTGCGCTGAAAATGCCATTATAACAAATCACCTTGATCTCTAGTGGAGCTGAAAACTGCCGTCAGGGTCCTGGGTTGTCACCAATCTACTTACCTGATTGTAGTGGTGACACCTGGGAACCACAACATGACCAGCACGGCACAGTGTCCATAAGGTGCAGTCGCAGCACTTGGATCTTGGCGGTAACCAACGGCTGTCTAATTGGACCTATGAGCACCTTACCTCAAGGGAAGCCACGCCTCCCTGGCACTGTAAGCCCCACCCTACTACGAAAGGTTAGGTGTGAGATCATGGATCTTGGAGGAGGAGCTACTACCCCAGACCAGCACAATTCCTAACTGCCTTCTCCATGCTCATTCTTATACCCACAAACAAAGGTAGCAAACAAACAAACAAACAAACAAACAAAAAACAAAAACAAAACCTTCTCTTTGCAGCATGAAAACCATCCCTGAAAACCACACTGGCCAAGCTGTAGGGAACCCCTGCCTGTGGGGTGTAAGACCCAACAATGAATCTGCAACACAACTCCTGAACCAAAGGCTCAGGGAACATTGTGAAGGGGGGCAGAAAGATTGTAAGAGACAACAGGCATGTGCACACGAACATGGGGGGCTCTCAAGGGGCTGGTCCAGTTATGTGGCAGTGGTAGATTCTCTGTCATTCTATGTGGTTGATCTCAATATGCATCTTTCAGCTGAACCCCCTTGGAGGGAACTAGAGGAAGGATTGAAAGAGGTGAAGGAGCTTACAACCACATAAGAACAACAATGCCAACCAACCAGAGCTTCCAGGTCCTAAACCACTACCCAAAGACTATACCTGGACTGACCCAGGGCTCCAGCTGCATGTGTAGCAGAGAATAGCCTTGTTGGGGCACCAGTGGAAGGGGAAGCCCTTGGTCCTGCCAAGGTTGGACCCCCAGTACAGGGGAATAGGGGGGTAATAAGGGGGATGTATGGGAGGAATACCTGTATGGGGGAGGGGGAAGGGGAGGAGGAAGGGGAGGGGAAGGAAGGGAATGGGGGACTTATGGACAGGAAATCAGGAAGGGGAATAACGTTTGAAATGTAAGTAAAGAAATATATCTAATACACATTTTTAAAAAAAGAAAAGAAAAACAAATATCACAGCTTTGCTGAGTTTTGTCAACACTTCTAACAAAGTGCTAACCACGTAGGTGGTCTTAGGGACTCACAGACGCAAGTGACGTTCCTGGGTTCATGACCACTCAGTGGGAGATTCGTTACTACTCCACATAGATAAGCAGTTATGTGCTGAGTGGTTTGGGCATATAGGCCTGTTTTCCAAAGTTGCTGGGGACTAAATAAGAGAGATGGATCATTGAAAGAATAGAATGAAGAACTCTAGAACTTTAATAGCAGATAGAACACACTTCTCTAAATGCAAAGCATTTGCATTGATGAAACAGATTTTTATACACCTAACTTTCCCAAATATAATGTGCTATTTTTGAAATCACAATCTCTATCTTTCAGAGTGAAGATCTCTCAACTATTTTCTACATCACAGAATCTTTGAGAAACATGGCTACCCTTGGGCAAAGAAAACAAAGGCGATCTTACATATACTTCTGAGACTCGGTACCTCTCCAGGAAGTCAGCTGGGGAAAGCACAGTGGTACCCACGTGTCCACTTTCTTCTAACTCCACAGTGTCTGGCGTTATCTGCAAGGAGAAGGAAGCTGGAAATGACATAGATTCAGTCTCATTCAGAGACTGGAGGGTGTGAGAACTTGACTGAGATGAGATGGGTAGATTCACCAGCATGTCATGAATGCAGAAAGTATGTTAACCATCAAAATATAAATATTTCCAAGAACTGGAAGTCAAGTGTACATGCCTGAGAGAATTTCAGAGAATTACATATGACTGAGTTACAGTAACTGCCTTTCTCATTACTGTGAACAGATACCCCAGAACAAAGCAACTTGAAGGAGAAGGGGTTTATTTAGGCTCATGCTACAATGCACAGTGGCAGGATCAGGAGCCTGACGGGGCTGGTCCCACGGCTACCACATTCAGGATGAAAGCTCAGCAGCACAGCACCACAGCTCACGGGTGGGGATTACCTACATTCAGGGTGGATTGTAACTCAGTTTAACCTGTCTGGAATCACCTTCAAGGACACATCCCAAGTTAGGTCTCCCAGGTGGCTCCAAATCCAGTGAGGATGAAGGTTAACTACCACACTACTGTACAGCTGCATGAAAATGTTCTTCAATTCACCAGTCTATCCTTGAACTCCACCTTCCCTTCAAGACCTATTTCCCCCAGGGTCAAAGCTTTAATTAAGTTCCTTTCAGCATTTGTCCCATTGTCAGCGGACTTGGGATTAATTCTTGTCAGTAGAGGGCAGTAGAGAGACACTGCAGAGAGGAAGGGCGGTTCCTGGTCCCAAGCCTGTGCACACCACAGTCAGTTTTCTCTATGTTTCCTTGAAGCAGCGTGTCTGTGGTGGGACTCCATCCATGAACAGCTTCTCCCAGGACTCTGAAACATGCACTATAGCAGGTTCTGACAGTGCATCACATCACCCAGTGAGCAGGGCTTGCTCCCTGGTTCTCCTGTGGGTTGGGAAGTCTTCCTCAGACCCATCCGGGTTCTGCTCCTTCTGCCTGCTGCTCTGGTGTTCTACTCCTCTAGACTTACTGGCCAGTCTCTCGGTGCACCAATTTATAGTTAGTTACAGTACTCAATTCCTTAAACTTCCTGTATTTGAATTGATGCGTGGTGTGTCTGGCTTGCGATCTGGCATCTGTGAGCCCTTACAAAGTAATTTACCAGTGAATTAGAACTGCACGTGTCACCTTTGTTCTCTCTTATGAAGTAAAGCTGCATGTGACCTATAATTTTCTTTTTCCCTACCCAAGTCTTGGTAGGAGTTAGGAAAATTCCCTTTCTATTTTCTGAAGGTTTGCTGAAATGAACCTACAGCAGGCACAGTGACAAAGAAAAGAGAGAAGTCAGTGTGCACAGGACACCACCTCAACACATCCAGACCTGGAGGACTCAGAATTCTACATGCCTTTCTGATAGTGGCTCAGATGGGGGACGCAGATGATTTTCAGGACTTCCCAGGGTAGGAGATGGGCACAAAGACTAATGGTTTCTGATTCTCTCTGGAAGTCAAATGAACCAAAGGACAGAAGACAAAGTCTGTCTAGGTGGGGCTATCCTTTAGTTCCCCTTGATGAGATAGGTTTGGTCTGTCTCATCAGTGGAACCTCAGGATGGGATCAAAGTGAACTGTTCTGTGGGTCGTTTTCAGGTAGATGAGAGGTTTCAGAGGAAAGTCCCTTCCTGTCTCAGAAGGAGGAATGCGAGCAGGCCCGGAGGCTTTGATTCCAAGGCCTTTCAGCTTCCCATGCCTCAAAGAACTGGGCATGTCAAAGCTGAGTCTTGACACCCACTGTGGAAAATGACAGGGCAGGTTCATTGGAAGCTTTACTACAGCGCTTTATTCAAAAGCTCCTCAGATTCATGGCTTTCCAGAGCAAAAAACACCAAAGCCAAATGACTTCAGTGGGCAAGTGTGGAGAGCGCTAGGGGAGAAGGCACAGAACAGCTCTGGGAAGTGAGCTCCGCCCTCCTTTCCCATCGGGCCATTCTCATCTCACCACGAGATGGGGCCTCCAGAAGGACTTCCCACTGTCCTCTTCCAGACAGAAAGGTGTCCAGCTGTTTCGAGCAACTCAGATAAGATGCCGGAGTTTAAATTCAACATCTCAGAGTCCAGTCATAACAGGGAGACTAGGGATGTGGAAGCCACCTTCCTTAGCATTAGCAATGACAGTCCAAAACCAGAATGAGCATGTAAGTCTCACCGCAGTTCCCCCAACTGGGAGCGGCAGGGCTAGTCTCAGACCACGATCTTCCTGCCTCTACTTCCCAAGTGCTGAGATTACAGACACGTGCATCCACACCTACCCTGGGACATTCCCTTCTAGGGTGAGCAGGAGAGAATCTCCAGAATTTCTTCCAGTTCTAGCAGCACGAACACTGTCTCCAGACCTCTTTAGTAAAGTAAAAGTAGATGACAAAGTATGAGTCAAGTGCACATCGAGGACAAGACATCAAAGAAGAAGTAAGAAAAGTTGAATAGTAGCTCAGAATTCTGTCTCAAAGTAAACAGTGTTTCTGGACTATTTCACAGTTTTGGAGATCTGATACGCTGTATCCTTCTTATAATGTTTTTAATTTTATGTAAGTCCCAGTGGTATCACATTTGAAAATGCACAATTATGAGTGCCCATGGAGGCCAGAGGTGTCGGATTCCCTGGTTCTAGACTTAGAGGTCACTGTGAGCTGCCCAGTGTGGGTCCTTTGCCAGAGAAGTGTGAGCTCTTAAGTCATCTCTCCAGCCCCATCATCCACTTAAAAATTATTATAAACCTGTAGTCGGATTTAGATTTCTAGTGGACTGCTGCAAATTGGGAGCAGGCAATGGTTATTTGGTCATTTACTTTAAAATAGTTCTTGTTTGAGCTCCTGCCCCGCCCCCTGCCCCCAGGAATTCAGAACAGAAACATGTAGGTAATGCTCAGAGCTGTTCCACTGTCAGCCTTCCACAATGTTGCCTCTGCTTACACCCTCTGATCAATCATCCCAGTGGTTGCTCAAGTTTCAAAAGTCCACATTAATAAAATGTCTGCTTGGGGTTGGGGATTTAGCTCAGCGGTAGAGCGCTAGAGCGCAAGGCCCTGGGTTCGGTCCCCAGCTCCGAAAATAAATAAATAAATAAATAAAATAAAATGTCTGCTTACTTACTGGATTTTATAAACATTTAGATTTAGGATGCTAATCCATCTGGTCATGTCAGTGCAGGCCTAGACAGACAGGCAGGTCGGTGGTAACCGGAAGATGATTGTTTCTTGACCACCATATAGTGAGGAAGAAGTCCACCCACCCCAGCACTCCTGACGGGTCAAGTCAGTGCAGTAAGATGGCCTGCACAGAAGTGAGGGTGTACCGGGTAGACTTCCATTCATAAGGCCGATCAGCAGCCTTTGGATTCTCAGCTGGTAAACTAAATTACTTCCTGCATTTGCAGACCCCTCTCCACTTTTGTAGCAACAAGTTATTAAAAAGAAATGGATTGAAGGAATAACTGGCAAAACACATGCCTCCTGGCCCACCTCTCCCTTCATAAGTGCTGCAAGGCATTTGGCTGTAACTGGCATACATCCACTTCCGGCAAATCATCTTCCTTCTAGCTCCAGGAAGGCGAAGACTTACCCTGAACCTGTGCTCGGTCACCCAACAGTGCCGGGTCTGAGGTGCTCACCATTTCCTCCAAAACTTTCTTGTATTCAGCAAGAGTCTTCCTACAGTTTTTTTTGTAAAGCGGTGTTGAAACCAAAGAGAATCACTGAAATGTTTTCTCATTTTTAGGAAAATTAATCTTTGTATGTCTGAATGTGTTTGTATGTGTGCGCCTGTCTCTGTGTGTGTGAGTTTGTGTGTGCAGGCACCAGTAGTGTAAATCAACCAGACTTCTGGCTTTGAATCAAGTGCAAGGGCAGTATATGCTCCTAACTTCTCGGGTGTCTCTTTAGACAAAGTCATCCAGCTCCCTAAGCCATCTTGTAGGACTTTTCTACTTTTTTTTCAAATAAAAGGATTTAACCCAACTTTTAGGGTTCTTAACTAGAGAAGCTGCTACTGTAATAAATTCCAGCTGCAAGAGGGATCTTGTCCACGTCACTATACAGGCACAGTCCTTGTCACTATATATAAAATGCATAGGCCAAATGGGGGTATGGAGGCATGTAGGTGCTATAATTGTTTGAAAACAGCTTTATGATTTAAAAATATCTACTAGACTTTATACTTACTTGAATTATAGTATTTTCACAGAAAGTTACCCCCAAAGAAAGAGCCACGAAGTTGCCTGAGTGGTGATTCATCTCTACATTAGGTTTGCTGGGGTTGACAGATGGGGATAACATCCTTACTGGCCTTTCCAAAGTTTGGCAGTAGATGTGCATGATCTCATCCTACAGAGACAGAACGTTCATTCTGCAGATCTCTTGGCACAAGATGATGAAGAATAGGGGGGAAGTCAGGATTCTTAGCAATGCATTCAAGAAGCGTTTTCCAATGTCAGAATGCTTCTAATCAAACCCGATGTGAACTTTAATTATGCACTGCTGTCAGATAAGAATGTTCTAGATTCAAGGTGCTTGATGTAGCTGTGAAATATAAGGGCTTGAGCTAATTAGTCGTGCCTTGAACTAAATGAAACACACATCCCTACAATGCTCCCATGGAGTCTCCACATCTCATTGCTATTTTCTCTTAACGACCCAGCACTAAGGCTTCAGCCAATTACAGATACTTTGCTTCCTCGAGCAGCTTAGATCAGTTCTTTTTAATGGACTCTGAGTTATCGAGAATGCAGTTGGTATTCTGACATTCTATTATAATTCCTTATATATCCTTTTATGTAATTCCTTGCTTTGAAGCAGAGGGAGCACCGACATCAACCTTGGACCAGCACCCAAGACGGGGCATGTTCAGAGAATTAAAAAGCTCAAATCAGCACCTCCATTTCCCTGGGCCTTTTGCTACTGGACCTAGAATTTGAGAGATAGAAAATGGGTTTGAACCTGGTTTTCAACTCAGATGACAGTGGGTGCTTAGACAGCCACAGAAAGGGTTCTGAGGATGGGTGAATGGACAGGAAGTTGGGACAAGCACTGTCTGTCATGGCAACCAGAGGGAGACTTGAGGAACCCACAGGCATAAGCACAGACGAGGTAAAGAATGTGTGGGCACCTTTCCAACCATGTGAGGGACAGTCATGTAGAGCAGAACACCAACTTGTTCTAAAGCACCAGGTTAGAACTAGCAAGTGAGACCACAGGCTCCTGTGACAAAGGCCCGATGACCAGTCACAGAAACCAGACATGGAAAACCAAGAGGTTCTGCAATTTCCCAAGACTTGGAGGGACTCAGCAGAGGCAATGCCTTTGCTAGGCAGGATTCTGACCACTGTGCATGATGAAGGCAAGCACTGTGTTAGGAATTTCCCCTACATCTTCAAATCTCTAACAATGGGAAACCTTGCAATAAAGTCAAGTGTACAATGACACTCAGTTAGTAGATACATTTATAGTGCTTCTCCTGAAGTTCCTTCCCAGTGTAAAAGCAATGTCTGAACTCTGCTGTGTATTTTAGGAAGTATTTTGATTTCTAAGTGCCCTTAGATGTACACTTGAATTTAAACATTCCATTAGTTATTTGTTACTAAGACAAACTATTGGGCAATGGCAAGGAAATAAATGGAGGGAGGTGTGGAGGAAGGAAGGAAGGTTTATTTTGACTTATACTTCCAGGGACTGTAGACCGTCATGGCCAAGGCATCATGGTGACAGAGCAGGGGAGGCTGGTCTTACCATGTTCACAGTAAGAGGCAGACAAAGACGAATGCTGGTTCCCTCTGTGTGTTCAGTCTGGGACTCGAGCTGGCAGAATGGTAGGGCTTACCTTCAGGTGACTCCGCTCTCCTCAGTTAACCCAGTTTAGATAATATCTTGCAGGTGTGCACACTTATTTGCTTCCACTGTGTCTCTAGTTGGCAAGATTAATCATCGCAAACATCTTTAAGAGACAGAATTTGGGATTCCCTTGTGTGAATTTTGGTATGGCTGAACTAGGAGTCCTTGCCAACATGAAACGTACCAGGCCCACTTGGGCTCTAGATTTGAGTCCATCTGGCTGCTCTGGAAGGTTAGGCATGCGATCAGTTATTGTCCACCAGCAGTCAACATCTTTGCCACAGAGTGAATGAGGTGGGAGAAGTCCCAGGAGCTCAGCGTCCTGCGTCCAGAAGAGAAAGGTCTCCTGATTCTGCTGTGGACTCGTGGAGTCTTTAATTCTCCCGGCAGCGTGGGACGTGTGGCAGATGGATGGCAAGGCTCATCAGGAGCAGCACACACATGTATCATGTGAGTTGATCTTTTTATTTGCCACTCAAGAAGAGCGGAGAGATTGATTTGGAAGCACGGTAATGAAGGTGGGAGGTACTACCTACACTGTAGCTCGTCTTCCGGACATGTTCTTGCTACCGTTTTCCTCTTTCTCAGGCTGCCCTGCTCTCCTCATCTCCACACAGTTTTCCCGAAGGGGGAGACTGGATGTTCTGATGGAAGAGCTCAGTAGCTTAAAAAAAAGGTAGCTAAAATGTCGGAACACAGAGCCTCGGTGGGTGATGTTTGGTGAGATGTTTCAAATGTTTAAGTGCATTCTAATGTTTGCCATGTGCCCATATACATGGAAACATGCATGTACATATGTACAGTTCCACAACATTTAAAAATAACTGTGATCTTCATATGCAAATGTGACTTCAGGGTTTGTGTGTGTGTGTGTGTGTGTTCCCTTTCCTTGTATTTTGTCTCATAACAATAAAATGGTTTGCTACAAGGACAACGGAAGAGTAAACAAGTGTCACTCTTCCTTCACATAACACCAATCATCTCTGCTCCTAACATATAGCAAAAGAAATGGCTGTCATCACATCCACACAGTCAAAGAATGCACCATTCCTCCAGGGGACAGCACATGTTCTGTGGCACCGCTGCATGCTAAGGACATAGCACGGACCTCAGAGGACTGCTTCAATGATGTGAAACCAACAGGCAGAGCTGAAGCCTCACGTTAGAGCTGCGTCTCAAACCTGCTATTCTCCTGTCTTAATTTACTCCCTGGATATGGGAATGATATTCCTAAATTCATGTGATTTGGAAACACTATTCAAAATAACGGTAAGTTCGTTATGAGACAGATATTTATTAAATTACAGATTCCAATGTAAATATTTATAAACGATAGGTATGTATATATTACATGCATTTGGGTGTTAGTTTTATAAATGTGTGTGGGTACATCTTAGCCTGTGAGGGTCCATGCATACCGTGCAGTGTGTGCAGAGGTCAGAGGACCTCATGTGGCATTCCTCACCTCAAAGTTTGCTGAAGAAGGCAGGCTCTCTCTCACTGAGTACCCCAGTCTAGCTGGCCTGTGAGCTTCAAGGCTTTCTCCGGTTTCTTCAGAGCGCTGTGGTTGCAGACACATGCTCCCACATCTAGCTTTTGCATAGTTTCTGGGGATTTGAACTCAGGATGTCAGGTTGAGCCATCTCCCAGCCCTGCCTTGCCTTCTTGACTGAGATAATGTATTGCTATGGAGCTCTGACTGGCCTCCAATTCTTTAGGAGCATAGGCTGGCCCTTGAGTTTGCAGTGTACCTCTCGTTCAGCCTTCAGAGTGTGGGGTTACAGACAGGTGCCACCATGCCCAGACTTGAGTGTGTTTTAAGTAGTTAAAGATAACTAAAGAGACAAACGCATAGCATGAATTCTCTAATCATGACGCTGTTATTCACTGATCAAACCACTGTTCCAACTTGCTTTTTCTGCCAAGTCTTGTTTCCTTTTCTTTTCTTTTTCTTTTTTTTTTTTTAAATTTGGCTTTATTTTTCAAGTAGGAATTTCCAAAAATGTAAGGTCATAGATTTTGAAACAGAAAAGGTTATTATTTATGTTTATAAAATTTGAGTCACAAAAGCTAATGTGAACATATAGTTATCAGTGGTTTTTCAATCATGGGAGAATCCTTACTATTTAGTGTATGTGTGAAGTTGAAGGTCTCAGTGTGGTATAAAAATTTCATGCAAAAAGAGAGGTGTGAGCCAACCTTTCCTCCTTTAGTCAGCTTGAGATTATGAATGCTGTGTCTCTGAAAACAATCCTACAAGGCTACCAACTGTCACTGACTCCACAGAAACTTTTGCAACTCATACATCCAGGAAAAGGAATACAATTTCAGAAAGCGAGTGTTGCAGTGGTTTGAGATACAACATCTCCCATGAGCCCCTGTGAGAATCCTTGGCCCCCAATGTTGACCCCATTCTGTGAAGTTCTGGAAACTTTGGGAAGTGGGGCCTACCAGGAAGAAGCAGGCCACTGCAGCCATGTCCATAGGAGCTGTGAGCCACCACATCTAGCTCTTCCTCATTGTTCTGTTTCCTGTTCACCATGTGGTCAAGAAAGTCCTCCACCCTAGATCCCACTGCTATGAGGTTCTGCTCAATCAACAGGCCAAGCCACCGTGGACTAAGTCTTCCGAAAGTCCAAGCCAAAACAAGGTCCCTTTAATCTATTGCACTGGGTATTTTTTTAGGATGACTAACAGTCTAACACCAGGCCAAGTCATAAGATGTATATGAGGAAAGAGGAAGTTGAGATTGGTCATGGTCTGATAGGTCTGATTGTCCAACTGCTCAGTGCTCGTCACCATTTTAAACAAGTGGCACTGGCTTTTGGGAGAGCTACAGGAGAGGCGAGTTAGTGAGGAAGAGAAAAGATGTCGATGTCAGGGAAATACAGGTGTGGGAATCTATGGGCCCTTGCCTTTGTTTCAGGAGGCCACCGTTTATGCCACCACATCTCCCTGTTTACTTTTGTCAGCCCCAACAGTACTCCAGCAAGCTGAACAATATTAAATATTATTTATTGAGAGCGTGTTGATCAGAAGAGCCACGCTAAGTGAATTCGACCTTTTTGGCACTGCTGAAAGAATGATTGTTTGAATTTTAGGTGAAGAAATTAAGGCTGGGCAAACAATAAATGTTCATAAGATAGAAGGCATAGTAAATGTCTCCGGCCTTTGAAAGAGTCCTTTATGGTTTACCAGAGACCGAGCTTAGAGAAGGACTCAGCTCTGCTTGTCCTCGGTGTGAAGTTTACGCCTATCTTTGTCAGTGTCTGATGGGAAATTTCATGTATTCTTAGCTTCTCTTAGAAAGTAGACAGTGTTATTTGGGCTCTTTTTTGTGCACATGACCAGAGGAGAATGCTGAAGATTGCCAACTTCCGAGAATATGTGTACTAGGGGTGTCGGATTTGCCTCACCCCTTGCGTTCTTGCCTCCTTTCAGGAAAGTATGCAATTCATGAGTGATACATCAACGAGACAACTGAGGAGAAAAACCAGAGTATTACACACAGACTCCTGCTCCCTGATAGTGACTGCAAGGGTAACTCACACCGCCAGAGAGAAGCTATGTATTTTTAGCTCTAAACTGATGAATTAATTATCTGTGTATTTTGTGTCTAGTAGCTTTGACTCTAAATTCATGAGATTATCTTGTATTAGTGAATCTGGTTTTAGTGGTGAGTGTTTTCTGTTGTATTTGGTATTTCATTTAATGACTCTTCTTCCTCCATATCTGTGAACTCAGTATCTAGCCCCCTAGGTGGCCTCACTTTGTAGCTTCTTCTCTGTCACTGTCTGCTTGGATCTTAGTTCCTTGCTTCTGTAGTGTTTAAGACACCAGAAATGTGTCCAGGGGCATAGCAGTGTGCAGGGGAGGCTGTATTCTCTGATGGCTTGGCCTCATTGATGTCTTCTTAGATACTCGAGCATGTGGTCTTACATTTTATGGTTCTTTACTGATTGGCAACTCTTCTAACAAAAATCCACTTTTGTAATGGGAACAGAGAACACCACCAGACACTGTGCTTGGACCTTCACGTTTCTTACCTTTTGTCTCTGGAGCTTCTGGCCGAGGGCCGTCTGCACACGTGCAGATGGATTTTCCTTTGTCTTCCTCCTTCCCTTCTGAGCTCTGTGTAGGGAGGGTTACTGATGTCAGTGAGAGACAACTGGATACTGATGTCAGTGAGAGACAACTGGATACTGATGTCAGTGAGAGACAACTGGAGAAGGCTGGAGTCAGGATTCCTTTCTAGCTCCCGTTGCTTTCTTCTCTACTCAAAGTACGTAAAGTGTGGTCTACATACTTGATAAGAGGAAATGTTCTTAAGCAAAATTTATTCCATTTATCCATGGAAGTATCTTTTATTAGGGTGTGGTTGTGCTTCCACAATGACAAAAATACAAATGGAATATTTTAGGCATAAATATTTAAAAATATATGTACATTTTCAGGCTATTGAGTATGTGTGAAAAACTAATGGTTTATTAAAATAAATTTACTAATGATGGTCTAGTTTATAGTTTTAAATCTTAGTGAAAGAATGTTCTTCAGGGGAAACACCCTCTCAGAGGCAGGGGAGGTGGGAATGGGGTAAAGAACTCTGGGACGGACCAGGAAGGTGGGAAGGCAACACATGTAATGGAAATAAATAATCTGATAAAAAACCAGTTCATTTATCTATTGCTGCATGTTTGTAGTTTGTTGTATGTTGTATGTGCATGGTACATACATGTGAGTGAGCATGACCCTGCATGAGCATGCAGAGGCCTAATCAGGATATTAGGTATCTTCTTACTCTCTATCTTATTCCCTTGAGATTGGATCTCTCACCAAACGTGAAGTTCAGCCAGGTTGACAGACCAGCAAGCTCTCAGCATAGGCCTGGTTACACCTGCAGTGCATGTAAACGGATACACAGTCATGCTCTGCTTTTTGTCTGGCTGCTACAGATTCGATCTCAGCTCCTCATCCTTGCAAAGTGTCTCAGAGGTGATTCTAGACCCTTTCAAATTGGAAATCAGTATAACATCACACAACCTCAAATAGAAATTTTCATTGTGAGGATGAATTGGGAATGGGATCAAGGGACACAGGAACATCAGTTGTTTATTTAACATAAGTATCCCAGGAAACCTAAAGCCATTAGGAAAAAGTAAGAACCTTACCTGGCTTCCTAACAGATCACAACTTGAATAGCAGGTCACCGACTTGAAGAGCCACAGCCACAAAACCAGGTGATCTCATTACTGCTCCATTCAAAGCAGTCTGCAAATGCATTTCTCATTTGAGAACATGCCTACTTGGCTCAATTACCCACTACTGTCTGTTGTATCTTAAGTTTCAGGACATTGTTATGAAACATTCCATCCTGCAAGGAGCTGTTAGAGTCAGAACTAAACAACTCATAAGTTTTAGGAAGTCCCTGAAACTGACCAGATGTACTATGCTTCTTCCTCTTCTAAGCTTATAAAAGTAGTAGTAGGGACTGCTAAGAGACACTCTCAGACAAGCTGAGCTGCCTGGAAGAAGCTCAGGCTAATAGAAGATGCCTAGAGAAGACATTCTTTAACTTGTACAGCTGCCTGCAAGTTGTGCAGCAGGCTCTGGGTTTCCAGATTTCATGAGCTCTTGCCCTTGCTTGAGTGGGCTTTTGGTGGTGCAGTTGTCTTTCTTTGAGCCATTTCTACTCCTATAAGTAACTTCAATAAAATGCATTGGTTCATCAAGTTGAATTGTGGTGGTATCCTTACTTTGATCTCTTGTTGGTTCCCTGCTTAAGCTGAAAGAGGTTTGTTCATGACTGTCAAGGAATAGTGTCATACAACAGACATGGAGGTATAATTAGGATAATGTGTCATCATTTCTCTTAAGGAAGAACTTTTATGGTAACGACTTCCTTACTTCAAATCATGTTAGCTGTTATTAACTATTATCCAGTAACACAGGGCCTGAGATCAAGGCTGCTCATCACTAAATAGAGTGACAGGGAACAGAATATTGTCACTTCAATAGAACCTCCAATAGAACCATTCATGGCACTTTGGGTGAAACAGGCTATAGTTGTCAACAGATGTTCTCAAAGGCATTTGTCCCAAAATAAATGAGGAAACTGAAATACCTCCATCCTCCCATGGCTATACACCACAAACTCACATATACCTCCCTCACCACAAATACCACACACGACAACTACATCTCCCACACACAATACATACAAGCTGTAAAATAAATGTTATAGTTTATTGAATCACAGTGAATCTGGCTCACTGGCAAATACGAATAGTTTTTATACAAGCTTCTTTTGTATTTTCCTTTCATTTATAAAGTTTTATAATGAGCCCGAAATGGTTTTAATTATTTTTCTTCTGACAGATGAGAAAGTGAGAGCAGAAGAGTGAGTTGAGGTTAGGAGGGGGAGAGAAGGAGGGGAGGGAAGGACAGAGGAAGAGAGCTGGAGCTCAGGAGCACACGGAGGTTAAAGGCCTGATGTCAAGGTTGTTCCTCCTCTGTGGAGCTAGAGTCTGGAACTCTGGGCAGTGGCATCTTCCATTCAATGCTCACTTCATCTTAACCTCATTTCCACATTATGTCTTCTGTTCTCTAAAACAAAGCAGTAGCACAATGGGAGGGAGAAGGCACTGTGTTAAAACATATTCTCACACTCTTAATACAAAGTGACTCTTAGTTGAGGAAGCAAGGGTCCTGCCATGGATCCCTGACATCTGTGAGTATTCTCCCTGCTCTCTGATGCCTCTGACTGCACCCAGATTAGCAACCTTGAAGACAGGGGTCACTAATAATCTTCCTAAGTTATTGAAAACACAGGACATGCCTCCCGTGAGCAGGTGGGTAAGTGACAAACAGAATCTTCAGTGTGAGGAGAGTTTAAGAAAAGAGTTTTCGTTGTATTCTTTGCCAGATCACTATGAGTAAACTTAGAGTTACAAACTTGTACAATGCCAGTATGAATGGCCAGGTTTCATAGTTTTTCTTAGTGGGTTAAAATTTTAATTCCCAGCAGGTAAAGTGTAGCTTAAATGTTTGCTTTCTGTTCTCAACTTATACAGCTCATTTTCCATACCCAGGATACTGTTTCCTCTTTACAAAGACAGTGGAAATTTCTAGTTTTCCAACCGAAGTGTCAAGTATACTTATTTCTTATTTTCAAGTTTTGAGTCATTCATATGCTGGATTCCAATAGAATGGAGGAAAATGAAAATTGCTTTTCATGCCTAAACAAATATTTAATTAAAATTCATCTGGATTCCAAATAGAAACACATTTTAGCAGAAAGACAGGCTGGACCAAAGCCCATTCCAAAGAAGAGTGGGAATATTCATCAGGACACAATGCAGGAAAGCCCCCGTGGATGCTGTGTGGACTCTGATGGGGTCCCATCCATAATACAAACAACAATCTTGGCTTCTGTGACAATGTCTTTCTACTCTGCCTACTAGAGAATTCCTGTCTGGTGGCATGAATGGGGCTGCAAAAATGGCCAACAGTGACAGGGCCCAGGTATTCTGATTTAGGTCAAATTGATTTGGGAACTTATCAAAAAGTGATTTGCCAGTTACAAAGGCAAATCAAAGAAATGAATAGCACTGCTAATCCACAAAATATGTAAACATGAGATGAGTCAGCAGACTTATCTTTAAAGTCTGCCACACATATGTCTTTGCATGTCCCTACTCTTCAGTTAGACCAATGTGAAACACTTGTCACTCTCTTATCATTCGCTATAAATAATCAAGTATTTTATCTTCAGAAAAAAAATAACCATGCCTTATATTAACATGGTTAAGAAGAACTGTAGTGTTCACATGCTTGTAATTGTAAAGGAGAACCATTAAACTTTAATGGAGAATTAGTTTAACACTGCCTTTATCTGATTAAATGAAAATTTAAAACTAAGTTGAAATATAAAGCAGAATCTGGGAAAAATAAGGTGAATAAAAATCTTACCAGTCTGAGATAGCTACTATTACATTTCTGCAATATATTAATGTATATATGCATATTTTACATATAAATGAGTATATAGAAATATGCTTCAATATATATGCAGTTATGTATGTACATGTGTGCATAACACATTGTTATGCAATCAAATTGAACAGTGGTTTTAAATAAGGCCTTCTTAAGAATACAAGGTAGGCATTTGGTCAGATCAGTGGGTAAAAATATTTTTTTAAATCAGCATAGAATTACATTGTATTTGCTTTCACTGAATTTGATATATATTAATCAGCATTTAGGTTGCTTCCAATGTTGTTGTGTAGTACTTTCCTCTGAATTAAGGCATTTCATCCTGGAGGGAAACTTAAGACTCAGGAAGTTCTTAAGAAAGCTGCGTAAGAGTCAGAAAGTAAACAACTCACAAGTCTCACAGAGTCTCTGAAATCAACCAGATTCACACCCCCACCCCTGCCCCAAGGTCATGAATAAGAACTGCTGAGGAGGGCAGACTCTGCCCACGAAGGTGCCTCCAAGTCATGTAGAGTGACCCAGGGTTGTGACTGTCATGAGTTGTCACCCATGTTGGAATGGGGTTTGGGAGATGCAGCTGCCGCTGAGGGTGTCTACATCCTATAAGTAAGTCCCTAACAGTGCTCCCTAAGCAATCCCAAAACTCACTTAGCCACCAGTTGAACTTGGGTGACTTTTTTCTATCATCGGTTCTTTATCTGGCAAGAATAGATGATTGCGCATGTGTTCCAGAAACAGCACCACACAAGAAATACTTCTTCATAAAACCATTATGAACAGAATTGATAAATCTTTCAATTAAAAGTTGCACACATATATGTGACATACTACAGGACACAGATACATACATATTCAATGGCAATAATACTTTGAAACAGTGCTCTTACTTGGTTACACAAATATAAAATTTTTCTACTAACTAGAAATATTTTCTATTTCCTCTTAGGTATTGTTTCAGAACAGGTAAGTGGTGAGTACTGGTATCTGCCTTTAATATATTAACACTCAAATTGAAGCCTTCAGAGACACATGTGAAGTAGAGGGAACACAGGACCCCACATGTTGGGAGGCTTTCTGTGCATCGTGCTCCTCCCCACAAACCGGTGTGTGCTCCCTCACCTGTTGGCCTGGGAGGACACCAGGCAGTTCTAATCCAGGTGATTTCTTATTTGTGACCTTCCCATCTGACTGTCTTTTATCTCATAACTGCTTAAGTTGTGCAAAAACGAAACACACACACACACACACACACACACACACACACACACACACTACTGTTTATGACCTTAGCGCATCTACAATCATTTTTAATCTAAAATACATTAGCAATAAATATAAAATTATCGAAAGTTTTTTGGCTCTTGAATTTTAGTAGTTTTTTGGTTTTTGTCTATCCTGCAAACTTTGGTAATTATCAGAGACCTTAAACTCTTTCCTATCACTCTAAATTAAGTAAAGAATTTTTAACTATAATATTTAAGAAGTCCTAAGAAATATTTTAGCTTTTGAGATACCACTAGTATTTTCAGGCACTGTGTAAATCGTTACTGTCATTTAATTAAAAGATAAAGAACACCTCAGACATTTGTTAGCTCTGCTAATGCGTTTTAGTCCATTTTAGAGAAGATATTTGAAAAATAAAACCAATTGTTGAAACCATCAGATTAGAATTAAAGAAATGTATGGAATTTTACCTTACCTGAATATTAACAGCATTTTAAAAGTGCCTAACAGTTAAGCCAGTCTCATTTGATTAGTAATTTATTTAGTATATATTTGGAAGTACTCAGAAAAAAACCAATGCATACCTTTATACAATTTGTCCAGCTTTCGAGTACAACTTTCCATACTTTGAGAAGAGTTCAAACGATGGCAGAACAGTCTGGAAATCCTGGGGAAAGAGCTCAGGTTAGCACAGAGACCCCAATGGTTCCTACTGGTGTCACTATCGTCCAGATCAACTTGACCTCTAAGGTAGATTTTAACAACCACCTTTCCCCTGTCCTCATCATAACCCCCCGACACGCACACATTTTAGATTTCATCAGTTTAAAGCTTTCATTAAATTTGAATTTTTTTTTGTTTGCTTGCTTTTTTGTTTGTTTCTGGTTTTTTGTTTCGTTGTTTTGTTGTTGTTTGAGACAAGGTGTAGCACTGGCCTGGACATCATTATGTGGGCCAGGCCAGCCTCACACATGTCAGTCTTCCTGTCTGTCTCCTGCGTCCTGGGAGCACAGGCACGCAGCACCACGCCCTTCGAACACACTGTTTCAGTGTCTACAGGCAGCACATGCAAGCAGCCCGGGGCCGTGCCAACCCGAGGTTAATTTCAAGTTTTCAAGGAGTTTGCAATGTGATTGCCTTTGCCGTGGCTTCAGGGCATTCTGTACTTAAGTTTCTGGCAAAGTAAGCATTTGTTAACAGAACCCACAAAAAGAGGAGTGCGACGTGCCCACGTTCCCTCACTGGAGGGTGAGCAGAGCGCCTCACCCTTGTTCTTTAGGACACACATGGAGAAGGAGTTTTTTGCAAGTAGCCAGTTTCACAGCATCTGATTAAGAAATGGATGTGTCCACAGCCGCAGGGCTAATGAGGCAGCTCATACACCAGCTCTGAATACCGTGAATAAGCTGTAGAGCTTTGCTTTTCTAAGAGCCTATCAGTGAAGAAAATTTTGTCTGAAACTTTCTGGCTGAGGGAAGCCTAGGAGAAAGGCTGTCTTTGGCCCAGGTCTTGAAAAGGTCCACATTTATAAGTACATAAAAGCAAGATTCTCAGAAGAGTCTGAGGTGTGTCTGTGTCTCTGTTGCCACCCATCTGACTCTGCTCTGGTACGGTAGACTCCTGACCCTAAGTATCCGCTTTCATGACTAACCTCAGGCCCCAGAAAAATGCCTGCACTTGTTCAGGTTTGTCTGCCCGAGTGGCTGTGACAGGCCCTGCTTCCGAGTGCAGAGACAATGTGTGTGCAACAGAGACTCAGATAAAAACTAATGACTTGGTCTGAATGAAATGCTTCTCGGTAAGCAGCATGTGGGTGACTGTGTAGTGAGGTCTGCTTTTCCCGTGGGGCTCAGCAGCGTTCCTCTGTCCAGACACAGCAGAGGCCATCCAAACCCCTGCATTGCACTGTTTGCAGTATGGCGGGAATGCTTGCCCACAGCGAGCTCAGCAGACAGCTCTTCACCTAGAATCTGTAACACTTGGTTCTGTCACACGGTCTCTTGACAAGCACCATAACCTAGAACTGTGACTGGCTCTACCTGTGTAAGTGTGTGAGCTCTGACCTGACTTCCAGAACAAATAGACCTGTCCCACATGACATGATAGACATCAGAAACTTAGTTCTACACAGAGGGAAGATGAAATTGTTAGCTTTTCTTATTCTTAGTCTATCAGATGACAGTCTTTGTTATGGAGATACAGTAACAGCCAAATGATTGGAGAGTAGAGCAAACGTGACACGGAAGTGTCTGGAGAGAGAAACGGGGGTGGGGGAGATCTGTTGACACCTGTTAACCCTAGGTGAGGCGGCCGTACCTGGAAGGTGAGTCATTGGCTGTAATATATACCCAACTCCAGAGAAGCCATGACTGCAGTTTTAGGGACCAAAGCTGAGTCCGAGAGTGAGGAGACATGGAATGTTATAAAGTAGTTAATAGCAGATAAAGACAAAAACAAACTCCACAAGCATAGTGAAGAAAAAGCCGTTGCCACGGTGGTCGGTAGTGACCGGATGCGTCAACCATCATTTATCCAGTCATGCTCTACGCCCATGAAGGACATCAGAATGCTGAGTTGTCTAAACACTTGCTTTAAATAAAGACACAAATGGTGAAGAGCATGTGGACAGAGAAAGGCCCTGAGTGCCACGTTAGCCAAGGGAGCGAGAAACCGCTATATTAATTGTGGATAAAGCAGATTTCAGAGTAAGGAAAATGATCAGGATAATGAGAGCGACTGTAGAATGCTAAAGGGGTCAAGTCTCCAAGAAGACCTGTCAATCAGTACTGTCCGTGTGCCTAGAATCAGAGGGTCAGCATGCACGAGGCAGAAACTGATAGAGCTGGTAAGAAGTGGATGGATTCACTATTGTACTTGGCAAATTCCACACCTCTTTATCAGTGACTGACAGATCCAGCAGGTAGAAAATCAACAAGGGTATAATTGACCTGAACAGCACTGTCAATCAACTGGATGTAATTGACATCTATAGACTTTTTTATCCACCAGCAGCCGCGTGTACACTCTTCACAGATTCATAGAGAAATACCACCAAGATAAACTATGTCCTGGACCATAAAACTAACGAATTTAAAACAGACCACACAAGCATTGTTTCAGAAAGCAGCAGACTTACACTGGGCATCAATGACTGATTCATGAAAGCCTCCAAATATCTGAGCATTAGCTAAGTGAACTCCCGAAAAGAACGCAGGTCAAAGAAAGCTGAGGAGGAGACAAACCTAACCCGTGGAAATAAAGCTTATGCAGATGGCAGAATCATCAAAGGCAGAACAGGAACCACAGGCATGGAGGGAAGGCAAGGCCAGAGCATCTGCTTCAGGAAACTAGGAAAGGGGGAGAACTCAGAACCACACAGAAGAAAACGATCCGAGGAGAACTCAGGAAGTCAAAAATAGAAAACCAGGCCGGGGAGATGGCTCAGCAGGTGAAGTGCCAGCCACTCAAGCATGGGGGCCAGACTCTGGACCCCAAGTGCACACGTAATCCCTGTACTCTAGAGGCAGAGACGGGGATCCCCTGGGTGGATGATGCCAGCCATAAGCGGTGAGGCCCAGCTTCCTCAGTGACAAACTCTGTGACAAGAGGAGGAAACAGAAACATGCCAAGCAGTTCTGGTGTGGGGACCTTAAAACTGGGAGTTCTGTTTCTTCCATTGCACTAGAATGTTCTCTGGTTTTCCCCAATACCATTTGCCTCAGTAAAGACAGTGCAAAGTAACGACAGGGTGATGGCCTGTGTTTGCTTCAGACCTCCACAAGCAAGTGTGTGTGTGTGTGTGTGTGTGTGTGTGTGTGTGTGTGTGTGTGTGTGTGTACACACATGCACACATACATTAATATACATACACACATGAAATAGGGAAACAGAAGCATCAAAGTCATCCACTTCCTTGAAAACATCGATAAAAGCAGGACACTGCTAACCGAGCTGAGCAAGAAAAGAAAACGCATACACCACAGCTAGGCCAGAAGGAAAGACAGACCTCAAGCTCCGAGAGGACAATGTGGACAGAACAAGGAAGTTACAGTCGGAAACTAGACAATAGGCAAAATCGGCCAATGCTGAGAGACACTGCTGAAACTCTGCTAGGGTGAGCAGATGATCGGAACAGCCTGTATCTATCCAAAAACGGAAACATGATATCACTCTTCCCTTTGGCCTCAACGGTGTCTCATTAACTGACTAGTGGGGTGCTGGGCCTCGCGACTTCATCGTGGAGATGAACAGGACAGCACAAGGCTCTCAGCTTCGTGTTCTCTCCCCTCTCCACCAGTGGTCAAAGTCTGCTAGAAGTCACGTATTCTGTCCTCTCAAGTGCCCACTAAAGTAACCCACTGGTTCTCTGACAAATTTAGAGCAATGTGGTACAGTAGACTTTGATCACAACTCCCTGTCATGCTATTTTAAACATGAACCCTGAACCTACATAAACACATGTGTCCATGTGTACAGATAAGATTAAGAATGTAGTCAGAAGTTCTGGCTTTCTTTCCTTCAGTCCTGTTATGCTCTTGTGTTCTTAGTTTCTGACTTCTGTTAGTTATAGAGTTCCCCCTCCACATGCATCCAGCTAGCATCTGAGTACTGTGTTCCGTCCAACCGTTGGTACTAGGGCTTAGTCCTGCCCAGGGCCAGACAATAGACAAACATTTACAGTTATATGGATGAACACGAGTTGTCCGCTATGTACTGCAGAAGAAAAATCTTTCCAAAAGCCTTTCCCACCTCTGTCTCCTTTTCTGTTTTCCAGTCCCTCACAGCCTTAGCTAGTTTCTAACTGCAGCTTTTGTCTGAGAAAACCTCTGGTCCCGATTTCCAGTTCCATTCAAAGTGCTTCTGACGCACTAAAACAGCCACCCCGCCATGAGAAGCGATTTACTCCTGAGTTCAAGAAGCCACCTGCATGATGCTCTTACGGGGTCAGGTTAAACAGGGGCTGGGGGCTGCTTTTCTGAAAAACAGTCTCATCAAGAAAAACACTGGGCAGAGTGATTCTACATCCTGCCATAGCTGCTGCTCGCCAGAGCAGACAGCTTTGCTATTAGGATGCTCAGCCAAACACAAGTCACCCATGGCCACAATGAGCTCCTTGGGACAACTGCGGGGTGTTTGGAGGTGAATGGCTCTCTCAACTGGAAAGTAGCCCAGGTCCATTTTAAACCCAAGTCAAAATGACAGAGTGAATTTCCTGGGCCGCTCACCCCACAGTGTAGGAGTGCGAGGTCAGCAGCTGTTACGTTTATCTAGTTATGTAAGGCTTCCCAGCCGACAGTCACAGCTAAGCAGTAACAACACATACCCATGCCCCTCAGTGAAACACCACTGCTGTACCACGGATAGAGCCCTGAGAGAACGGGAAAATCACGGGTCAGGCACATACCTATCAGCTTAAATTATTTTAATGTAGTCAGCAAAGATTTTTCTCTTAGAACTAAAAAAACAAGGTAGATGATAAGAGATGTTTGCCTGAATATTAAATGCTATTTTAGTGAATGAGACCCCAAAAGCTCTTGCCAGTTAGACCTCCAGGTTTTCTCTGCTTTTCAAGTGGGAGTTCATGGGGTGCTTGTAAAGAGTGCCTGGCATTTTTCCCCATGCAAACTGAACCTAAATAAGCCTTCTAAAAGTGTTCTGAGTTACTGTCAGCTAACTTTACAAACCACTCGTTTTGGAAGCCACATGGCTGAGAAATATATTATTAAATTCCCACTGGTTTTGGTGTAGGTGGCATTGCTGATATATGCATCATGATGACAATGGTGGCCCACTCTGCAGGGACACCAAGGCTGCTCTGTCAGAAGTCTGCAGCTTGTCATCTGTGCATGCACCGGTGTGGATGGGTGATGCTCCTATCTGAGAGGCCAGAGTCTCCCCACCCCCACCCCCCAGTCACTCCTCTTGCTGAACATGCGTCCTATGAAGAGCTGCACATGAAGAGCACCTGGGATTCCTCACACTGAGGTGTACTCCTCTCTTCTCCTTCAATACGGTGACTTCCCATGAGCCTTATTTGTCTAGAACTCTGTTATCCAGCCTGGCCTCACACCGCAGATCCTGTTGCCTGCTTTACAAATGCTGGGGTTGTGACTGTGCTCCAGGCTAGGCCGCTCTGTTCCTCTACCCCACAAGCATCTAAACAGAAAGGGCCTACACTCCTGAGAGACAGATGGGTGTCCGTTCTCCTCACAGTTGGCCACCTAAAACACTCCTGGTTTCAGAGCTCGCCTGTTTAGTTCTCACCGTTGGCTCCCTAGTCTATGCACAGTCTTGGCTATAAATGTGCACACAGGCACTGAAGCCAGAGTGTGAATCGGCACATAAGCCGTGGGGATTCTTCTTGACAAGTCTATTGTACTATGGGGTACATATCCCATAATAAAAGGAGTACACGATATAACAATGTCAGAAGAAATAGATGCACATACAGAAATAGATGTGTGCACAGAAATATAGGCATAGATATTAATTTCACTGCAAATAAAACAAAATAAGACATCCAACCAGACACTATGCTGTAGTTAGGGAGGTCCATAGCCTGCTCATTGGTTTTCATCACACAACTAATGACGTCATGGCAGGCGGTTCCGGCAACATCACCTGTGTATACAAAGACGAGACAAGACAACAGGAGGAGTGTTGGACGAGACTGGCACTTAAGGGAGCGTGTGGCACGCACACATGGCTAATCGACTGGAAAATGCAAAGATGCTCAGAGCTAGTATCAGGTTGGCGCCACGGGAACGGATTACAATGGGAATAACAACAGACACCAACAGTATAACATTCCGAAATGTGTGTCTTGGTAAAAGGAAACCCAAGTGCTTCTGTGTAGGGAGGCTCCCTAAGGATGATCTCATTGAGGGGAGGAACTGCTGAAAGCCAGGTGACAATTTATTCACAGTTGTATTCTCTGGATTTAACTTAACACAGTTGATAGGCACAGAGTGGGCTTGGTAAATTCTCGGCTGAAGACATGGTTGAAAAAAGGCACACATGGGCTTGGCCCTGCATCCCTTTGTGGGCAACACACCTTCAAGTCTGTCTGTCTTTCAGCCTGCCTCTCTAGAAATGTCATCAGAATCCTAGTGTCAGCTCACACATTGACTGAAGCCTTTAGGATCCCAGCGAGCAGATATGGCCGTGTATCACTTCACAGCTACAAGCCAAGTCTCAAAGTACTTGTAAAATATTAACCAAGAGCGTCCGGTCCACTAGCAAGAAGGAAGTATCAAACAGTATATCAGAGTTGCACAACCAGGGCCTTTATCCGTCTTGTCTGTCTTCTAGTGCCATCGCAGTCCTGAATACATTGTGCATATGAAGTAATACATAAATAAATCTTAACTCAATAGAAATGCAAGCCTTTTAAGTGTAATTCTACTTTGTCAGAAAGCGGGTTCAATGCCGTTAACGAAGACTTCATAAGAACGGAGCTGTTACAGGGACCCCTGACCGGCACCGCTGTTACTGCTCACTTGTTACCCACAATCCAGTGCTCACAGACCTTGCATGAGCATGGGCGGGGTCAGGACTCTCATTCTAGGCACAGTGCTTAGACGTCTGTGTGCTCTGAATCACAGGAAAGTGGCTCAGAAGCAAGAGCACTCACTCATTCTGGTTCTTTACAGACAATAGAACCCCATTTGTCTACCAGTAGTGCCAGAGGCATAAATGTTATAGAGAAGCTAAGAAAACAGTGAACACATGGATCCTTGTGTGTTTCCCTCTGCTTTAAAAAATTATACACCATTGCCAAGCCCATTTCTACAGTTATCTTTCCCTTATAGATCCTGAATGTCAGAGCGGACAGTGCCCATGGGTGTTTAGATCTACAGTTCAGTATTTGGTGTTCATGGTGACCTTAGAAAAGAGAGCTTCCACAGATGATGAGAGGAAAGAGTTTATAGTTAGGTCAGTTCTGTCAGGACAAATCAATGTGCATGAACTTGTAGCTTCCAACACTATATGGAAGATTCTAGGCCACCATGATGAGAAAGAGTCAACGCATGAGAATATGAACAAGTAAGATGACATAATAACTTAAAGTGTGCACAGAGATCTTAACCAAATCTTCACGGGCGATAGAGAGCCAGGTTCAGGACATTCCCTCACTCACAATGCTCCGGATTGACGTGCTTGGGATTCTTTCCAGTGGGAATGGATTTTGGAATAATTACATATATGTACCTCAGTATATGTTGGCGATGGGTCCAAATCCGAATAGGAAAGTTGTTTATGTTTCCCAAGCACAGCACGTACTTAGCGGAAGGTAATTTTATCAACTACTTAAATGGTCCTGAGCACTAGAGAGTCTCACGGTGAGGCTCTTTCCACTTCAGTCCACTTCTAACAAAAAGAGTTTCAGATTTTGGGTTTTCAGGTCAGGAAATAATTATGTACATTAGAATTTGAAATTTAGTTTGAAAAGGAATAATTTTGAAGTCAGGACCATTTCTCTGAGGTAAGAACAGGCTAATGTGTGCGTAGAACCTTGATGAGCATTGTGTACAATTCCCATGTCCAATTGCCAAATCTCGAATCCCACCATTGCTCAGAAACGACCACATTTGCTACTTTGGTTTCTTAATGCTCCTTCTAAAAACTGATTCAAATATTCATTTACTTATTCATAGTCTTTTAAATTAAATATTAATCAAGTGCCTTGGCAGGAAGAATATAGTAATGATTAAGTTAGACAAAATTTCCTGTCTCCATGGAATGAAAATTTCTAGAAACAGGAGACAGGTAAGAAGCAGACATGGGACAGAGATGGGAGACAGATGGGTGGGACTGGAAAAGCACCTGTGATTCCCACCTAGGTGTCATTAGGTGTCAGGGAGGCTACCTGAAGACACATCTGTCCACCCCTGAAATACAGAAGTGCCATTCTGGATCGCAACCACATCATAAAGTCTGTCACTACAACACTCATGTCCTATCAAATGACCAAAATCAAAGTACCCCCAAAAGATGGTAGAAAATTTTGGGGAGCTAAAAATTTTGAACTGGAAGTTGTTAACGCCTTTGACATTAGCAATGCAGAATGCTGGTCAGTGTGCAGCCATGAGATTAGCTGCCTCTGTCTTTAGAGCTGGCACAGGGCTAGGGGTGCCCTGGCCTTACAAGCTTACAGAGCTCTCCCGACTCATGCCACTCCTCTCACAGCCAAGTCGGTTCTGTATGCTGCCAGCATCTAGCACACCACTAGGAAGAGACGGCAACAGCTCAGAGGTGAATGAGCGCCAGCACCGTACTAAGCGCTCTTGGGGTTGTTATACCTCTGAGCAGCACTATCCCTGGGAGAAATGGAGATGACTGCTGATAATGGTTATCTCTTTCCTTCACTGAGCGCTTAAAAGGTGTCTGATGTCAGAAAGAAATTAGTTTGGAAGAAATCAAATAGAAAGATTAGGTGTTGTGTGGGCAGCTGAGAATTTGCACGCATGCATGTCTGTCTGTCTGTCTGTATGTATGTAATATATACAGGCACATCTGCCTATGGACACACGAGGCAGAGGAAAACATCATTAGAAAGTGCTTTCTATTGTTCCCAAACTACCTCATTTCCTTGCAACACAAAATGTCTTGCTGAATCTGGAGCCCCCTGTTTTCAGCTATGTGGTAGCCAGCAAGCCACAAAGATCCTCTTGTCTCTGTTTGCACCTCCCATGGCAGGGTTACAAGTAGTCACAGTCAAGCCTGGCTTTTTTATAAATAAAAACCAAAACAATAGATAGATAGATAGATAGATAGATAGATAGATAGATACATACATACATACATACATACATACAAACATACATACAAACATACATACATACATACATACATACATACGTACATACATACATACATACGTACATACATACATACAAACGTACATACATACATAAGGTAGGAGCCATCTTCCCAGCCCAGGCACTTTTAAGAGCAATAGGTGACTTCCATCAGGATTGGGTTTTCTTTCTGTGGCTATGGGTACTGGTGGGAGAAGTGGCCCTCTTCAAAGAGAGCACATTTTTCTCCCATTTATCTGGACACTGTTCAGGACTGGGATTTGTGTATTATTATTTCATGGTCAGCTGGAAGGCGGGCCTATGCATAGCATATCACATGCATTTTCTAATTACCTTCTGAAAAGGCAAACATCCCAGAAACAATAAACTGGCTAATTTAAAAGGCAAAGCTAACTAAAAGGAAGGGCAATTTTCTATGTATTTTAACGGCTTTACATGTGCAAATCTCCCCCTTGGAATCAACTAGTCATCAGATCTTAAAAGAGAAAGCAATCCTGCCCTGCTTCATAGAAGCAGTTCATCTCCTTCTGCACACATCTTCATCAAAAAGCATTTTTCACTTGTTGATTTGAGTCTATGCTGTGAGAACCCGTGTGATAATGTTCGGTATAAAAATCAGGAAATTAGTCTCACTGCGGGAGTCTGCTAAGGACACGGTTTTAATCTTATCCTTGAAGCACTGGCAGAAAACATATTAATTGTGGTTTAATTTATGCAACAAATATTTCATTTTAATTATGCTTCATTTTGTCAAGCTATAAAAATGTCAACAGTTCTGACAGTGTTTTTCTTACAAGTTTTTTTTTCAAATGAAAGAATTAAAATCAAGTACTGTTTCTGAAAGAGTTCGTGAAAGATTTCTAATTACTGCTTGTGTTTTTGAAAAATTGCCAGTCTAGTAACCCCAAAATAACATCTGGGAGTGTGTGAACTTGAAGCTTTATTACTCAATATTTATAATTCTTAATAATATACTTGTATCGTTAATATGATAGAATTCCCACTGCAAAGTTTTTTTTAATAATTACAGCATGTATCAATAACTGTCATTACTGTGAATGTTCTTTCTGCTTTTGATCTTTTCTCTCAGGGAAAGTAGGAAGAGGGAAAGTGAGTTGATTGCAGCTGAGACAGGGCACTGAGGAACAGTATTTACCATTAGCAGAATTGCAAGGCAGCATGCCAAACCACACAAGCTGACAGTGATGTTAATTGTAGGTAGCAAATATGTGTTATGCCCTCAGTAGGTGCGGATCCACCCAAACATTACACCCTACAGAAAATGCCAGTTCCTTCAGGAAAGCCCCCTTTAGAAATACATTATATTCCCAGGACTGAAGACCTATTGCGAATCTTCACACCTCTCTCATGTTCTTTTATGCTTCTTGTTCTAAGTCACAGCAATTCCCCTTGGAGTCTGATCTCACCTAGGGAATGGCAAGGTTCCTGAGTTAGATCTCGGCCTCTGTCCATTAGTCTTCATTGGCTAGATTCAATGTGTGTGCACAGGAAGCCGGTGGGAGCAAAGCCTATAGGGGATTGTTACACTTTCAGAACCAACATTGTCATTTCGTGTTCTGCGAGAAAATGAGCCCTGGTACTGAAGTTTCACCATGGCAGAGCAGCGAGGCTTTCGTCCTGTTCCACCCTCTCGGGAATGCCTACACTCAAGGATGGAGAATTGGGCACCCTCCGGTAAATTACACCTGTCCGGAATCTAGAAGGAACTTCAAGTGACTACTGACGGTGGGCAGAGCTAGGGCAGAAGGGCTACAGCTAAGACCTTCTGCTCTTCCTCTCTATGCCCAGAAACCTGAGCCACTGACACCTTCAGGTAGGTTGGACAGCAGAGTAAGGAACAGGATCTGCCGGAAACTGTATGCGAGGGACACAGAACCCAGGTTCCCTAGCTCCCGCTCTGCCCTCTCCTCAGAAACAACCCTTCTTCCTCTGCCCTGGCTTCAGGGGTGGGGCAGTTTCGGAGGACAGAGCAGGGAGGACTGGAAGCCCCCAGATGCCAGCAGGCAAGGGTCAGGTCATGTGATGGCACCCCCTTATTTTGAGATGTTCAGCCCTTTGTCATCTACCCACAGTCTGAAAATGAATGAAAACATTACAGACACATCTAATATGTTTTAAATAAATTTTATTCTCATGTGTTGCTATAATGGTTCTACGTTAGCACTGCTAGTTGTTAATCTTGTAACTGTGCCTAATTTACCGTGTGCATTTGCGCCTGCGTATATGTAAGATCTGTGCAGGTGCCTGCAGCGACCACAGGGTGGTGTGAACCCAAAGACCTGGTGTTCCAGGCCATTGTGAGCTGGGGCTGGACCTGGGTCTTGTAAGAGCAGCGACTCCTGTTTACGACTGAGACACTGGTTGCCCCTGGTTTTTCAATTCAACCTTACAAAAACAAACACTTGGATCTATCCCTTTGACCTCAAACTCACAGCACCCGAGGCACAGCCAGCTCTGGGCTCTGATAGGAAAGATTTCTCTCAAGTTCATTGGTCTGCTACCTAAGGGCAGGTTGCCAATGAAAGAGTACAACTTCTCCTGGTTCTCCCTGGAATCCTGTGAAGCCGAGAAGATTCCTGTCGTATCGCAGAGGAAGAGAGTAAGAATCACGTGCCACCCCAGGATTTGTCCCAGTACACTGTCTTCTTTGTCCAATCACATTCCCCAAAGAAATCACTCACCATGGCTCTGAAATTGTCTGTATGCCTGACTCCTCTCTGCCCTGTGAAGAGTTAAGCCTCAAGCACCTGGCCCACCCTTGAGTGTCATATTCTGTCGCAGGCATAGAGCCACGTCTGTGCACACCATCTTGTCACCTGTTGCTAAGTTTTCAGCAGTGTCAGTTCCCAGACTTTTTTGAACTATTCCTGATATGGATAAAGGAAATCATGATATATAAGATTCAGAGCTATCCAAAGTTTCAAGCACATACTGGGGGTGGGGTGGGGGACGTCACATGAAAGAATATGTCTGGGTGTGAAGAAAATCTTCTTTGCTCCCAGTTAAACCAGACACAAAAACCAGCTGTAACTTCCTTGTAGCTACCCAGACATGTGTGTGTGAGTATATAACTGCCCACCCGGTCCTTCTAAATGCGTTCAACCTTCCTCCCACAGAAACACAGGGGCCCTCACTATTCAGGTACAGCAGTTCTCACTCTGTTGAGATCAAGTCTGTCTGCTCCTCTGCCTTATCTTTCTTACATCTGGTGCTGAAAACAAGATCCTTTTAGCATCCTCTGGTGAGAAGGCCTCCTTCCCACCTCCCAGGCGTCATTCCATAGGCACCAGACTCCCGTTAAGCTCACTATATAGGCTAGCCATGCACTACTTCAGCCTGAGACCTCCGGCCTTTTGTGGACTGAGTGAGTGCCTCTGTGAGCAGCTCAGGTCCTGAGGATGGAACTTGGGTCCTTGAGACTTTATTGGTGGCTGTGCAAGCCCAGCTTGGCCTTGATCTTTTGCCTTTCTCCAGTTCTGCCCCATCACTGTCCTCTGATTCTTCTTCCCAGACTCTCTGATCTCCAGTCATGGAGGTCTTTTGCCATCTGATTCCGCAGGTGGAGCAGACAGCTCAGGCTGGGGCCAAGTGGTTCTTTAAGGCTAGGGTCTATTGCCCAGTACGGCCTGACTCAATTCTTCATGGCCTGATGCTTTTACCCAACAGTGTGAAACTCTACTCTGGATAACTAGACCTAATGTGCTGAAGGTTGAGTAGAAGTTCTTATGTTGAATGTTGAGAACCACATCGTACTTCCAGTTTGCACGCCTGCTCAAATACTGCTGTATGCTCAGAATAAGATTAGATAAGACTCCATTGAAGAAAATGAGTAGCTTCAGGCCTCTAGAGGCCTTCACAGTCACCTCAACAGTACAGACTGACCTTCACAGTCACCCCCACAGAACACACTGCTCTCAACAGACAGCACTCCCAGAGTATGCACTGGCCTTTACAGCTACACCCACAGTACAGGCACTTCCACTGTAAAATCTTCCCCAGCAAGCCCTGACTACGGAGGTCATGATTCCAGGTGTGGTTTGCACCTTAGTACTAAGTGAGTAAAAACAGGAAAGATAAGCCATTGGCTACAAAAACCCCAATTAAAATGTAGATAAGAAAAAACATTAGCAATAAACAAAACATTTAGATGAATTTGAGGCTAGAAGGAAGTACCACTGAACATTTAAAATTAATATCCTAAGACATCAAATGACAATTGCTTCTATTAAATAAGTACAGGCTGCCAGTTACAGAGAAAGAAATGACAGCATGCAAACTGAAAACGGTTTCATGGAAAAGCTCGGATTCCACAGCGTGGAGCCTCTTACAAAGTCCAAAGAACAGACAGTGAAAAGCGGCAAAACCACACAGCTAAAGAGCTCCGTCTGCAACTATGGTAGCTCTAGAAAAGCTATTACAGTTGGCCTGGAAAAGAAACAGAACACAATTAGGAAAGTAAAATTCCTCCAAGTCAGAGTGACAGACCGCAAACACTTACAGTGGAATTGAAACAACGTTCAGCTGCAAGTTCCATGTCTGTTTGCTGCAAGATGATATTCTCAGACACCGAGACTGTCTTACCAGGCTGAAAGAAGCCATGGGAAAAGGACAAGGCACATGGAGAAATGATGCTAATGCAAGGAAGGCAGACTAACTCCAGAAAAGAAGACAGGGAAACTGAGGAGCGTTCTTGCGGTAACAGGAAACAGTACCACACGGGAAGGCAGTGGAGAGCGCCAGTACTCATTCAGTCACGACACATGACTAAACTTAGGAAACCTAAAGACGGTGGTTTACAAAACATAAATTCTTATTCCCACATGGAAAGTACAAGCCAAGTGATAACATCTACGTTAGGTAGAAGACAGCGCTATGCAGCCGGCTGGTGTCTAGGAGGCCTGGGCAAGCCCAGTTGTGGGCGAAGATGGTTTGTGCCCTGTGTATTCAGATGCTGATTGCTGTGCTCAGATTGGGTTGAGGTCTGGACATTAGCATGGTCATGATATTTGGAGCATCCCCGTCTCAGTGACGTATGTGTAAAGACTGTTTTCTATCCCCTCTGATACCACCGTGACGACACACATGGACCAGAGAGACCAAGGCAAGACTCAGAGGCAGGTAAAAGATCTCGTGGCTGGAAAGAAGACAGCCATGGAAGGTTAGAAGCCTCAGAACCTGCCCAACTTAGTGTTTGTAGCCTATGAATAAAGATGCCGGGTCTCATGTCATACTCAGGAGCTGACATGGTCCAGAAGTGTAGAGATGCCCCGCTGTTATTCACGAGTAAGCGGATGGCAAACCAACCCCCCAAATTACTTTTACAGACTAGAGGCAAGAGAGTAAGGGCTATGCCACATTAGCAATGTTACCCTTTGCCGGGATTAAAGTACAAATAATAAATACTCCAATAAACCATTTACTGTTCTTAGAATCAAATTTCATCTTAATTGTTCACTTTTTATCAAACCACAAGTATCTTAGGAACCGGTACATTTAAAAAATCATTTACACAAAATAATCATGCTAATTCTCATGTGTATATATGTGTGTGTGTGTGTGTGTGTGTGTGTGTGTAGATATATAATCATGACTTCTTTCTGAGCATGGTAGTAATGTTTTCTGTAAGTAGATCCAGATATTAGACAAATTAGAATGCAGATAAGAATGTCAGCATAAATGAATGCACTATTTTATAATGCCAACTCTCTCTGCATGCTTTGAGGAAACTATATGCACATTTACTGGTTTATATACAACATTTAGTGTCTGTATTTGAACCAAAATTATTAAAGATCTATTCTTTGGACTAGTGTCCTTTTCTCTGACTAAATCAAATTAAGAGGACAATGGTAATCTTCTCAGAAGCTATTTCATACTTGGATGCCCTTGAACTTTACAGAGTTTGAACTAAAAGCACATGTAGGTAGAACACCTTGGTATTAAACATGAAAGATGTTTACTTGCTATGTCAAAGCACAATCTACTGAACAATAAGTAAATGAAAGACTGTCAAATATAAAAAACATTGACTTCTGAGGTATGTTAGAATTTAATATAAATATTTAGTCCATTGGTGTGACTTTATCATTTTTGAACAATATAGCACTTACATATAGAGAATATATAAAAATGGAGCACTTTAGGTCATTGTCATCCTTTAGAATTGTGTTGTCAGGACCTCACAAGGGACAGTTGAGTTCAGCTGTGTACATGTTGTCTCGACTCAGACAATGCACACATACACTAAGTGCAGATCTACGCTTTCTTTGTACTTCTGTTTTTCAAGTAGGAATTTATCAGAAATTCCAGGTGTTGGTCCACACATCTGAACACAGCATTGTTCAAGTGGAAACAGCAGGACTCCGAACTCAAGACCAGCCTGAGCTACATACAATAAAGAAGAAGAATTCCCGGAGACATTTGAAAACCGTCCACACGGCGGACCTGATGCTTGGTTTTAGTCACAGTCTCACAATATAGCCCTGCCTGACCCGGGACCTGCTTTGCAACTTTGCTCTGCCCTCTTGCTGGGCCTCCTGAGAGCCAGGCTTACTGGTCTGTGTCTTTGTTTGAGTAACACCTTGCCTTGAATTGTGACTTTGAAGCTAACTTATGAATATGGCATGGTCTTAGTGAATTAGCTGTGAGCAAGGCAGGACCCTTACAGATATGTATGAGATGCTGGCTTGATAAGGAGGCTACCCCTCTTGTATCACCAGGTAAACCACTTTCCATAGTAAGGCCATCTTTATAAAGACCTAAACATGATGCAGATGCAGTATAGGAATAAGACGCCAAGGTCAGCAGCCAGTGTCCTGCTGTATCTGGACAGGAACAAGCAGACATGGTCTGTAGTGCTCCTAGCAGTTCTTAGACCCATTACAAATGTGGGATGATGTGAATTACTCAGAGGGCTACAAACACATCAAAACCTTCCAGAAGCTCTCCATCTTATTTAAGAAAGAAAAAGTATAAGTACTATTCCACAATGAAAAGACACAGGAAGATTCTATTAAGGGGCTGGTGGGATGGTCCACTTGGTAAAGACACTTTCCGTGCAAGCCCAATGACCTGAGTTTGGTTCCACAACCAATAGTAAAGGGGAAAGGAGAGAACCAACTCCACAGAGTTGTCCTCTGACATCTTCATGTGTGCCATGACACCCATGCATGTCCCCATACCAATGGTTTAAAAAATAAAGTTAAGACTATTATGAGCATTATAGTAAAATGCTGCACAAATGTGAGTTTAGGTTTCTTTCATGGAAACATTCTTTAGCAATGTAATTTAGCTGCTAATGATGAACGAGCGATATATTTCTTACTGATATGCTTAACTAACAGATTGTGATATAGGTGTCAATGATCTCTAGTGACATTGACACAAAGCTCTTAGTTTCTAAGGGTGTGAGTATCAATGGCAAAGTGTTTTAACTATTTTCTCTGAGCTCCAATTATTCAGCTATGGCTTTGTTTGTTTGTTTGTTTGTTTGCTTTTGTTTTTGTCTTTGACAGTTCTGCAACTTTATTTGACATCCAGCTGGTATGTTCTCATCCACATTGACCATCTGTAGATGTTTTTAGTGTGGTAACAGGCACATAACTAACCACCGTGTAGAGCTTGTTTGGTGAGTCCTCATCCACATTACGTTTTCTGGACAAACGTCCTTGGATGTGATACAGACCTTTCCTTCTTCCCTTGGCCCAGACAGCTTTATTGAGCCTGGTGTCAATGCACACATCTGGAGGCCCCATCTCCTTCATGGCAAATTTCCATGAGCGCCTGAGAGGCACACTTCTTGAAGCCCTCTCATGAGTGCACTTGTGAATGTTGATGGTGTATTCTCTTGTCACCACCTTGTTGATGGCAGAGCAGCCCTTCTTCTCACCATCTTTCTTTGACAGAGCCATACTGGGGGCCTAAGTTGGAAAGGACAGGCTCAGGGGTTTGTGGAAAAGAAAGTTGCTCCAGCTTCATTCTACACATTTTCAAGCCTGCTAATGCGATTGTACGTGTGTGTTTGTTACCTCACTATTCCATGAGTGCTTGGCCATCATGGGTGCTCAGTAATGAGCTAAGAGCAAGAAAAACAGCCTGTTGTAGGCAATCTGCTATTTGGATCCATACAATCCCTGACTCAGCTCTGATAAACACATGGAAAAACTGCGTAAGGAGATCTCTGAACTGTGTGCTCTTCCCTTTAGGAATGCTCAGCGGAAGGAGCAGGGAGTGGCTTCAGGAGCTGCAGAAACATAGCAGCAGCCTGAGCTGGGTGCAGAGCACTTCCTGTAGGGCATCTAGGGCCATGCCACACAGGGCTCTGCTCATCAATTATCAAAACTGGAGAGCTAGGAAATGGGGGTGTCATCCAACCTAAGCCTCAAAAGACATCTTGATTAATCAAGTCTAAAGGCTTAAATCCATTGGCCTTCCCTTCAGGTAAACAATGTATCTAATGTTCTTCAGAATGAGAGGAAACAGTTCATAAACCCACGGAAGAAAGCAGCGTGCCAAGGCCTGAGTGAGGGGCAGGGAGCTCAGAGCCAGCCTGCACAGCACTGCGAACATCTAAAGGGTGGAGGTAACTTGCTCGCTTTAATTCTATTTTATACTAAAAAAGACAGGCTAAATGGATAGAATAGGTTAAAAGGAAGGACCAGATACTCATAAAGTAAGGACAGAGATGATAAAAAAAAGGAGAAAACTAAGATTCTAATAATTAAAATTCACCTTGGAAGTACTTTATATACATGTGTGAAATGTCATAATGAAACTCAATTTCTGTACAATTAATACACACTAATAATAAAAAGATGTTAAAAATTCACTTTGGAGGTAACAATTGGCTGCTCAAAATTGAATTAGTGATGAAGACAAGGTCATACTTTAAAGGAAATAATTAAAATGTGCACCCCATCCCAATACATAATAAAAGAAGCTGTCTTCCCTCAGAGATTTCCTTTCTATCACTAAGGCAAAAATCTAATGTCTGGGGTTTGCTTCAAGTGGACCGGGGCCTGACATTTTACAAACACTGAGGTGCACATTCTTGTCTGACGTGTAAATGGGCATTCGATTCCGCTGCAGCTGTCAGAACACCCACGAGAAAAAGAGTAAAAGCTCAGAGGAAAGTCCACTTCTCCTTTACACGAAGGTGCAGGCGCTGAGCACTGCTCCACATGGTGAGAACCATCTTCTGTCTTTATCTCCTGTCCACTGCACTTGCTCACAGATGGCGTTCCCACCAAGCCCTGTAGCTATTCAGTCTCTCATTCCAGACATCTTCTAGGAGACCCTGAGAAGAACGACATCGGACAGACTCGCAGCACAGCGTCTGCTCCTTTAGCTCCCAGGTGTACGGTTGAATGTACCCAAATTAATATAGAATTTGACATTTTTTAAACCCAGGACTACTTCAAAGGATTTCTTTATGCAACAGGAAATTCTGAAGCCAAGTACCATCTCCCCAGCACGTGCCACATGCTTGCTAACTGCTTCTGGTAGAACCAGTAGATTGCCACACTCAGCGGCCTTGTGGTGCCTGGGCCTCCTGAAATCCCATGTGGGATTTAAAGCTCAGGATGGGCACTACTTTCCTAAACTCTCAGTCGTGCACTGTGAAGGCTAGCCTCGACTCAACTTATATTCTGCTTCCTACCACTTTGTTAGGAACGTAAACCTAGCTTTATGAGGTCGCTGATGAATACAGTTTTCATTTTAGGCAAACATGATACCAGCTCTAAATCAGCGGATTCCTGAAAACAAAACAAGGATCAGCAAACTCTGCAGCCACTGGCCCAAGGCAGCTGCATTTGCAAACAACCTTTTATATGGGGAATCCATGCCCACTTGTCCCTAGATCTGTTCCTTTGTGTGGCAGTGACAGTTTAGTGTCATATAAACCTGTCCGGTGACCACAAAACCTGAGATCTTTCCCCATGATCTTTGAAGAGAATGTTGACTGACCACTGACACAGATGGGGAAACTGGTAATAGCAGCTAATTCTGCCCAGCAGACTCAAGAGCACAGAAAGGTCCTGGTGATGCCCCGTTAAGTCACGCCTTCATGGTATGTCCCATGCAGTAAAGAAATGGTTCATTTTGAAAAGTAAGGGAGAAATGTCAATAATAGTAATGTTTTAAATGTTATGATGAGCTAATTCTAAAGATGTAGAATATTTGAACATACTTCTCAAAAATTCAAGAAATTGATTAATATTGAAGATTGTGTGCAGCAGAGCAAAATATGTATAATTTTTATGTACTTGAAATATTTACTTAGACAGAAGAGAACCTGGCCAACAAGCAATTTCTATAAAAGTTTGAGAGGAAAACAACTGCAGAGTGGATTCTCTGAGTATAGAGGACTTTCGCAAGCAAATTAATAAATGTAACTTGAAATCTTAAAATGTTATTGGTCAATATAGGAATAACAATGAGAACCTTTTAAAAGTAAGATGAAAATCTGTGATAGGCTATTGAATTCATTCCTTGAAAGCAGCTTATGGATTTGTATGCCTAATGTAAGGATTAAAGTTGAAATATGTAAGGATTATTATCAAGAACCAAAGCAACAGCAAATTAAACTCAACGGATCAAAAATAAGCATGAGAAAATATTAAAGAAAGGTGACATAGGTAAGTTAAGAAAAAATCAAGAAAGACAAAAGTTGCCTAACAAAACTGAAAGTAAGAGCACATGAAAATACGGACCAATCTCCATGAAAGAAATGGTGGGCCCACAGCAGTAACAACTAATAATTCATAAGCATTAATATAGACATCCTCACAGGATAAGAGGAAGCAAGAGGCATCCATTTTCCCAACATGTAGGATTCAGACGTTCAGAAGATTGAGTCAGACCCTGAAGAAGCCACCATAACAGACATGGTGTAGCCGCCCATCTTTCGTGTATTAGAAAAACTGCAGGAACCCACCTGGAAGAATACCCCACCAGCTTGTAGAGTCACTAGTGGATTCTTCCAAATATTTAAGCAATAGCTAACAATTTATATAAAAATCTCTTCAAAAATAAAAGGGAATGACCTAAATTATTCTGTAAAGTTAGGATAACTTTGCTAACAATATCCTGTCAGTCACTCACAAGGAAACAAAACCCAAACTGATCTTCCTTCCTGGTGAATGCAAGTGTGAACTATGGCAAACCAAGTACAGTGGCTTGAACACTGTGGCGTATGACAAAGGCATGTCCTGATCAATAGGTTCCTGGGAGCACGATGCCTTCACAGGGCAGCCAACGGACAAGACAAAAACCCTGAAACAAGGCTTTGTCAGCCATTAATATATACCCAGAAAAGAAAAGTCAATCAAAATAATGATGTATGTGACACACACACACACACACACACACACACACACACACACACACACAGTATACCTTCAGTCTTAGTCTTCAAAATGTTTGTCTTGATGCCAATTGCCAATTGTGTACACCTTACAATTCTTATTAGTGGCCTGCCCTCTCCTAAAATATAAGCCAATATCTACACATTAGTTTTGAAGAAACCCTTGTGGAATTTAGTCAGCCAACCACTAACCATGATTCTCCCAAAGCGCGTCACGTACACGTCTGAAAACAATGGTGTCATGACAACGCTTTATTGCTGTCCAGAGGACTGAGGTGTCGCACCAGGTTTTATTTCTGTGGCCTTTATTAGCCCTCTACCACTTGATCAGTGGATATCTCTAATAGTAATTTTTTTTTCAGAAACTGGAGTTTGCAAGTCCTGCTTTGAGAATGTAATATTTCAAAAAACGGTCTAAGCTTGGGGAAAAAACCAATTACATAGACAGCATTAAAATGCCAAGCAGCGGGCAGAAGCGATTCTGGATCAGTTTAAACCCGTGATTGATGAAACCCTAATCCAAGCTGAAGGAACAGTTTCACGACAAGCTGTAGCCATTCCACACACTTCATCAGCTGCCATAATTAGCCTGGTGTTTCAATTTGTGAGAACTGGTGGGGACAATTTTCCTCAGAATGCAAACATCAAAACCAGGGTCCTTCCGACTTAAGAAGACTGACGAGTGCTCTCTGAGCCTTGGTTAACTGAGAGATTAATTATTGCTGATGGGAGGCTGTGCTGTGACTGTCACTCTGCCTGTGTGCATTACTCCTAGCATTAGGGGACGGACATGGTCGCTAGTGCACTACTCAATCAAGCTGCCTCACATCAGAGCACAAAGTTGCTTTTGATATCCAGAGTATTTTTGATTGATTTTTCTTCCAGTTTTGTGGGTCCAGGAGTCACATATATGTATTTATATTAGAATTTCTAAGCAGCTTTTCAAATGTTGGGAGATTTGGTTAATGTATTTCACCCAAGTTGTGGTGAAATACAGACTTCACACATTTCTGTGACTGTATGTAGACATCCCTCAGGTTTGTTTAGGTTGAAGAGCACGGTATGTTCTGTGAGAAAGTGATGAGAATATTGCTTGCCTTTTTTGGTCAACTACTGAACTATAACCTTTCCCTGGAATTATGGATGTTCACTCTGACTTTTCATAGTGTAGGCTGATTAAAGTAGATGGTGGGAAGCGAGTCCCTTAGCTCCCTTACAACAGAAGCATTTTCTTTAGTCCTTGGTTCATGAAGAAAGCCAATCTCAGATCAACAGCACACTGTAGACAGCATCATGCAAATCACACCAAAGCTTTCACTGTTAATACTCTGATTGGTATTAGTTTTTTTTTCATTAAGAATGTTTCCAAGATAAAATGTCCACTTTGTGTTTGTAAATTCTCCTTCAATTGGCCCACAATGCGTGAGCTGGGAGTGGTTCCATGAACTGAAGAAGCAGCAGACACAGTCGAGATCTGTGTCTGACCTATGGTGCTGTGCAACGCTAGGGTGCTTGAGAGCAGAAAGAGGCTGACACCACAGGACATGCTTGCCCAAGTTTCCAGAGAAAATTTTATCCACATTCTGCTAAAACCTTTCCACTGTAAGCAATTGGGTAAGCATATCCTTCTGTAGTACTATCCAGGAACACAATGTCTGTCACAAAGTTCAGTTTATTTATCTAATGATCAGTTTAAAAATGCAACAGGAAACAGATGAAATTAGCTCTGTGTTCAGAAAGCATCTTAGCTAAGGTATTATCATGTGTCACAGAGTAGAAATCTTAGCGACAGTTACAGGGCTTACCCAAGTCTTCAGGATCTACGGTGCATTTTATACCCCGCTGTCTGCAGCTAGAGATGCACACTTAAAGTGCTCCCTAGCTACGCAGCTAAAGATCAGATAACACAGACTGCGAGACTGCGAAATCTTCCCAACCTCATGGAGCAGTTGTTTGCTACATGCTGAGAAAATTCTAGAGTTTGGTGGGCCTTCATACTTAACTTAGTGGTCAATGAGGAGCAAACTTGCCTCCATGTTCACAAACATGCACCAGAGACACAGATAGACCTTAAGACCCCAAGCCCTCTGTGAACACAAGACAGGACATCAACGGGGCACAGAAGAATGGCGGATGGTGGAGGAGCCAGTGCGCGGCTGACACACAACACAGCATACACTAGGCCAGGAGGACAGCATCATCTTACGCATGAGTGAGGTGCAGTGGGGTAAGACAGGAGCATTTCCTCAGCTGGGGCTGAGCCAGCATAGAGCTGTATCCACCAATACAGTTGCAGCAGTCACTGGCCAGGACCTGCTTTCATTATGTGCCGATCGGCAACTTCTGACTCAAGCCCTGGCTCAACCACTCCCATGCTCTAGTTCCAACCAAACCATTACGGAATTGCAGTCTATTCTGGTGGGAATCTGGGACTACTGTCTATTTGATTGTTTTTCTTTTTTATTATTTATTTGTTCATTCATTTATTTATTTTTATTTATTTGAGTACACTGTAACTGTCTTCAGACACACCAGAAGAGGGCATCAGATCTCATTACAGATGGTTGTGAGCCACCATGTGGTTGCTCAGAATTGAACTCAGGACCTCTGGAAGAGCAGCCAGTGCTCTTAACCACTGAGCCATCTCTCCAGCCCTTGATTGTTTTTCAAAACTGCTGTTACGTATATAAAGTGTGTTCAAAATTGAATCATTCATTTTACTTTTGCTATAAATAGAGGAAAAAATGTTAAGTCCAGAATGATAAAATAGTAATGAAAATAACTCCTTGAACTATAATGATTTTGCCATTAACAATATAAAATACATTTTTTCTGGGGTTCTGTGGTCCTCTGTAAAAATATGTTACAAAGGTGATTCTTGTCACACACTCACATGACTTGATTTGAAAAGTCTGAACCTGTTTGTACCTACTTGGAGATCTTGAGAATAACTAGAGTACAAGCGAAAGAAGCTGCATAGAATTAGACAGGGTGAAGGAGCAGGACAGCAAGTGTTGACATTTCCATGTGGCACACAGACCAGAGCAGAATCACTCCTCCCACATAGCCCAGTAGAAGGGTAGAAAACACCGTTCTTCAGCATGTTTTAGGATGCTTCTTTGAAGAACTGACTCATGGACAGATCTCCATTTCTACTATGTCTTGATGGAGAACCTTTCTATAGGCTCGACAGGCTCTTCTCCTCTCTTCAAAATGATCAAGAGTCCTTTTGAGTAACTCTAACTGGAAGGGATGCCCAGAAACTGGCCAAGTAGAGTCCTGGCAGTCTGTAGAAACACACCCACCTGTGCTGTTCACCAATAGACTTCCCACTTCTCATCTGGATTATTGCCTTCCTTTGCACATAAGCATGGATTTCTGCCTGTTCTTTGGGACAGCCAGCTTCAAAACCAGAACCGTTTAAGTGTTATTTTATGAGATGCTAAAAAGTAGAATCTAAGTCTTAGACAAGAATTCAACTTTAATCTAAAGTTCAAAATAACCCAGGAGAAGCAGAAAACCACGGTCAGAATGATGTGAGGAGTTCTACCCATGCATGCTGACGGTTTATACCTGCCTACAAAGCCAGGATGCAGGAGGCTGGGGCAGGAAGATCTTAGGCACAAGCCCAGCCTGCGGCTACACTGAGAGCTCCAGTCACAAAGCAGCTCACTTACGGACTGAATTACTTACATACGCTTCCTTCTTATATACTTCACTGCAGCTACAGTATGGATGGCACCGAGCTGTCATTAATCCATTTAAAAACCTACTTCCCTGGAGAATACAATCAGGAGAGAATTGTATCTAATGGCTAATTCCTGAGAAAGTATGTTAGTAAGTTCACATTTTAAAAAGAGTCAAAGTGGGATTTCTATTCCAGTGACAAATCCCTGAGAATGCTTTTAAAGTCAATTTCTATGGAATCAACTTCCATGTCCCTAAAATGGTAGAGAGATTGCTGACTTTCAGTTCTGAGAGACACACTGGCAGCATGAATGCCAGCATGCCCGGCCACAGCATCTACATGACGAGGACATAGTCTCCAAACAGCCCACACTGGAAAATCCAGCATCTGTCACTCCCAAAGCAAGTTACCTGGGCTCTGACTCCACAGACATGGCTTATCTAGGTGGATGCTTATTTGGGGTACTTTTTTCCACTTTGGAAAAAGATAGACTGAAGTCAAATTCACACAACAGACAAGTGCATTGCAACATTTAACCCCACCACCTCTCATCCAGCTAAAAAGCACCCGTACTTTCATGGAAATTTAATTTTCTATAATTTCTTTGCAAAATGTAAATTTATTTTCACTCTGCCAAAAAATAAACATTTCAGACTCATGATGGTAAAAACAAACAAACAAACAAACAAACAAACAAACAAGTGAATGCCCATTGTTCTATTTGGCCTCTCAGGTAGTGATTGTCAGCTGGTTGCTCTCACATCTTTCTGAAGAAGAGTGGAGTGTAAATCAAACTGAAGACACATGGCCATCCTACACTTATGCCAACTTTTCACTCCCACAAGGACGAGTTAGGAGGTGGTGAGCAGGTTACTTAGAAATTGTGACAAATGGATAAGCAGGAGAGAGACAGTGCTGTGATTTGTACACGCAGACTGCGGAGTCTGTAGAGACAGACACGTCTTGAACACAAAGACTGGAGTCCAGAGGCATACATATTTGCAAGGGTTTCCTGGAGGCACAGAACTTATAGAATGAACATATACACACATATAGACATATAGATACATGTAAAGAGGGTTTACTAAAAAGGATTGCCAGCAGTCCAGCTAATACTGGACTGTCTACCAACAGAAGGTTCAAGAATCCAGTAATTGTTCAGTCTACAAGGCTGAATGTCTTAGACCACTTCAGTCTAGGCCAGTATACCCGAGATCTACCAGTGAGCGCAGAGAAACCTCAGGCAAGGAACTAAAGCTTTCTTCTTACCCAGGCTCCATGAGAGGACTCAGCTCAGATCAAAGGTGGCTCTTCCCACCTCAAAAGATCTGCAGTAAAAGTGGGTCTTCCTGCTCCAAGTGACTTAATTAAGGCAAACTCCCTCCCAGGGGTATAGGCAGCCTCTCTGGTGTTGGTCATTCCAGATGTAGCCGAATCGACAACTAAGAATAGCAGCACAGCACAGCACAGCACACACAGCACAGCACAGCACACACAGCACAGCACAGCACACACAGCACAGCACACACAGCACAGCACACACAGCACACAGCACAGCACAGCACACAGCACAGCACACACAGCACAGCACAGCACAGCACAGCACACACAGCACAGCACAGCACACACAGCACAGCACAGCACACACAGCACAGCACACACAGCACAGCACAGCACAGCACAGCACACACACAGCACAGCACAGCACAGCACACACAGCACAGCACAGCACAGCACACACAGCACAGCACAGCACAGCACACACAGCACAGAACACAGCACAGCACACACAGCACAGAACACAGCACAGCACAGCACAGCACACACAGCACACACAGCACAGCACAGCACAGCACAGCACAGCACACACAGCACAGCACAGCACACACAGCACAGCACAGCACAGCACAGCACAGCACACACAGCACAGCACAGCACACACAGCACAGCACAGCACAGCACAGCACAGCACACACAGCCCAGCCCAGCACAGCACACACAGCCCAGCCCAGCACAGCACACACAGCCCACAGCACAGCACAGCACAGCACACACAGCACAGCACACACAGCACAGCACACACACAGCACAGCACAGCACAGCACACACAGCACAGCACAGCACAGCACACAGCACACACAGCACAGCACACACAGCACAGCACACACAGCACAGCACACACAGCACAGCACAGCACAGCACACACAGCACAGCACACACAGCACAGCAGCGCAGCACAGCACAGCACACACAGCACAGCACACACAGCACAGCACAGCGCAGCACACACAGCACAGCGCAGCACACAACACTTGCCAGGGTTATCTTCTTGTACCATCCTCACTCACTGTAGTCTCATGGAGTAAACGGTTACACAACGGAGCTTCACTCTTAAATGGAAACTTGACTTGAGACGTTTTTCCAGTTGTTTCCTTGTGGTACCTTTCCTGTATGAGTCTATGTTTGTTTAGTTCTGGAAAATACTACAAGTTTAATAGGGCAAAGGCAGATGAACTGAATATCTAGAGTAGATACTTTCCCAATAATGTGTTCTGAAGGTAACTAAGTTCTGCCTATATCATTTAAAACACAAAAGAAACTACACTGTCAACCTCTTTGAGATCAGAACACATAGTAATAATGAAGGAGTTCGTTTCTAAAGTACATTGGTAAGTTGGGGAAACTGGACAGTGTCTTTGCTCTGAAACGGAAGCCACAGTTACAAGTGCAGAGGCAGTGTGCTGATACCGTTAGCAGACAGAGCTTTCTCAAAAGTGAAATTTCCTTTATGTTTGGACCCCAGAGCTGCCACTGAAGGTTGAAATGCTGTTAAACCAGAGCTTCACCCAATGTGGCAGCTATGCTCAGCAGAGGGCTTTACTTCATGGAATACAAAGCACTTCAAAAGTGGACCTGCAAATCTCCTGATCCCAGCAACTCAGGCCTCTCCAGGCTTCTCCACCGTCAGCAGGGACGTCCACGAGAGCGGGAGGAGGAGCTCGGGAATTTTATCGGTAAAACTTTAGGATAAAAGATAGACTATGCACATTATGAGCAAACACATCTAACCATGTGCAATCCCCTCGTTACCATTTGGCTACACCATTAGAAATCTCCCTACCGTTTAGGATTGGCAGCAAGCACAAACATGAACATTTCTTTTATAAAGCTTGTATATATTGGGCACAGAGATTTGAGACTTTCTCAATTATGCCATCAGAACTAGGAAGTCTATTAGAACTTGCAGATGAGATCGCCTCCACCCCTTGGATACTATTTATGTGTAGTAGATGTCAGAGCTAAGATGACTGATGATTTCTGAATTCATTTAGCAAAACAATATATATTATGTCAGAACCCCCCAGAGACCAGCAAACAAGGCTTCAGCTTCAGGCTGACAGAGTTTCAAATCTCATCTTTCCAAAAGCCTTATTTTCAAAAAAAAAAAAATACTCTTATACATTGTTTATGGGCTTTATCAACTCACATGAGTTTCTCCAGAAGATGAGGACAAATAGAAGTGATCTTCTGAAGGCAACACAACCATGAGGGAAAGTTAGAGACAGAGGGAGCTGGAGAGAAGGCTCAGTAGTTAAGAGCACCTGAGGCTTCTGCAGAGGCCCCCATCTCTCTCCCATCCAATTCAATTCAAGTTCAATTTCCAGCACCGATAAGGCAACTCAGAACCTCCTGTAACTCTAGTATCAGGGTTCCAATGTCTTGTAGCCTCTATGAGCACAGGCACATAATGCGGTACACTACATAACACCCACAAAACACCAGTATGTAGAAGATAAAAATAGATCTTTAAGATGTAGGGAAAAGTACAAGGCAGAGGCACACTTCTTCCCACACGGGATAGCACATGTCAGGGTCATCTATGGCTATGGAAAGCCACAGGGAAACTTGGAGAGGCATACCTTCAGTCTTCTAACAGCAAATACACTTTCAAAAATCACAGGGAGATTTGATAAAAATAATTAAAACATTAACCGAATGTAATGGTCTTCTCATTAGCATAAGAAAAGCCATGTCCTTTTATTCCAGGCTTGGTGTTTGAGAAGCAGTTACACTCACTAGTAAAGGGTGCATCTGAGGAGGGCCAAGAAGGCTTTTCCTGTGCTCGCTTTTGAGACAGTGTTGTTACGCAGCCCTGCCTGGCCATCCCAGAGCTCACTCTATCAATGAGACTGGCCCCAACCTTCAAAATGTCCTCTTGTCTCTACTCCAGAAGTGCTGGGGTTCTAGGAGTGTACTCCACACAGGGCTAGGAGAGGCCTTCTGAAGGAAGGAGTGGAGAGGACTGTTGGGCTGGAGGTGAGACAGGGATGGACAGCAGCATGCTCCACAGCATGCTCAACAGTCTAGCGCCTTAGTGAGTGCCCACACACATTCTCTTTTCAGGATCCACTCATTCTTCAGAGCCTGCAATCAGCATCAAGGGACCACATTCTCCAGCTGAGATTACAGAAGAGGAAGATTAGTTTCACTGAATAACCCAATTGTTGTGAGGTAGCTCTTTGGAAATAGCTCAGAGTAGATTTAATAAAAAACTAATGTCAACACCTGTAATGTCTTTATCACCAACATAAAAATTTAAAATGATAAAATTAAAAGGTAAATAAAATTTTAAAACACAGACAATTGGTTAAGTAATATGTATCTAGCATAACATAATTTATTCATGGCCAAATGCTTTCCACTTTAAAAAAAAGAAAGGTATTTTACCTCACTGTTCTTCACAGCTGAGGATCTCCTTTTCTACAGGAAGTGGCTTCTGTTTGCTCTGATCACCCTGAGTGACTCTGTCTGGGTTAGTGCTCAGTCTACTCACAGTCATTAACAGGTCCTGCTGAGAGGCTAGTGACCTGCGGTTTGCTAAATCTGCAGGCATGTTCTGCACCCATCCAGTGACTTCTTGGCATCAAGTGACATGGCACACCGTGCCTTACCTCTCATGCAGTCTCTCTCCTGGACTTCTTCAATAGCACCACCGTTTGCTTGATTTTTCTCCTGTGTCAACACATCTCCTTTAAGGGGCTTTCTACTCCAAATGGCCACAAATATTGACATTCCTTAAAATGTCTATCTTTCCTCTCTCCTTATCCTTTATCAGAACTCTAGTTTATGATTTTTATGAAGTAATTTACTCAGTTTTACAACTCTAGTTAAGACTGTCCTTACAAGAAATGGACTCAATGTTCAGCCATCTCTCTGACATCTCCAATGGGTTGAGTCAAAGTCATCACAGATGCAAACAGGACAGACATTGACTGATGATCTCCTCTCTCTGCTTGTCCCCAAGCTGGGCTGCTCCTTTTCTCCCAGTGACTACCATTGCCCTTAACCCAGCTTCTTTTCGTGGAAAATGACAGAAGATTAGCAAAATTTAGCATACTAATCACCTTACTCTTAGTATACCTGAATTAATTCCCATCATACCTAGACTTCTCTCTCTCTCTCTCTCTCTCTCTCTCTCTCCTCCTCCTCTCCCTCCTCCCTCCTCCTCCTCCTCCTCCTCCTTCTTCTTCTTCTTCTTCTTCTTCAAAGACAGTGCTTCTCTTGTGTAGCCCTGGCTTTCCTGGATCTCAAACTAGCCTTAAACCCACAGAGATCTGCCTTCTTCTGTCTCCTGAGTGCTGCGATTAAAGGCATGCACCACCACAACCAGTTTCTAATTGGTCCCTTCCCTTTTTATTTTGACCTCTATAAAAGTAATTATCAACACCTTTGAAAATATAAATCTTATCTTTTCCATGTTGCTTGAAAGCCTTGCAAAACTCCCAGTATAAAAAACCAAAGTCTTTAATTTATACTAGAGTTCAACTATAGGTTTAGCAACAAAGCTCCCGAATCCAGTATATTCAGTGTGTGTTGCTCTCTCTTCCTCCCCCCTCCCCCTCACACACACACACACACACACACACACACACACACACACACACACACACACACACAGTGGGGTCTGTTATTGAACCAGGGTTTCCCAATTGGGCTAGATTGACTATTAACCAAGCCACAAAGTTCCTCTAGCCTCTGCCTCCCTGACAATAGGACTATGGGTACATACCACTGTACCATGTTTTTTGTGAGTGCTAGGAACATCAGGTCCTCCTGTTTACATGGTAAGCACTTTATCAATGAACCATCTCTCTAGCACCTAATATACACACATTTACATGCTCATCTCCAGCCCTAAGGGCTTCCTTTCAGTTCCTTGAAATGTAAAGGCATGTGTTCCCTAAGACCTGAAAGTTCATGTTCTCTGTAATCCCAGAGCTCTTTAGGGACATTCTACTCTCTTATCTGATTACAAGCTAAACACACACATACACAGACAGGCATACACACTAAACATACAACACAGTAAACACATACAGAGAGACAGAGACAGACAGACAGATGGGGAAGGTATGGAGGAAAGAGGAGAGAGAGAGAAATCTTGCTTTGCTAACTCTCCTTCATATTTTAGCCTCAGCACCATTCCCTTGGGCACACCCCCACTTTCTCCTGCCAACCCTGCTTCCTTGCAGTGCAGCACTGCAGATCTATGGCTTTCCCATTACAGTATTTGGAGCAGTGATTAATGTCCATTATTCCTGGTAAACTATCTGCTCAGTGGGAGCAGAGGCCCTGTTTGCTTTTGCTCAAGGTTATATCCTTGACACCTAGCCTGAGTCTGAGCCATACAAGATGCTCAATAAAGATTTGTTGAGTCACTGAAGAAACTTGCCATTAACAGGATTTTCAAGGATCTTTAGCTGGCCCTAAAGGGGTAAAATCCCAATCCTAATAAAAGCTAAATCCAAACGTCTCTGCGTATCAACGCCTCCATTCAGATAATCACAGGGAGCAGAAGGGAAAACAGACACAACACATTCTCTCACATTCGTTAGTTGTGACCTACAACTAACGAAATAAAATGTTCTAATAGAGTCAATAAATTCCCCAATAATGCAACGCATGGTGTGTGCAAAGCAGGGGAAAGACCTCTTAGAAAATGCTACGTAAAAGGGGAGTGCCACAGAGGATGCAGACAAGTCCTCTCCAGAGGGAGAGCAGACGAAAGTGTGAAGACAGTGAGCGCAGTCCAGTGTGTGCTGCTCACGTCAAACAGGAAGGGACAGAAGTAGATCACCCTTTGGACATCAACTAAAGAAGCAACAAAAGTGGGGTAGGGTTTTGAGAAGAGAAGTCATAGGTAGCCGCTCTTCCTTCTTGACAGCATCACCTCATGGGCAGGCAGCCTGCTATGCTGACAAAATCACGAAGACTCATCCTATGAGAGAGAATTGCCCAGAGAATATACAAGAACACCAAAAGTAGCAATCTTATTAAAGCTCACATTATACTGAAAACATCAGGAAACAACAGCATTCCCAAATAAATCAAATCTTGTCAATTAACAATTAGTAGCTATTTTAGCACACGATACTTAAAGATCACATTCTTAGAGACAAAGGCTAGAAATGAACTAAAAACAAAACACAGAAAGATGTGTTTTTATTTTTATCCAGAAAAGAAATTGAGGACAAAGATAGGTCCATAATCAGATATAAAAGGTACAATATATGTGGCCAAAATTAAATTTATTTCAGTGACAATTTAATAGGTCTCATTGAAAGAAGGCAGAAAAACAACTAAAAAGGGAAGATAAGATAAAGACATAAATAGAAAGAATCAGAGAGGAAAAGCGAAAATGGTTGAGATGGAGCCGAGGGCTGGAGCAATGGCTCACCTCCTAAGGATGGAGTGATGGCTCACCTCCTAAGGGTGGAGTGATGGCTCACCTCCTAAGGATGGGGTGATGGCTCACCTCCTAAGGATGGGGTGATGGCTCACCTCCTAAGGATGGAGTGATGGCTCACCTCCTAAGGATGGGGTGATGGCTCACCTCTAAGGATGGAGTGATGGCTCACCTCCTAAGGATGGAGTGATGGCTCACCTCCTAAGGATGGAGTGATGGCTCACCTCCTGAGGAGTGATGGGAGGATGGGGTGATGGCTCACCTCCTAAGGATGGAGTGATGGCTCACCTCCT